>NW_022900944.1:43386398-43413997 GCF_012274545.1 Fukomys damarensis
GGAGGGGGGAAGAGAGAACAGGCCGGTGGGGGGCTCCCTGTACTGAAGAGAGAGCCGTCCAGGAGCTGAGGGGAGAGCAGAGTTCCCGGACATACCTGATTCCAGGCAGAAGCAGAACTCCAGGGGCCCCAGAGCCACTGAGGTGTTGCAGAGAACCGCAAAGCTCGTCAGAATGGTGCCCTCCTCTGGGACGATGGCACAGGTGGGCACCTCGGGAGGAGGCAGCATGCTGATCACGAAAGTGTCCTCCCCATACGTGTCCCCGGTCAGCGCTGGGAGTGAAGACGGTGCATGCTCAGGGGCTGCGTGGGTCACCACCCCCAATCGCGTCTCAGGATGGCCCGGGGTGTGTAGGGAGGGGATGAAACACGACGGTTCTCAGTCTCTTTCCGGACCTCTCGGGGCTTCCCTCAGGCCCCCCAATACTCCTAGCTCACAGCTCCCCTGGGACAGGGAGCTCACATGGAGAAGTTGGGCAGAGATAGAGGAAGAAAACCGCACAGTGCTGCCGTTTACCAGCCAGGACCTTGGACCTGACCTTTGGGAAGGTCAGTACTATAAAACAGGGCCCATAGTGACAGCAGCTTCCTCCTGGGGATTTGGTGAAGAGGACACAGACTGGGACATGCTGCCTTCCTGACGGCCCCTGAGTAGAAAGGGCCAGAGCCAGGATCTCGAAGCAGGTCGACTGCACCTCGAAGCCCACTGCTTTCCAGGTACCCCGTGCACTGTGAAGAACCTGCAGGGGACCTCCAACCACGTCCCACTTATGTGCTACACTCACCTAGTTTCGTTTTGTTTTGTTTTTTAAAGCATATTCATCAAGATCTAGGAAAGGAGAATTTTCTTTGAGATGGGGTCTTGATGTACAGTTCAGGCTGGCCTTGAATTCGCTAACATAACCCAGGCTGCCCACGGATTTGCAGCGACCCTCCTGCTGCAGCCTCCTGAGTGCCGGGATTACAGGGTGCACCGTCATACCCAGCAAGAATTTTAATCAATTACAAACCTAAAGTCAATCCATTTAATTTAAGTTTAATCATTTACTTCACCTAAAGTCAGTTCAGAAGGTGTGGGGTGGACCAGTTTATCCTGCTGGGGGTGTCTGTGGGCCACTTTAGGAAATACAGACTCTAAGGCTTTCTTCCTAAAAAGCTTTATCACCGGACGCTTCGTTTTTGGGAATCTGCGTTTCCCACGCTGAGCTTGTTTTCCACAGAAAGCCTGAATTCTCCTGACAGGGCAGGCAGTCTTTGTGACTGTTGGACAACCTGCCTGCCCCACTGGTGTTCTGTCACCCTCCTGCACGGTCACCATTCTGAGGCAGGCACACCTGGCACCCCTGGTTTACGTGTGGGGAAACTGAGCCTGGTAGAAGTCTCCCCGGTGGAGAGCCGTGGTGGCACATTCACTCCAGGGCCTGGCCCTGGCCCTGTGCTGCACTGAAGCCCCCTGCTTCACCATGCCGGGGTGGGGGCATCTTACCCGTGGCTCGGATCCGGATCACCTGTCCCCAGGACCGCAGGGAGCTGCTGTCCAGCAGCAGCGTGGAGGCATTGCTCTGCAGGAGGGCGGGAACCTTGGCCAGAACCTGGGAGCCTGCAGGTGTCCTGGAGGGGCTCAGCCTGAAAGAGGCTGGAGTCAGGCCGCTAGTCTCCGCAGGACAGTGGCTTCTGACCCCAGGTGGCTTTGCAGATTTGTCTCCAGCGAACAGACTGCGGGCCACCGGCGTTCCTGGGCATCGGCCCCAAAAGCTGGCTCAGGCTGTCTGTCTTAGGTGAGGGTCACTGCAAGTGGAGCCTGAGATGGGGCCGTGTGTGCAGGTCACTGGCGGAGGGACATCTTGCAGGGAGTCGGCAGGGTGGGAACGGATGGAAGAAAGAGGCGTCCGGGAGCGGAAGGTGCTCTGTAGACACCGCCTTCCGGGGGAAGGGCACAGCGCTGTCGGAGCCCACACCACACAGAGCTGGGGGCAGGTGTCAGCCAGAAGGGCCTTGGCTGGGCATCACCGGTGCCTGGGGCAGGGCCCCATGGCTTTGCTCTTCTGCACTCCCAAACCCCACTGCCAACTCCCTCCTTTCCCCGCCCTGTGGACCCCGCTGCACTGACTGCATTACTGGCCTTCAACGCAGGTCTGGCGCATCACATCAGGGGGCCGTTTCCACCCCGAGTGGTCATCAGTGTCTCACCTGCCCTGCAGACGGACCCTCTAAGTACCAGCTGAACGCGGCTGCCGGGGTGTCACGTCCCAGGGTGACTCTGAGCAGAACATCGTCCTCAGAGGTTGTTGTTCCCTTAGACCTGTCCATAGCTGCAAATGGAACCTTCATTTCCTGTTTGTGGGCAGTTCCCGCTGGAGGTGCTGCCTGTGGGGCCCAGGCTGATGGTCCAAGCTACTTCCTGCTCTTACCTTGCTTCCCGCAAAAGTCTAAGCCACCTCCCTGAGGCCTCTCTCTCCCTCCTGCGGCCTTTCTGCACCCTGCTAGCAGAGAGTTTTGAAGCAAGATGCAACCGCGTCTCATGACTCTTAGGCGGCTCTCTCTGTAGCATCCTCAGCGAAGGGGTCCGGACCCAAAGAGTCTGCGAGGCCCTCTCTGAGCCAGGGGTCCTCCTGTGTCCCGGCTCCTTCTGGCTCCTCCATCCTCTCTACACCGGCCTCTCGCATGCTGAAGATTTCTGCGCGCTTGCTTTGCCCTGTCTGTTCTCTCTGTAGCCCCCCTTCCCCTGTAGCTCTTCCTCCTCCTCATCTCTGCTGAACCCTAGCCCCAAAGGCCTTTCTGACCCCTGGAGCGGGAGTTGGCATAGACCGACCCCCCCTTCCGCCCTCCCTTCATCCGTCCCTCTGTCCTCTCTCCCTTCCTTCCTTCCTTGGTACCGATCACCATGGACTCCAGGGAGAACAGAGCCAGCTGGGTCAGTACCAGCCCCGGAGGGACAGGTCCACACGCCCACCTGAGCCGAGGCCTGAGGTCCAGGGGCGCAGACACACAGAGGCACCGCTCTTCCTGGTTCTCCAGCTCCCGGCCCCGCAGGACGGCCAGGCGCAGGGTGACAGCCGAGTCCGGCGGTGGCAGGCAGGGTGGGGGAACCACCAGCTCCCTGTGTTCTGTGCGGAGCAGCTGCCTCTCGACACAGTCGCTCCACTGAGCTCAGCATCGCCCTGAGAAACAGAAAGTGCTGTCGTTTATCAAGAACCACGTACTGGGCATGTGTGGCTCCCTTCTGGCTCGAGGGCTTTGGAAGAGAAGGGTCAGGACTAACAACAACGGCTCCAGAGATTTTGATTTTTTAAAAAAGAAAACAAAAGTCACTCACGGGCTGCAAAGATGGCGCTGCAGGGGCTTGGGGCAGGGGACCTCGCTAATCTGTACCTGGGCTTTCACAGGTGGTCAGGCCGGCACATGGGAGAGACGGGGGCACCTGTGTGCAGGGAGGCAGCCTGGGCACCTTCTCCCAAGACCGGCCTCCGGCCTCCTGCACTCCCGTCCTCACGCTGTGCTTTGCTCTGGGTACAGGCGGTTGAGGCAGAGCTAACGGTGGCCACTGCAGCTGGCACCACCAGAAAGGGGGCCGTCCGTGCGCAGCTCCCTGTCCTTGTGGGTGCTGTGGGCACCTGGGACCTGCACCTCCTTCTCGGGGCTGCTGGGTCAACCCCTGGTTTATGTTGACAACTCTGGAGGTTTCAGCTCTGTCGATTGATGTCTGTCTGTCAGCACCGCCCCCCAGCGTGCTCCTGGATCCCAAGAGAGGCCAGGGCTCCTGCTCCCCTCAGTGGCTGAAACCACACGTGTGCCCCTGTATTCAATCGATGACAGCCAAGACGTCACGGCCATGTGCCAATTACTGTCAAAGACCCCGAACTTTTTGCATGGATTCTGCCTGATTATTCCATTTTTAGAAATTTAGGGAAGCAACCAGAGATGTGAACAAAGACATAACCATAAAAATACTCATGGCAGCGGTGTTGTTTATAATGGCAAACAATTAGGAACAACTTAGATGTTCAAAAAGATGGCTCTGGTGAATAAATGGTGGTAGATCAACTTGACAACCCATCGCACAATCAAGACAGGCTAGAAGACACCAGAACTGTGAAGTGTGCAGGATACATTGCTCTAGGAAGAAAAGGGTAACAGAAGCAACCTGCACAGCGAGCACGACATTCGCTTTGCCTCTAACGGAACTGTATGCAGCTAGGGTGCAGCCCGGTAAAAAAGACGTCACCGTTTCTAAAATTCAGTGCCACCACGTCGGTGTGCCAGACAGTGCCGGAGCCCTGCTCCTTCAGCTCCCTGAAGTGACATCCCCAAGGAAAAGCAGAAAGGGAGAGAGCCACCCCAGAGGCAAGGAATGTTTCATCACAGATCATCACATTGTTTGGACATTGATCTCTGACATTATATGCAACTGCGTACAAACAGCAGACTGGCTCTTTAGGGCTTATTTTTATTTTATTTGTTTACTTTGTTTATTTATTTTTTTTTTTTGGTACTGGGGATCTAACTCAGGACCTTGCGCTTGCAAGGCAGGCACAGTACCACTGAGCTAAATCCCTGGCCCTGTTTTGTATTTTAAAGATAGAATCTCACTATGTAGTTCAGGCTGGCTTTAAACTTAACCAAGACCTGTCATGTAAAGGTACAAGATCCCAATGATGAATGTAACTGTACTGTATACCTAGAATGTACCAATAAACTCAATTTAAAAAAATAAATAAATAAACTTAACCACGGAGCCCAGGCAGGCCCCAGACTCTCGGTGATCCTCCTGCGTCTGTGTCCCGAGTGCTGGGTCACAGGAGCACCGGGGCCCACCAGGCCCGACTTTAGGGTATGATGTTATCTTTCATTCTCTATACCTGCTACCACTTTCCTTCAGAGCCTCCCCTTGCCGTGGAATTTCCAATCCCTGGCACATTCCAGCTACCCAGAGTGTCAGGCAGAAGTGATGCCTGTGTGAAAAGGAAGGAAAAGAGCAGAAATCTGACCACTCTCCCTCACTTCGTAGCGAGAAAGGACAAGCCCAGAGCTCCAATCCACCTACCACGAGCCCAGTGGAAGCGCAAGTCCTTGTCATTGTTGGGCCAGCTCAGTGTGACAGTAGTGAAAGGATCCACGAACAGGCCGGGCTCAGCACACAGCTCCGCACACCCCTCGTCTCTCTGCACAGGAAGCAGCGGCTGATGGGCGGCCCCCATGGTTAGCAACATTGCTCAGGGGACTCTGCCAACCCGTGAGTCACCAAGGGGCCACGGTGTGAGGCAGGAGCTGAGCCACCGGTTCCCCTCACGGGGATGGAGTTGTCCATCACTTGGGTCCCTGGGGAAGGGTCTTTCTGCCTGGGCTGGGCTCGGGCCACTGCGCATGCGGCTGTGCTGAGGCCACCCTGGACCAGGCCCTGTCCTTCCTGCCTGGAGACCCAGGAATAGAGACCAGGCCTCTGCCTGGAAGTTAGGCAGAAAAGAGGCACATAAAATTATTAAATTAAAACTCTGAGCCAGAACTGTTCCAAGGTAGAGGGCAGCCCAAGGAATCGTAAGAAAGTGGGAGAGGGAGGCAGTAGGTAAGGCCCAGAAAAAGCTCAGACTGTGGTCTCAGCTAGTTTCTAAGTCCCTGAGCGTCCGTTCTCCAGGGGTTTGATCACATCTGACCACCAGCGTTGCTGCGGATCCTGTCTGCGAGTGCCCTGTGTGGTCCAGACAAGGCATGCACAGCTGCTACCTTTGTAAACCCGGCAGTGGGGCCAGGGGCTGTTTCCCTGGAGGACAGGCTCACGGCGCAGGTCGGAGTGAGTGCTGGTATGACCTGTCCAGTAGTTCTCAGGGCCTCTTGCTCAGGTCTGGAGCGCCTGGCCTGGAATAGCAGGAGCTACGTAGAGTGGAGTACAAGCCCAGGTCCTGTGGGGAAAGCCCAAGTGCCTGCCCGGGCATCCAGGCCCTATCAAAGTGTCTGTCACCGCGCCCCATTCAGCACTTACTGTAACTCTTCAGTTCTTAGTTCTTGTATTTTGTCTGCCTGATCGAAGCTTCGTGAAGGCAGGGACCACGTCTATAAATACACCGCTGTGCCCCGTGCTGACCTTTGAACACCTTAGTCTTTGCCATTGGACAAATGTGCACTGATCAATGTCAACAGCAAGGAATTGAAGACTCCGTCTCGCTACAGAAACTAACTAGCGTGTGCTTGTTTTCTTTTTGGTGTGTGTTTTTAAAGTTTAAAAAATGTTTTTATTTATTTTTTTTATGAAACATGGTTTCTCGATGTAGTTCAGGCTGGCCTTGAACTTATGGCGGCGAACCTCCTGACTCAGCCTCCTGCGTGCTAGGAGTAAAGGTGTGGGCCACCAGGTCTGGCTTTGTTTGCTAAAATGAACATTAAAAGCTATAAACCTCTCCAAGTACTGTGTTACTGCATCCCAGGAATTTGGATAGGTTATATTATCATCATCATTCAATTAGAAATATTTTCTAGTTTCCTTTGTGATTTCTTCCCAAGCCGTTCCTTTTTATACAAGTGTGCTGTTTAATGTCTAGGATGTCTGAGAGATATTTATACCGCCTGAAGGCTTATTGTTGATTTACAGAACAATTCTTTTGTGGTTAGAAGACATGTTTTCTTTGATTTAAGTCTTTCTGGGCCTCTTTTCTCTTTTTTTTGGTACCGGGGACTGAACTCGGGACCTTGCACTTGCAAGGCAGGTGGCAGAACCACTGAGCTAAATCCCCAGACTGGGCCTCTTTTCAAATAGAAGATCCCTTAGAGACTCTTAGGGCCTTGGTTATTGGGACCAACAAACAAAATTCAAACAGAGCACTTGGACATTGTTTTCTTTGCAAGGCTGTTTTTAAAACATACTCACATTCTTTTCTTCAGCATTCATTCCGGATGGTTCTTGGAGACCAGCAGGCGCTGTGAACACAGTGGGAGTAGAAGTTAAGCTGTGGTGGGAAACCTCATGACAGGTTATTAAGACAGCATGGAGGCTTCTGCCATGGTCGCAGGCACGGGGAGGCTGTGACGGTTCTGTTCATCACTGACCGGATTACATCCAGAGACAGCGAGACGGGTGATTGGTCACAGGGGCCCCGAGTAGTGGGGTTCCCCTGAGGGGCTCATGTGGGAGTGGCTGTAGGAGCTGGGGCCACGCCGGAATAACCAGGTCACCCAGGCAGAAACTTGGGGACTGTGTTGGTCCCTGTGCCCTGGTTTAGGTGAACATCACTCCCGGGTATGGATGCCTCTGTGGCAGTTCAGGAAGAGGCAGCTGTCGGTGCAAAACAGGCTGTACAGTGTTCGAGCGCATCTCTGTGCTGCAGAGCAGGCGAGGAGCGGCTTGCAGCGTGTACTGGATTTCCATGGTGCGAACTCTGCCAGGGTGAGTGGGGAGAAAGGGCCGGCTGCTGGGAGGCGGTCACAGTGCACCAGCTGCGTGTCCTCAGCCCCTCGCTGGCCTCTCCTGGCTGTGCCAACCTGGGCAGTTTATTCTTTCTGAGTCTCATTTCCTTTGCTACAAATGAGACTGAAGGCAGCCTGATTCCCAGGGCTGCAGGAGCACTGAGTGTTATGCTGTTTACCCCACTGCTTCAATCAAGAACGCCTGTAATCCCAGCACTCGGGAGGCTGAGGCAGGAGAATTGCCTCGAGCTTGAGGCCATCTTGGACTACATAACAAACAAAACAAGCTATGCTAAGATGCCAGCTAAAGGGCTCTCGTAACTTTAAGAAGGAGCACTGTTCAGTAACTCCAGACGAAACCAAGAGAGATAGTCGCTCCTGCCACAAATTATGTCAGGGACTTCTCCAAACTTAATAAACTTCTCCTGGCCTCAGATCCCACCCATGAAAAAGGAGGGCTGTGGACAGCAGAGTGGACGCGTGACAGCACCTTCACCCATGCCAGCCCCAACCTTCAGTGCCGCCTCCCTGGGACCCTGCCTCTCTGCCCTGGGGTGGGTGGGCAGAGCTGGGCCCTCACCGCGCCCACCCAGGGTGCACCTGTGACCCTGGGCCGCCCCAAGGGAGTGCCAGGTCCCAGTGGTCAGCAGCGGGCCTGCAGGGAGGGAGGGACACAAGCTCGACCTGGACCAGCCAAGGAGCCCCAGACCAGCGCAGCAGATGCCCAGTGAGGCTGGTCTCTCGCCTCTGGGGACCAGGACCAGAGCCCGGCGCCATCTTGCTATACCACTGGGGAAGAAAGAATCAGGGAAGAGAAAGCCAGTGCAGAACCAAGGAGGGAGAGGCTCGGCTTTCGAAGATGCTGGGGATGGGTCTGGCGGTGCTTGGGGCGAATCTGTCCCCTGGACTTTTCATTCTATAAGCTGCTGCTCAAACTGCCTTCTGATTCAAGCCTGCCTGACTGCTTTCCTGTGCCGTGATGCCCAGAGACCCCACAGACTCGCTGCAGGTGAACTCGGAGCCCTGCAGTGGCTGCTGACAGCTGGTGGCTCAGTCAGCTGCCGCCGCCACCTCCCCTGGCAGCCAGAGTGCACCTGGTCCACAGCACCTGAAGAGCCACACAGCTGCTTTCCCAGCATCCCTCACGGTTGGCCACGGGGCCTGCCCTGGCCAGAAAGAAAGACTGTCCACAAATAAGAGCACAGGAGGAAGCGTGCCGGGTTAACCACAGAGTCTAGAACTTCAGCCACCACCGCCTGGACCCTCAAGTGACAAAGACTAAACAAAGCCAGACACAGCAGAAAGACAGACTGTTCCTGGTCTTGCTAAATCAGCCCTGGAGCTTCTTATCTCTTAGCTTCTTACTATGTGGGAGAAGAAAGCTCTGAGCGTCAGGCCACTTAGGTTGGACTTTCTCTTCTGTGCAGCCTGAAGCATCATAACGAATACAAACTCCCCCGCCATCCGATGCCAGATTGCTGTTGAATGTTTTACTGCACGGTTAGCTGTCCTTTGGCACCTGCAGGGAATTGGTTCCAGAATCCCTCACCCCAGCACTCGGAGCCCGAGGCAGGAGGATCACAACTTTGAGTCCAGCCTGGACAACTTAGCGACTTAATGAGACCCTGTCTCCAAATAAAAAAGAAAGAAAAAAAGAAATCTCAGACACCCAAATTCAAGGCTGTTGAAATCCCGCATACAAAATGGGATAATATTTTGCATATAATTTATGCATACAATCTTTCTTTTCTCTCTCTCTCTCTCTCTCTCTCTCTCTCTCTCTCTCTCTCTCTCCTTCCTTCCTTCTTTCTTTCTGCAGTGCTAGGAAATGGAACCTAGGGCTCTCACGTGCTAGACAAACACTACCACTGAGCTGCACCCTCAGCCCAACTTAGATGCTTTAAATCACTTCTACATTATTTATGGTACCCTGAATAATATAAATGCTATATAAGTACTTGTTATTCTTTATGTTTAGGGGACAGTGACAAGAAAAAAGTCTATGCATGTTCAGTACGAGGTAATATTTTCTAATGTTTTTGATCACTGCAGAGAACTCTGTCTGAAGGACACGGTATTCTGTTTTGGTTCCCTGTGTGAATGGCATCGCGGGAGACCTCAGGCAGTGCCCTGGACTCCTGGTCCTGGCAGCAGAGCCGCCTTGCCTGTGACCATGACGCATCAAGTTCCAGAAGGCGTTCCTCACCAGCACGGTGACAAGAAAGGGGCCTGCAGCGAGAAGGCCGAGGGCGCAGTTACGGTGTCGTCATGACAACTGTCCTCACGAGGCCGGTCCAGGCCATGCAGGCACCTGACGCTTTCACTCCCCCAGCGTGTGGTGAGTACCTGCTGTATACCAGGCACAGGGCAAGTCCTGGGGTCACGGAAGTGGGGTCCCTGTCCCTAAGGGACTTACTGTGGGGGAGAAACGTGGACAGGAAATGCCAAGCCATGGCAGGAGCTGGCACAGGAGCCCTGTGGGCATGGCACAGGGTCACCTCAACCGCAGGAGGAACAGAAATGATTCACAGGATGCAACCAGGGCCAGAGCTGCACACGGGAGGATGAGCAGGTACTCGTTCCTGGCCAGCTCGGTCTTGGGAGCCCTGGACGCTCCTGCTAGACGTGGCTCCAAGCATCTGCTGGGCTGTGCGGCCAGGCTGGCACCTTCACATGCAAATGCCCCCGTCCCAGCCCCTGCTCCCCCAGAGTCGCCCAGACCTGTTGGTCTTGCGGGGAAGAGAAGTCTGCGAATCACCTGAGGGTGAGTGCAGAAGTCCCGGGGCGGGCGCTTTTGTCCATCGGGAGGGGCTAAGCTCCCACTGGAGCTCTCACGGGAGAGCCGTCTGTGTTGCAGTTTCCACAGACTGCCTTCTGCCTGCTCTGAGCTGGACCCTTGTGCTTGGCAAAGTTGCAGTGGTCTTTGCTAGTTGATCATCCCTGCTGCCGTCTCTTGCCAGGGCCCTGGCTGAGTGTCACCCCTTTCCTGGCACAGCTCTGAGATCAGCGGGCCCTGCAGGGAGGGGCCTGGGAGGGCAGGGACTCTCGCCGCTCAGCTCATCACCCCGCCCTCCAGGGTGCCCAGCTCCTTCCTGATCAAATGCAGATGTGTGCCGTGCCCTCCCTGGCCATGCCAACCATCTGTCCTCAGCCAGCATCATCCTGACTCTTCCTCTCCCCACCCGCTGTCCATCACCTTGCAGTTTTACCAACGCCCCTCCATGGTTTCCCAATCCCATACTCTCCCCTGAGGACGGTGGAGGAAATCTGAATATACCTGCTCCCTTCCGGCGGCTCTCTGAGGGGCAGCCGTATTTCAGGGGACCTTTGGCAGTGTCTGGAGACGTTTTTGGCTGTCGTGGCTTGGGGGACCTAGTGGTAGAGGCCAGGTGACTATGGCACGGCTTCTGACTGAGACAAAGTGTCCAGTGCCATACGTCAGAGGTGTCAAAGCTGAGAAGCCCTGCAGCGTGGTGACCCTACTTGGAGACCCAGGACACACTGGCAGGACCCAAGGCACCAGTCAGGGAAGAAGAGGGAGGCTCGGAAGGGCAGCCACCCACCCCGAGTACCTTCAACAGGAAGTGTCACCAGGTGAGTCCCAGCTGGCTCCCCGAAGCTCTCTTCCTCTTGGGAGAAGCTGGCATTGAGTCCCGTCACCTCAAAGGTCAGCCCTTCCAGGGTACTGGGAGCCACAGAGACATTGTTCAAAAGGTCCTGTCCCAGCTCCACTCGGGTGGAATCCCAGGAGGCCTGCGGCCCTGACAGCCGCTCCACAAGCTGCACGGTGAGGTTCTGGGAGGGTGTGGAGGCGGAGCTGTTGCTCTGGGCCTGGATCTCCAGGAAGTGCTGCCCAGGGCCCAGCAGGTCCTGGGTGTCTCCATCCAGGGTCAGATTGTAGGGCAGGGAGCCCCACCGGGCGGTGGACTCAGCCAGGGTCGTGTTAGCCAGGAGCACAGTGTAAGTCACCCTTGTTCCTGGATGGGCTGAGAGAAATAGAAGAATGTTGTGCTAGTCATGCCGTTGGCTGTCCTGTGATGTTCAGACTCGAGTTCTGATGTTACATAGACATATGGGTACAAAGAAATAGCAGGATAGGTCTCTGCCTACCACAGCCACCCCCTCTTAACATCAACTAGCCCCGAGTTTTGAGTTAAGCAGTGATATTCTTTCTTTTTTGTCCTCTCTGTTCATTCTAATTTATTTACGTATACTATGCATGTGTTACCCTTGGACCTAGCTGTTTTTGGTTTTTGTGGTGTGTGTGTGTATGTTTCCCACACTGGGATTGAGCCCAGGTCCTTCAAACAGAGCTACATCCCTTTATTTTATTTGCTTATTTGTTTGTTTGTTTATTTATTTAAATTTTGAGACCAAGTCTCACTAAGTCACTGAGTTGCCCGGACTGGGCTGGAACTTGTGACCCTTAGCTTCGGCCTCCTAAATTCTGGGATTATAGCTGGACCTAGAAGTTTTTTGTTTTGTTTGTTGGTACCGGGGATTGAACTCGGGTCCTTGCGCTTGCAAAGCAGGCCTCCGAACCGCTGAGCTAAATCCCCGGCCCTGGATCTAGAAGTTTTTAACAGAAGACACTGGAACATATGGTTGATAGTGTTATCCTTGTGGGAGGAAACGGAGAAAGCAGCATCCTGCGAGGGGTGGGAACCTCCAGGCTTGTTTTGGGCAGGAGCTGGGCATTTCCTTCTGCCTCCCCCAGCAACTTTCCTGACCTGCCCCCAAGGAACTCAGCCTGAGCTCAGAAGGGGAGGCTCGCTTCCAGTCTGCACATGGTTGCCCTACTGGGATGCTGAATATTGTGGTTGCCTCTTAGTCTGATTTACATCAAAAGATTAGGGTTCTTTTCAATAGGGGCAAAGCTGCTGTTTTAGCGACGCTGATGACAGTGATAGCGGTGATGTTGGTAACACAAGCCCCAGGAGAGCACGACCCCTACCTTTCGTTTACTGTTACGTGCCCTGCACCTGGCCAAGAGTTCGTGCTCAATTAATTATATTTGTAGGATGAACAAATACCAGAAGGGTTATTTTAAGTTTCCCCAAGTGCTGGTCTCAAGTCAACTTCCACCAAGCCCCCAGAAACAGAAAGGACTCCCATGAGCCCTGTGTCAAAGCCTATGATAGTCCAAGAGCAGGGCTCTGGGTGGTGATCCGGGTCCCCCTGAGTCGTGTCCTCACTTCCACAGCCCTAACTACCCCAGTTCCATCATCAGGCCCCATCCAGACATCAGACAGGATCTGGGCCTCATCAAAAGATGCTGCCCAGGCTAAGGACACGTTCATTGTAGCCAAGAGGGTCTCTGTTGGGAGGAGGGATGATATTTAAGAGTACAGGAAACTGTGTGTGCACCAACCAATTAGAATAGATTTCTGAGGAATCCAATGGACACCGTGGCCAATCAAAATGAATTCTGTGACAAATTAGTATGGATGCCATGTCCAGTCAAAACAAGTACAGTGACCAATCAGAAAAGAGGCCACAACCAATCAGAATGGACACCTGAAGCGATCAAACTAGATACAATACCCAATCAGAATGCCTCTGTGACCAATCAGAATGGACCCTACTCATAGCAGTTGGTAGGGCAGAACCAGTGTGTACACCGAACCTTAGCCCTGACTGAGGGCAACATGGCTGTGCCGCACTGGTGTGTGCTCCCCAGGCCCTACCTCATCCTGTTCAAATTCTCCGAGCAGGAGATGGTGTGGAAGTTCTTGAGATGGGACTATGAGCATTCAAAGCAGCACTTAGGGAGTCTGGGAACTCCCACTGGCTTGTTGGCCTTGTGGCTTAGGGGACATTTCCGGACCTTTCTCTGTCACTGTTTCATTATCTATGATGTGGAGACAGTGCCAGCAGAGGAAAAGCACTTAGAATTGTGTGTGGCACACAGAGGTGCTCAAGAAATGATAGCTAAGAAACCAGCTTGGGCCAAGGGTGGTGGTGCGCATGCCTGTCATCCTGACACTTGGGAGGCTGAGGCAGGAGGATCACCATGAGTTCAAGGCCAGCCTGAACTGCGCAGCAAGACTTTGTCTCAAATGAAGCAAAACCAGAAATAACTAACTCAATATGTGTCGGTGTTGTTAATTATTAAATCGCGGGCGTTCGCAGGACAGGCTTGAGGAAATGAAAGACTCCACAGTTTACCTCCACCTGCCAGATTCCGCAGACTCACCTGCATCGAGCTCTACCTGGATCCACAGAAGGTCCCCAAAGACAGCCCTGCAGAGAGGGCCAGCTTCTGATCTGGACAGGCGGGGGCACCCGGTGACGCTGAGCCTCTCCATCTTGTCTCGGAGCGTCACCTGCTTCTGAGCCATCACGTGCCACTCGCTGGTTGTGCACTCGGCGAGCACAGTGAATTCTCCCGGGGACATGAACCGGTGGCTCACGGTGCTGGACAAGCTGCCGGCCACAGATGGGATCAGCCACGCTGGGGGTGCCTGAGCACGTGCATCCGCTCACACATGCGTCCACATGCACGCTCATACACGCACTCGTACCGCCCCTGCTCTGCAAAGATTAAAGATGAAGAGAAGACGCTGCCTGCCCACGCCTGGCTCTCAGCCCTAGGGGAGCTTCTGCTGAGATTACTCAGAGCAGAAGACGGGCAGAAAGACCTCTGGCCAGGCAGGGAGCTCGGTGTCAGCCGCAAGTCCCTGTTCTGCCACTTTCTTCCTTCTGGCTCACAAGAAACCACTCTGGGCCTTCCCGCTCTTCTGTGCAATACTACCTTTCTCAGCCCAGTTTCACCGTCTGTAAGATGGAATCTGATTCTAGACATACAAAGTTTGTGGGGTTTTTTTCCACTTATTTGGGTTTTTTGAGACAGGGTTTCACTATGTAGCCCAGGCTGGCCTTGGACTCATGGCAAACCTCTTGCCTCAGCCTTCCCAGTGCTGGCATTATGGGTGTGCACCACCACGCCTAGCTCATTTTGTTTTATAATCTCCTTTGTCTCTTAGCTTTGACCCTAGGGAGCCTAAATCATGAGATGTTAAATTGGTAGAGAGAGCAAAAGTCCCAGGAGAAGGCCCATCTGTGCAGGCAGAAAGAGGGACCTGCTAGCCTGAGAGGACAGGGACGGCTCCAGTTCTGCTTTGTCTTGTCCCTCTCCTGGCCTCACCCAAGCTGTCCCCTCTCCAGAGCTGCACTGGAGGAGGGTGATGCAGACACTTCCACCCCACGAGAGAGCCCGTCTCTGTCCAGGGGAGCCACAGAGAGGGAACTCTTGTTGGAAATGCAGAGAGGAGTGCTGTAGGCAAGAGGATTCTCGGAATCGGTGCAAACCATGAGCTGCTCCCCAAGCTCACACGTGAGCACAGACCCCAGGAACGGCTCAGGCTTCAGGAGCTGAGCTACAGTGCTCGACCTGTGTGAACCTGAGCCACCCCCAGAGTGCCACATGCACGGTGATACCCGCTCTGAAAACCAAACCAACAGATGGTAAGTTGGTCATATGCTCTGAGCCTACCTGGCTGGCTGCATGTTCACAGAGATATGTTTAAAAACCAGGCCCAGCATCTCAGAACTTACTGTTCAGATCGTTCCGAACACACTGAGAACTGGGAAAGTGTGATCCAATTTGCAGGGAACACATGGCCAATAGACGGTCAGCCCTGAGATGAGGAGTTGTTGGCGTCACCAGAGGAAGACCGTAAAGCAATTGTTATATGGTGTCGACTTGATGTGAGTAACTAACTGCCCAGGGGATTTGTAAGCCCTGGGTGTTCTGTGGATGACTGGTAGGTAGGGCAGCAAACCGAAGGGGGAAGACCCACCCTGGACGAGGGTGGCACCAACCGATATAGTAGCGTGGACAGAATGAAGAGGGAAAGCAGCAAGTGTTTTCCTTCTTGGAGGAGCTCTGGTCCTCTCCATTGTCTTTGGACTTTGGTCGCCAGTTCCTTCAGCTTTCCGGTGTGGACTCTGCAGTCTTCTAACATGGGTTCCTCAGCCTTCTGACACAGACTCCCACTAGTGACTCTGTGGTGAGCTTCAGACCATCACGGGCCACTGCTACTGGGTTTCTTCCACCTCTGATCCTGCTGGTAGCCACTGGGACCCTTCTGCCTTGAGCCCTGTAACCCTTTGTTTAAATTTGCACATTTTATATTGATTTTATGTTTCTATAGAACCCTTACTACTACAGTGAGATAAAGGGACACCTTTACCAAAGGGGTGGTAAAACAGGCATTTTCAGCAGAGACACAGAAACCATAAAAAGACGAGATGGAATTTTTAGAAATGAAAAACACAGTAACTGAAATAAAAGATTCACTAGGTGGGTTCTGTAGTAGAATAGAGAGGAAATAGGGAAAAGCCAGTGAACTTGAAAATAGACCAAGAGAAATGATCCTATCTAACAAACAGAAAAAAAAAAATTTTTAATGATAAAAAAATCTATCCTTTTGTGTCATTGGAGCTGCAGAGAGGGAGAAAAGACTGTGGTAGAAAAATGTAATTTGAGAAAATAGTGAGAGGAAACTTTCCAACTTTGAAAAAAGATGTATGTACAGATTTAAGAAGTTCAGGGAGCCCAAAACACAGAAAATTTTTAAAGAAAATCTATAATAAATTGCTAAGAACACAAGGTAAGGCAAAAAATCTTGAAAATAGTGGGACACTCCCCATCCCTAAAAATAGACATGTTACAGTAATTTGAATGACTTTAGATTTCCTATCAGGTTGGAAGAAACTTTTTTAAAGAGCTGAAAGAATAGAACTGTCCATACAGAATTCTATATCCTGAAAAAAAATCTTTTAGGAAATAAGACAAAAATGAGATATTTTCAGGAAAACTAAGATAATTTGTTGCTAGAAAATCTATGGTGAAAAAAACTAATGGAAGTACTTTCAGCCGAAGGGAAATAATACCAGAGACATCTGGAACTTCAACAATGAAGAAAGAACACGAAAAGGGTCCAGGGATTTAGCTCAGTGGCACCATGCCTGCCTTGCAAGCACAAGGTCCTGAGTTCTATCTCTGTACTAGAAAAAAAAAAAAAAAAAAAAAAAAAAAAAAAAAAAATGGTAAGTATCTGTGTTAATGTTTAGACTATTTTCCTTCTCCCAAATTCTTTCAAATACATGGCTGTTGAAAAGCAGTTTCAGAGTACAAACAGTAACAATTATAATGTAAAGGAGGGTAGGTGGAGGGGCCTATATGTTGGTAAAGCTTCAGTATTTGACCTGAAGTGGGGAAGAGTAAATTCTGAGTGAGTTGTGAAAGGTTAGTTATGTAAGTATATTCTAAGCCCTGAACAGCCACTAAAGAGTAATGCAAAGAGATCTAGCCAAAAGCCAATAGATAAGTTAGGATGGAATGCTAAAAATATTCAAATAACCTAAAAGAAGTCAGGAGAGGGGTGCAGAGGAAAAGAAAACAGAGGGGGCAAACAAACAGAAATCTCTATCAGCCATTACGTTAATGGTTAATGGTCTAAACACATCAATGATTATGCCAGTTGAATCTTAGAAAACCAAAAACCCAACTGTATACTGCCTTTAAGAAGTCCGCTTTAAGCATAATGACATAACTAGATTAAAATAAAAGGATGCAAGGTATAACAGCGAACAATATCAGAAATGCAGATTTAAGAATAAGGAAATAGTCACTCTGTGGAAATGAAAGGGTGTTTTGAATAGCAAAAGCCAGCCTGTCTTTCAATGAGCTCTCTGGAAGAAATGGTTTGTTCCATTCTCGAACTCTGATGTCAACTGAAATTGCTCTGGACTAAAAGGCAGAGAAATGAATCATTCCTGATTTCTCTCCCAGAGATCTCACCCAAAGGAGCTGCAAGGTGGGTTTAGAAACTACTGCCAGACAGGGAGAGGTGCTCAGAATGTGAAGAGATGGAGACAACTTAAAAATTCATGCTGTGAATCCATGACTCAGCCTTTCCTGTCTTAGATATAGATCTGATAGGAGCACGTACACTTATGTGCCGAGACATATGAGAATTTTGTGACGGCACATTTTGTCATAGCCAAAAATGAGACCTCATCCAAATGCTTATTGCCTGGATTAGTCAGCTTTCCCATTGCTGAGACACAACACCTGACACCCCCAGTTTAAAGGAGGCAAGATCTGATTTGGCTTGTGGTTTCGGGAGATGCAGGCTCCACGGTGGGAACATCACGGCGGAAACCTGCTCAGTTCACAGTGGCTGGAAGCAGAACCGGGGAACAGTGCCAGAGGGGAATGGGCCAGGGGCCAGCTCTAGTCCCAAAGGCCACACCCACAGGACCCTCCTAGACACGCCCAGGAGTGTGCTTTGCTAATCTGCCAGGCTTTTCTTAATCCGGTGAAGTTGACAAGTCAGGATTTATGGTCACATCATGGATAAGTAAACTGGTGTTCATTCCCAAACTAGAATGTCATACAGCATGAGAAAAATCATAATTATATACAATAGCCATGAATCCTAAAAGTCACGTGTAGTAGAAGCCAGACACAAAGAATATGTGCTTTATGGTTCCATTTGCAGAAATCTCAAACACAGGTTACACTCACCTATGATGCTGGGAAATTAGAATAGTGCTTATCCTTGTGCTAGGAGGCTGGGGGGTACTGAGAGGCATTTGGAGGAAGCTCACCCCCCGCCCCTATTTTTCTTTCAAGATGCTGTTCCTATGTAGTTCAGGCTGGCCTAGAACTCATGGTGATTCTCCTACGTTAGCCTCCCGAATGCTGGGATCACAGACACGAGGTTGTTCATGTTTGTTTCTTGATCCAGGTGCTGGTTACATGTGTGTGTTCATTGTGACAAAATGAATCACAGTGTTTCTTTTTATGCAATTTTCTCTACCTATGTCGTACTTCAATAGAAAGTTGAAAAATCACAGTGTTTCTTTTTATGCAATTTTCTCTACCTATGTCGTACTTCAATAGAAAGTTGAAAAATCAGTTGGAGACTCCGTTCCTCTCTGGTTTGCATTCAGGGCTGGGATAGTTACCTTTAATGGGATGCAACTTCTCCTTGAAAGGCAAGTGGAGAAGAAAGCTCACATTTCTGATCTGTGTTCATAATGTCTGACTGTGAGAGCATCAGAGTCTGTCATTTTGCTTTGTCACTGGCCAGGTGGACAGAGCCATCTGACCAAGTCAAGTACTGTGGTGGAGGGGAAAGGTGGGCAACCGGAAAGGCGTCACCCTGGACTCCTGAGCCTCCCTCACTGGTCCCCAGACTGAGGGCAGACCAGGCTCAGCTGGATTATTACTAAGTTTGAAAGAGAAAGCGACTGAGAAGTATCGGCTGTGGGATAAACCCAAACACTGTAGCTTTCTGTATAATAGGGTACCATTGTGTGCCACCTCACCTAGGAAGACAAAAGCCTTGTACACCTTAGGTAATAATATAGTAAGAACTGCCCATTTTTTAGAGTCAACTCTGCTAGTTGTTTTCTTCTTTATGGTCTTGTATATTCCTTAAAATCATTCAGTGAATACTAGCAACACAGGTAGTAATTAACTCTATGAATCACACAACTCCCAGGCCTAAAACTTCCTCCATTCTCCTAGGTCCTGGATGCTATAGTGTGGTGCAATGCCTGATACCATCCTTTCAGACCAAGGCATATGTTCCTGCGTCCCCAAGGAGCCCCCTAGTCACTGAGACCTGCCTCACCCAAGGTAACACCCCTGTCTGGGTCACTGTGCAGCCAAGGTCCCTGTGGCCACCTGGCCCCTGTTGCTACACATCCCAGTCTGACTCCTCTCTCTCCTCCATCTTATTCCCCAGCTTCTGCATTCCAAATCACTCTTCCTTTTTCCCTACATCTGCATCTCCTGCCTTCCCAAAGGACGTCAGCTGGGGAGTCCTCTCTGACATCACCTTCCATCTCCCTCCTTGGTGCCTCCCAATGGCTTGTGAACATCTGGGTCACTCTAAGGCTCATGGTGGGTTGTGCCTGGCGGAGAGAAGCACAGTTTCCCAACAAGTCCCCACCTCCAAGACAGCTATGGGGCTGGGGATTTAACTCAGTGGTTCTGGTGCCTGCTTCACAAGCACAAGGACCCGAGTTTGATCCCCGGTACAAAAACAAACAACCCAACAAAAAAACAAGACAGCTGCAGCCCAGGCAGCTCTGGACAAGAAACGGTGTCCATTCTGAGATCTGCCAGTAGGTGGCGCAAAGCTACTCAGCTCTGAATTTGGACGTGTTTCATCTTACATAAATTGTCTGGTAGGCCCCTAATGCAGTCTCAGAAACTCAGGTTTTCCACTGCCTTGAAACAAAGCAGCACCACGCAAACGAACAGGAGACAGAGAATGCAAGGTGAGATACAGCTCCTGAAGGAAAATCCTTTGACTTGATCAAGCTGCACCTGCACTTGGAGCTCAAACAAAAGATCTAAAGGGTCTGATGTTTAGATTTTTGAGACAGGGTCTTGCTGGCCTTGAACTCACTATGTAGCCCAGGCTGGCATCGAACTCACAGCGAACCTCCTGCCTCAGCCTCCTGAGCACTGGGATTACAGGCCTGTGCTACCACACCCAGCAGGAGGGTCTGATTTTTAAAATCTCTATCCCTTTGACTAAGGAAGAGTTAAGCAAAAGTAGAAGTCTATGCACATGAAAAGCATAATGACATTTGCTTCTGTGTACTTAGAATCCCCTTCCCCATTGTAGCTGGAGGGCAGGGGCTGCAAGCGCTGATAAGAAAGCAGCAGAGGGTCAGGGATGTAGCTCAGTGGTGCTGCCACCTGCCTCACAGGTTTGATCCCTAGTGCCAAAAAAAAAAAAAAAAAGCAGCAGAAACACGCTCCCTGCATCCATCACAGTGGTGGAAGAAGCCAAGTGCATGGCTTCGAGGTCCAAGGAGTCCTCAGAGTAGAACCTGGACCACTTGGGTTGGTGACTGTGGGGGTGCGCACCGTCTTTTACAAGAGAAAATTCCAGTGGCTCTTGCTCAGGGCAAACGGGCTGAAGAGCAAATGTGAAGCGAGGCCTATTGTTTCTTTCAGTTTCATGCATAGAAACTTCCAGAGGGTAACACGACAATCAGCCCATCCAGAATGGGCGGATTTCAGTATCATGCCGTCGGCCTCTATGTGAAAGCGTGGTTTATCTATTGATGCAAAGTCCTCCTGTAACAAAAGCTCTCAGCTGGCTGCACCCGGTCAGTTTCGACTATGCCAAACTCAAGCAGTACAAACGCAGGGGAGGAGCCGGAGGAGTGTTTAACTTAGCACCCATCGATGTCTATATAAAAGGGTAGCAGATAAAAATCCGACAGAAAATGTCGTAGGTGCTTGTATGGCTCTGACCCCCACCCCCAGCGTCGTCACATGTGACTCCGTGACAGGGTCAAGGCGGCCATCAGTATGAATGACAGGAGAGGAAGGAGAAGCCCGGCAGGACCAGGGCTGCCGCGGGAGCTCAGTCTCGCGGCGGCAGCTGGGTTGGGACCCGTGACAGACGCTCTGTTTGGCGCCGTGGCGCTCTGCTGTGGTGCACATGTGGCTCACACCGCATTCCCGTTGGCCGGTGCTGTGCTGGGTAATTATCCTCTTGTTTATACAAAGCAGCTGAGGCTCTGAGAGGCACAGCAGCAGGGCCGAGGTACACAGCGAGGCAGTGGCAGACCATGACACAAAGCAGGACTGTCTGGCGTTGGAGCTCAGGCCCCAGGGGTTAAAAGGAAGACAGAACCTCAGACAGACAGTCAATGACCCTGTGCCTGCACCCTCCAGGCAGCAGAATTAGCTCTTCACTGCCATGGGAAGAAGCTAACACTGGTTAACAGCTTCCTGATCTCACTGCTAGGACCTCTGCCACTGGCCAGCCTGTGGTTAAGGAAGGGCACATGCCCAGCTGCCATCGGCAGACCACTGTGTATGTGAGTCAGGGGGTTTTCCTTGGCCAGCTCACACCTGCAGTCGGCCCGGACGGGAAAAGTCACCAGCTCTCCCAAGAACCGTGAGAACTAAGAAACACTGTTTAAACCATTGTGGAGAGGCTTGCTACACAGCAAAACTGACCGACACAATCTGACCAAAAGCCAGAGATTCCACTTACCTGGGGGGGTAGTAGGGATCAAGGGTGTGGCCATCTCCCATACTAAGGATGCAGGACAGGTTTCCGACGTAGGGAGAAAGGGGCCATGTCAGAGAGATGGTGACATTGTCAAAGATGAAGCTCTCGTTGGACACCAGCAGCCGCAGCCCTGCAGATCCAAACAGGAGATGCTCTGTGCCCTTGTGACACAAAGTGGTGCATTTCTGCTTAAAACTTACTCCCTTCTACCTGACCATGATTTGGTGGGTGCATTTAAAGATTTTTTTTTTATTTTACTTTTGTTATTTTTGAGACAGGGTCTCGCTATGTAGTCCAGGATGGCCTTGAACTCAATATGTAGCCCAGACTGGCCTCAAACTCACTGTGATCCTCCCGTCTCAACCTCCCAAGTGCTAGAATGACAGGCGTGTGCCCCACACCTGGCTTAATTTTATTTTTACTTTCGAAAGTTCTTTGGAATTTTGTTTTCATCCATAGGCCATATAAAACTGAAATACAGGAGCAGACATATACAGAGAGGAGAGAGAAAAGCAAGCCTGCCTTGCCACCTACCCCTTAGCCCCAGTGCAGCTGCCTAGAGGCAGCCATTGCTACCTGTACCCAGGTGCCCTCCAGAGACAGCTGCACACACGAGCATGTATGTATGGGGGGTTTGTAGGTGTGTTTTTATTTACACAAGTGGTGCCCGGTATGGTCACCGCTCTGCCCCTTGCACGTCTTCCCTTAGAATGTCTGTCTCGGAGATTGCTCTGCACGACTCCAGTTAGCTGTCTTGTTCTTTAGAATAGTTCCATAATGTACCCTAATGTGTTTAACCAGGAGTCTGTGGATTGTCAAGACATATTTTATAAGGTTTCAAAAGACGAACGAGAACATGCCTTTAAGAAAACCTGCTTGGCCAAAGTGTCAGGGTGAATCGCTGCTCAGGACACAACCGAGACCTCTGGGCACAGCCACCAGGTGCTGGAGAGAGTCCCTCCCTGTGCACATCAGGCCGACTGTGACCAGACAACCGGTTCACAGGGCCCAGGGTATTTGGAATCAGGGTAGGAGCAGGAAATCTGGTCCCTGTGGCTGCCGGTTCAACCCAGCCCTATGCAGTAAGCCGCGTATGTCAGGTGACAGCAGTGCCACGGCTGACCTCCAGGGGGCACCCTCTGTCCTCCAGCAGAATCACCAAAAGGATGGCAGCCAACATCCGCGCGGCCTGAGGCCAGTGTGGAGACGCCTCACTGGCGCTTCATCTCGGCCAGGCGCGTGCTGCCACCCGCCCTTGCTGCTCCCTCCTCTACACTCCTGGCTCTGCTGTCCTAGGTGTCCCCGGGGGACCTTGGCACCCCCGATCGTGTCTTCCCTTCAGAGCTCTTTGTCCCCCTCAGGAGGAGTTGCTGAGTAACCCTCAGATAAGCTTTCCCAGCCTTAGGGAAGCCTGCGCTCTCAGTCTCGGTTGCAGTACGGCAGTGCCCTGGCTTGGAGACCGAGTTGCGATGTCCATGAACAGGAAAGGGCATTTTCCCTGCGATCCGGACGCTGCAGCCAGGGGCTCTCCCCTCCGTGTCACTGCCAGCGTGGGCTAGGACACAGGACAAAGGGCAAAGCAGCAACCTAGGTGGCCGGGGACAGGGGCACTTGGTCAGAACCTAGTGACAGAACACAGTGCAGTCGTTAGAAGAATAAGAGTGACTTGGAGAGATGGCCAGGATATTTTACTAGCAAAAGAGAAGTAAGACTAATGGGTTTTGTGTGACTCTATTTTTTATTTAAAAATTTTTTTGGGTACTGGGGATCGAACTTGGGGCATTGCACTTAGAAGGCGGGCGGTGAAACCACTGAGCTAAATTCCCGGCCCTGTGTGACTATATTTTATAAAACTATGTGTATATACATTCACGTACAGCCATGTCTATGCACACATCCTACAAAGCAGAAAAGAATTTCTTCTAAATAATTGTGTTTCTTTTTAGGGAGTAGGATTATCAAATTAAGGAGGTTTTAAAGATTTTTATAAAACTTTTATAAATTGTGATAATGTAGGTTATTTTTATGGCTTTCAAGATTTCTGAATTGTAAAAAAGAGGTCTTTCGGCTCCATCCAGTTGAGTAACCTTGGTTTTGTCTGTTCTATGCCTGGGGCCACCCCGTGGCTTTGATTTGAAGGGTGCTGGGGTGAAAACCATTTGGGGCTCCTGGGGGTGGCGGCTGCCTCTTCCTTCCCAGGGAAAGCTGGACACAGTGAGGAAATAAGAAAAGTCCCCTGCCCCGGACTCACCTTCCTGGCACTGGTACCGCACCCACAGGTAGCTGCCCTGACGGGGGCACAGGTCTCCAAAGTAGGTCCCATCTGCTGCCACCTGGCACACCTGCAGCCCTTGGCACTGGCCTGGGAAGCACCCACGTCCCAGCGGAAGCAAGAAGAGCACGCAGGACGCAAGGACAAAGCATTCAGCACGCATGGCGGGGGTGAGTGAGGATGGACACACTACCTGCACCTCCCAGCAGTGTCTGTTGGCGAATACTGAAGACCAGGCACTGGGCTGGGCTCTCAGAGGACAGGACTCCTGCCCATCACCGGCTCAGGGACTGGCACACTGGATCTCAAATGTCAGCAGATGCCAGAGTCCCGGAGGGTTGTGAGGACTTGGAATTGCAGACCCTCCCTCCACGCTCTGGATGTACCGGGTCTGTGAGGGCCAGGACTCTGCTCTTTTAAGAAGTTCTCTGCTCAAAACATTTGTAAGAAAGCTTTGTCTCTTTGCATTGTGACATTGCGTGTTGTGTGTGTGTGTGTGTGTGTGTGTGTGTGTGTTCACGGGATGGAACCAGGGCCGTGTGTGTTCTAGGCCTACATTCTGTCTCCCCCAGCACCCACAGGATTTCCGGTGGGCCCACTCCTCCCCTGAGCTCTGTGCTCCTTCTCCGTGCACCCACAGCGCCACTCTAGGATCTCCAAAGGAGTGGGAGATTTCAAATATTCTGCCCTCTACCGTGTCTCCAGCACACGGGATGGTAGGTAGCCCACAACCGCGGGAAAACAGGCTCCCTCCCCTGCTGCAGTCGTTAATCAGCCGCAGCGCAGACGCCTCCGTGTCCCCACGGGACTTGGAACTCTAAGAAGAACAGATCCCTCCCGAATCCCCAGAGCTGGGACAGTGACTAGCGCAATAGTGGGGGTCCGTAACCGGCTGAATGAATGAGTGAGCTCGAGTGACTGGTCAGGGCCTTTAGGTCTTGGGCCCCCGGGTCGTCTAGTCCGCCTTCCAGTGAGTGCAGGGCTCACCTCTCTCTCTGCCACCCTGCTGAACACTGAGGCGGCAGCCCGCCCAGCCCCAGGGCGCCTTGGTGAAAGCAGGAGGCAGGAGAACCAGAGCAGCCAGGAGGGTCACAGATGCCCCACGAGCTGATTCCAGCCTTTCCTTCCCTATCCTGCTGCAGGGGAGCAAGGGCCTCTCGGTGAAAGCGGCTACGGGTGGCAGCAGGGCCTGAGCCGGGGAGGGTCGCCAGGCAGAGAGCAAGGCCTAGGACCCCACAGCTGGACAGTGGTCACTGCTGTGCAGTTCAGGCTGACCTGGAACTCACTGTGTAGCCCAGGCTGACCTTGAACTCACAGCGATCCTCCTGCCTCAGCCTCCTGAGTGCTGGCATCAAAGGTGTGTGCCACCACAGCCGGTTATGTGTTCATTCTTTTTTTAAACAAAATAATCTTGAGCAAACATTGCGTGGGTTAAGATGTGACAACGGTGAGCCGTGGCTCTGAGGGTTCATCGTCATATAATATTTTTATTCTTGTCTGTATGTTTTAAATATTTCAAAATGCAAAATATTAAGTTTAATATGTTAGTGTTTCCTGTGCTCTCAAGGGATAGGGGCACAGAAGTTTTCCTGATGCAGGGGCTGTGTCTGACGTCAGCCACTGCCCCCTGATGCCCTGGCCAGTGTCCCCACGTGTCTGAACATCATTACAGCTGTCTGTGGGTCCTACCTGCCACCTCATCCCTGACGCGGACGCAGCTGCGGTCCTCCTCTGGGTCCGAGGGCCGCCGGGCATCCTGGCTGCAGTAATGCGGGGTCTGACGCCCATAGACCGCCTCCTGGACCTGGATAACCTCCCCAGAGCCACAGTGCATGGTGGCATTGAGGCCTTCACACGCCAGGCTCTGGCCAGCCTCTGTTGCAAAGGGAAAGGGACACCTGGGTCAGAGCGAGCCGGGCAGTGGATGAGTGACGGGCAGCACAGAGGTGTGGAGCATCACAGGGAGGGGTGGGGACTAAAAGGGAAAGAGCCCGAATGTTCCAGGCAGCGGCCAAGTCAGAAAATGACAGAAAGACCAAGCATGGCAGTGGATTCCTGTAATCCCAGCACTCAGGAGGCTGAGGCAGGAGGATCCGCATGAGTTTGAGGCCAGCCTGGACCGCACCTCGAGACCTGGTCTCAAAACAAAAATCAAAGACAAAAACAACAACGAAAAGAAAGACAGGCCGGCACTTAGACAGGAAGACACAGGGAGATGAGCCCTAATGAGAAGCAGAAGAGAAGGAGGAGGTGTGAGACGGAGAAGGAGGTGGGCAGGAAGAGGCGGTCGGAGAGCTGGAAGCCGAGGAGTCAGAGGAGGCCAGACCCGTGTGCTGGGCCAGGCGAGACAGGAGACAGTGCCGGGGGGAGGAGGCGCCCGCGGCAGGGCCAGCTCACCAAACTCGCACACGGAGGCGAAGGCCTGGGCACAGCTGTCTGTAGCTGCCCACTCGGCGGAGGGGCCTCTCCTGATGTAGCCGCAGGCGTGGGCAGCAGGAGCTACCTGCCCCGGCTTCCAGTTGCTGAAGCTCACATCGGAGGTGTCCAGCCAGGTCCCGGGTCCTGCGGTGGGAGCGAGAACACCAGGACTTGGCAGGAGTCCTGGGAGCCCGCTTCCTGGCCGGGGGCTCGCCTGGCTGAACCCCTGGGACAGCGCAGGTGCTCGGTACACGTGCCCCAGGCCAGTGGAGGTGCCCCAGCCCCGGCTTCACGTTCCCGGGTGTAAGGTCTGGGGCCCCAGCCTAGGTGGGCTGACGAAGTCGTGCTCTTGCTGGCTCCGCTCCACCTGAGGTGACAGAGAGCCGGAGGTCACAGGTGTGCCGCCGTGAGAGGGCCCGGCCAGGTATGTCCGCCAGGACTGAGTCAGGATGAAGCAGTTTATGTGACTCCAAAACCCTGCTGCAACCCTGGGTGCACAAAGGTATTGTTAAAACTCAAAGATACGGGGTCCATCCGGGCAGGAGAGCACATCTTCAAGAGAGGGTCAAGACATGGCAAGAGGGTTGAAGCCAGCTCGGCAGCCAAGGGCCATGAGGTAGTCATGCCGGATGCCAGTAAGGAAAACACCCTGGACCAGCTGGGCGGGCAGCATTTGGAGCTGCTGGTCGGTGCCAGTCACCCTTTCAACAGCAGCCCTCGTGGGAGAAGTTAGGAAGGGGATGCAGGGCTGGTGGGGGAGCTTGCCAGAAACTGAGTCGATGCAGGAGACGGGGCTGGAGCTGAGCTTGGCGCTCTGGTCACCTCCAGTCAAAGAGCGAGTCTGTAATCTGGTGGGCAGCAGACCAGAGGAGGGAGCCCCTTCCATCCTTCGGGATGGGTGAAGCGTTAGAATCAAAGGCTATAAAAATGATGACCGTTGGGCTGACTGTCATCTGTCAAGCCAAAGATGACCTGTCACAAAGAGATCTTCGGTCCAGTTCTTGTGGTTCTGGAGACAGAAATATTGGGTGAAGCCAGTAAGATCATAAATGATCACCTGTGTGGAAATGGGGTAGCCAGTGAAGCCACTGCTCAGAAATATTCCGACCTGTGGACGTCGGAGAGGTAGGAGTGAATGTCCCCTTTCCGGGCGTTGGCCATTGTTTTCATTCCTCAGCTCTGGGTCTTCCTTTAGAGGAGACACCAGTTTCTGTCCCAAATAGGGAGTCCGAGGCTACACTCAGAGGAAGACCCCCTTCACTTCCCAGTGGACAAAGAGGGTGGTGCTCCTCTCTCCTCACCTCCCGGTAGCCATGCCTACCACACAGCATTAGAAATGAGCTTCCAAGGGCCAGGATTTAGCTCAGCAGTTCTGCTGTCTGCTTTGCAAGCGCAAGGTCCCGAGTTCAATCCCCGGTATTAAAAAAAAAAAAAAAAAAAAAAAAAAAAAAA
>NW_022900944.1:43414152-43462045 GCF_012274545.1 Fukomys damarensis
AAAAAAAAAAAAAAAAAAGAAAAGAAAGAAACGAGCTTCCTCAAGATCTAGTCCATCCTGCATAATCTCCCTTCAGCAGGGATCTCGGCAGAGATCCCTGGGATTGCAATATATTGGAAATGAAGTCTTCCTCGGGTCACGTGGCCCCTTCAGCGTTGCGGAAGGGAGACGTCTAGGACCATATGGACGCCAGACTTTCATTAGCCCCCTCAGGCTTCCGTTTCTGAGGTCGCAGATATAACTTTGAAATGCCCCTCTTGCACGAGAGCCTAGCCTTGTTTTCTAAGTATCTCCCCCTTTTCTGATGACTTGAAGGAGGACAAGGTCGGTGCATTCGCAGGTGGTGAGGCCTTGGACCCAGAAGCAGTGTAACACAGTTCACGCTCTGCTGAACCTCACACTCAGCGCCCCCATCTGTGGCAGTGGCCGGGGTCCTTCTGTCCAGTTTTCCCGAGCCTCCCCAGCCCACACTACATGAGCACTAACCCCTTTCTGCTTATCCCAACACTGTGACAACTGCTTCTTTCTTTTCTGCTCAGTGCCACTTCATTGTCCTTGTGACTCACGGCCACAATTCAATTCTGTCATTGTCCCTGCTCCTGCCTCTTAGAATCTCTCCTCGTGAGTACCTCGGTATTCAGTGAATAGATCAACTTTTTTCTGTGGGCCCAAAAGAGTCAAAGTTATAATTATCGCCTTTAGGAAGAACATAAATCCCCGCAAACATTTTCCAAATTTCAAACACTATGAAAGGGTGCAAAATTAAAATAGCTCCTTTCTCCCAATCTGTGGACTGGTTTTTTGTAAGTCATTCCAGGCTGACCTGTACCCACATATCAGCATCGATGAGTGCCTGAAATCTATTTACACAAGTGCTGTCGTGTTGCTCATGGTACTGGGCTTCGCTTCTTCATTAACAGTAAGTCTTGCAGGGTGCTACCTAACAGCCTAACCCCACGGAGAACATAATATCCCTTGGGAGGTCTTAACTAGATGCAAATCCTTTCACTGCATGTAAATGGGTCAGAAAGACAGATATCCACATCTTCAAGTCAAGAAACTTTCAACAGACATTGCTTAAAAAGAGGCATCTTAAAAATTTAATTCCCTTTGGCTGTGAGTTGCCCCTTCGCCAACTGCTGGCTTTTTAAGGCATTTCCACATACTCCTGTATATTTCCGAGTGCTCAGCTCTGAACAAGCTACTCATTTCTGAGCCTCAGGAGCTTCTGCAGGAGCTAGGAGACCCCCTGGGCATGTATGTGGCGCAGCAGGAGAAGGCAAGCTTGCGAGCTGCTTAAGACCTCACTGCCTCGTGTTCCCAGGCTATCTTGGATGAAGGACTCCTCTCTGCATTGTCCTCATTTGCAAAATGAGAGTCGCCATTGCCTGCCTGGTGAGTGTCAGGGTTCAGTACCAGGGCATCCTTCCTTTCCTTGAAGGGCACATAGTCTGTTTCAGCTATGCCCAAAGAGGAGTGGACAGGGTCCCAGAGGGGCACAGAGAAGGGTGCTTCTGACTGCTAGGGTGTGCAGGGAGCCCTCGAAGGGCACAGGGAAGGGGAGAGTTTCCAGGAGGACCATAAAGGCAGCATCCAATGTGAGAGGCGCTGTGCTAACCTGACGTGGTTTAATCTCATAGCAACCGGGGAGAGACCTGTAAGTCATCATTTCCGGAAGCAGCTTTCTCATTTGCAAAGTGGGGACAACAGTGAGACCTTTCTCATCAGTTGCCATAAAGATCAGTGTGATAATGGCCGCGAAGCACTCATAATAGCTCCTGGTACTGTCTGAGCAAGAACTGAAGAAGCCGCAGCTAGAATTAGAATTAGGGGCATGAAGGGCCAGGGTGGCGTGAAGCTCAGAGGTAGGGCACTTGCCCAGCACGCATGAGGCCCTGAGTTCTAGCCCTCGCACCAGCACACACGCACAGTACATGGGAAGAGATGACACTTCCAGACGATCGCACCAGATGCTGTGCTCGGTATGTCCAGTGAGTCATTTAATCCACAGGACACAAGTGTGTCTTCTGTGGGCCCTGGTGACAAGGGCTGATGGGAATTTTGATCACAAGCTGCCCACAAACCACAGCCGTGCCAGCACCTACCTCCCGTGGTCCCATGGAGCGCTGACGTCCCCACGAGCCCAATCCACCACTCCCTGTCGCGGGAGAGGTGCTGCCGCAGAAAACGCTGGGTGCTCTCATCGCGAACAAAGACTAGATGGCCTCCTTGCCCTCCACACCAGCTCTGGGCCCCGCGGAAGGTGCACAAACTCATAGCAAGCATCTCTGAAGGCCACCTGGCTCTTAGAACAAAAGCTTTCGCTTTCTGGCCTAGCGGCGACAGCCCTAAGCCTCAAGGCAAGCCCCAGCAGTGCCAAGCCTGCTGCGCCCATCCTGGGACCCCTGCCAGAACGGCTGCGCAGAGCTGCCCTTGGGCCTTCATATCCTGGTCCCTTCCCAGTCCTCCCGTCCATCCGTCTTCCTGCCTGCATTTGAATAAAGAAATAGCAACTCCTTTTTGTTTCAGAAACAAAAGCCTTGGGGCGAATGTGCCTGAGTGTTGTCTTTGCCCCCCCACTCCTTCGCTCCGTGCCTGTCGCAGAGCCAATTACCGGGGTCTCGGAGAAAGATAAAATGGCTGTGTCACCTGATTGTCGCCTGGTCAACTGTTTGTATTCGATAAAAGTGCCTTGCCATTGATTTTGCGCCACTACCCAAGGGCCAGAATGATTCAAAAGAAGCCGGTGGCGTGTGGGAGGCAGGAGATAGAAGGACGCAGGAGGAAAGTTAGAGTTATGAGGTGGTGGAGAGACGGAGCAGCACCCACACGCAATCCCACTGTCCAGAACGGCAGCTGGCCCCGAAGATAACCATCCTGTCCCTGGGGTGGCTGGAGTCCGAATGGACAGCGGCCCCTCCCGTCCACCACGTTATCCCTCATGCCTGCTGGAGAATAAAAACGCCCTCCACCTGTATTGATATTGTCATGAAAATAAGCTTTCTTTCAAAACTCAGGCCTGTCCATCTTCACCCACTACCCAAGCCCTCCGAGATGTTTCTGGGCTCCACGGATGAAATACAACTCCCTGGCCTTGTGTGCAAGGCTCTGCGGAGTCCGGCTCTGGCAGTGCCCCCGAGCCACCCCTCCGAGCGCACAGGGGCAGCCCTCTTGCTCCTCGCAGGTGGAAGGGTGGACTGGCGCGGGCCGAGTGCAGTGGCCGCAGCGGTCACCAGGCAGCAGGCACCAGCGAGGATGCCACAGTTCCACCTCCGGGCTTTCACCCACAGGTCAGTGTGGAGATGATGAAATACCACGCTGAGGGTCACTCACTGCCAAACGTTGCGGTGGAGAATTTAGAAATAACCCAAACGTACGCTGATAAACTGGCCAACAAGGTGGGTCCCTCCCAGGAGCCCATTTTAAAGCAAGCCCATCCTTCCCGTACACGTGTGGAAGCCCCTCTGAGATTGCTGTTCGTGTTCACAGCAAAGCGTACACAAACATGCATTCTGTGTGCGGCTGGGTCTTGTAAAGAGCATGTGGCCCTGGCGACCAGCGGGTAGAAGCTAGGTACCCGGGAGGAGAGAGGGAGACGCTCATTTCCGTGGCCGTCTTTTGTGACTCTGTACTCCGTGGAAGTATTCCTTGTTGGAGAATCACAGATTCTCTAAAACACTCCACCGGCTCAGTCACCGCTCTCCCCGCTGTCCGGCCCCTGGGCTGTGATCTTCCTTCACGTGACTGCACTTGTTTTTCTGCCTCATCCCCAGCCTCTCCGACTCTGAAAGGCTTAGCCCAGAAACCACTTCCTCTGTGAGCGCTCTCTCCTGTGAGTTTCCTCTTTCCTTGCTTAGTAATAGCTTTATTAAGATATAGCTCACATACCATTCTGTTAGCTCACTTACAACACTGGGTTTGCGCCGGAGTTTTAGCTCAGTGGCACCACACCTGTCTCACAAGTCCAAGGTCCTCAATTCAATCCCCAGTAGCAAAACAAAACAAAACAACAACAAAAAACCCATAGTGGTGGAGGTCGGAGGATAGCTGAAAGTATGAGGCCAGCCTAGGCTATGTAGTGAGTCAAGGTCATCCTGAACTGCATAGAGAGAGACCTTTTGTCTCAAAATAGATAAATAAATAAAATATTCCGGTCAGTGGCTTTTTGTATCATTACAAGGTTGTGCATCCATTGCTGCGATCAATTCTGGAACGTTTTCATGACCCACAAAGGAACCTCTGTACCCTCTGAGTGGCTGGTCCCCTTCTCCCTGGCTCCTGAGAACTGGTCATTACTTTCTGTTGGGCGGGGCACTCCCTGAAGGTTTACTGAGTAAATGTTTTAGGAAGGGTTTTACAGAACCAACATATCTGTCTCTGGGGTCTTTGATTGCCTGCCTGAATGACGTTTGTTCATGAGAACTTTCAGACTTAGTTAAATTTGGCCAATTGCTTTGTGACTTTACCGGCGGGGGAATTATTTCAGCTGCCAGTACTGGAGATCCTCTAGAGAAGAGAATATCCTCTTTAGAAAAGAAGCTCCCCCATAGGCTCTTTGGGTCGGGATAAGGGACACCTAGAGGGTGTGGCTGAATCGCCAATCCAACCTCACACTGCGTGAAAGGATGGATAAGAGGTTAGTGGTCTGAGATGAGAGGTGGAAGCCAGACCCTGAGGTGGGGCCCTGGAACCTTCCAAACAGGTGCCATGAGTGGCCACACCTTTTTGTTGTTGTTTTGAGACAGAGTCTCACTAAGTAGTTCAGGCTGGCCTTGAACTCACTATGAAGCCCAGGCTGGCCTCGAACTCCCAGTGATCCTCCTGCCTCAGCCTCCCAGTTCTGGGAGTATAGGTGTACATCACCATGCCCGGCTTGTGGCCACACTTTAGAGAGCACAGATGTCTACTATCCGAGTGAAGTAGTCACTTGTATCATACCTGACCTGGGTGAGACCCTCTCTGCAAATGTGCCACCCTCAACGAAGGACAGGAAACCACTGAAGGGCCATGCTGCCCTGTTCTGTAAACAGAACAGATGGCCACAAAGAAAATTTAGCACAGGACATGCAATCTCCCGGCCAAGAGGTCCGAATTTATCTACACACCTGCAGGGACCACAAGCCTTCCAGTCCAGATTCCTTAAATCAGCAGCCCCTCCCCAAGCCCTATAAAACTGCTTCTTCTCCAGCGAGTTGCTGACATCTTTCTCCATCTCCGCCTGCCCACCGTCGGCAAATAAACCAGCCTCGTTGCTCACACAAAGCCTGTGTCCGCGTGTCCTCTCGTGTGCCGTTTGTCACACTTCGCTCCCACGTGGTTTTTCTGTGCCCTGTTTTTCTGTGCTTTCCCATTTTCCCTCCCCAGGCCCTGGCAACCGTGAATCTGTTTTCTGTCCCTGGGGATCTGAATATTCTGGATATTTTATTCAATTTGTGCCATTTCGTGCCACTCTTCAAGAGTATAGGGGATGGGCCGGGGATTTGGTTCAGCAGTTCCGCCGCCTGCCCTGCAAGCGCAAGGACCCAAGTTTGATCCCCGGTACAAAATAAAAAAAGAGCGTAGGGAATGCTTCATTGCTTTATGTGGCTCAGTAACGCGCGTTCCACAGAGAGACCACATGTTGCTTCTCCATCCTCAGGGGGTGGCACACGAGTTGTTTTCCTCCTGAGTTTGGGGGGCAACACCACTTCGCCCCTCCTGGCTCAGAGCAGGGTTCTGCGAACACTGGCATGGCCCGTCTCCTGGGTCCCTGCCCTGACCGTCAGCCTTCCCTTTCCTATGAGCCCTACCCAGCCTCCTGCAGTGGCCCCGCCACACAGAAGAGGGACGGGACCAGCGCCCAGGGAGGACCAGAGTCACCACTGACTCACAGGCTGAGATATGGGCTGGGCAGAGCCGGCCTGTTATCTCCAGAGGCCAAACTTTAATGACTTCCATTAGGAAACGATGTGGAAGGCCCCACACTACCATAATTTATCTCCTGGGCTCGGGGCTTCGTTTATGTCCCTATCTGGAACATGTCCGGAGACACTTGATAAGCAAGCAGATCTGCAGGCTAAATTCCATTTGCGCATTCTGATAAAAATTGCAGACTCCTCGGGTGCGAAATTCATCTTGGTGATGTCAGTTTCCGATGTCCCTTAACCTCTGTGTCCATGAGGCTCACACGGAAAGCGAGCGGGACAGAACCAGCTCGATGTGGGCAATGTCCAGCCATCCAATCCAGCCACAGCCTCGATGGGGTCGGTAGCATGAAAACAAAAAAGATGGCGAGTTTGGTTTCAGTATGGCCTTAGGCCCATGAAAAGAGCCCTAAAGACCAGTTCCCAGGATGGACGTCCTCACTGTGGACTGCAAGTATGCGCTGGTACAAATTTTAAAAAAGGAATTCTCGCTGCTTCTCCCACTGCCCTAACACATTTCTAGTTCCTGTGCCTGTCACACGGCTGTGCACATCCGCTTCCCTTTCGCGTGGTTTAGTCCCCGCCTGCTGCGAACGGCTTCTTCCATACTCTGTAGCCGACACCCTAAGTCCCCGCCCACTCATAGCTGAGGGCTTCTAAAAGCAAGCTCCCTTCAGGGTAATGGGTCTGCGAAGCTGTTCTCCCTGTCCTCTGGTCTCCGGCATTTCCATGTCTCCTGTGTATTAGCTGTCATGGCCCAGTGTCTCCTTGTCATTACTCTGTGGTCATGAACTGCTGTGCTGCTCATCTCCCCACTCTTCTGCTGGTATCTCCCACATGACTCTTTTGCACCCCAGTGCTCATCTTGGGGCTGCTTCTTGGGGAGCCCCAGCATACACAGGAATATCCAGGGCTGGGATAACTGGACCACGGGGCATGAGCAGCTCTGAGATTTTTGCCTAGTCAAGTGCCATCAAGTGGCCCCCTGTGGGTTCTGCTGCAGGTCCCACCTGAAGCCTCAAGCTCGCAGACCCAGGCCTGGAGCGAGCAGCTCTAGGTGCCTCCCTGATGGCTTCCGTCTCACCCTTGGGGAGCACGTCTCAGAAGCAGCTGGTAAGCTCAGTCCCTGGAAAGGTGAGCAGAACTCTCTTGGTGTTGACTGTCCGTGTGCAAGTGGCCTAGGGTTGCTCATGCGTGGCGCTCAGTATGTTATTTTTATGGGGCGGCTGGAAATGTGGCCCTTGGGGGACTTGCACAGTGGAGGTTGGGGCAGGGCAGCTTGAAGAAAGGGTGTCTCGGGGAGAGATCGGAATGCCAAAGCCTGGCCTCTGATGAGTACCCGGCACCACACCAAAGACCATCACCCCAGTCTCCGCCACTGAGAGCTCTGCCATTCCTGATTCCACCTCTGCACATTAAAAAACGGTTTACATTCACCTCGGGGTGAGTGCACGTACTCACCATATCTTAATTCTTTTTATTCCCCTTTCTTTCTTCTCCTTCCCTGCATCCTGGATCCACTTCCCCTTTTCAAAGGATCTATCTCCTTATTTCCGTTATCTTTCTTGCTATTTTTAAAAAACTAGGCCAGGCGTGGGGGCACACCCCTGTAATCCCAGCCCTGGGGAGGCAGAGGCAGAAAGATTGCCGTGAGTTCAAGCTAGAACTGGGCTACCTAGTGAATTCAGGGCCAAAAAAAAAAAAAAGTTTGTGCTGCTTATGGGCCGGGGATTCAGCTCAGTGGTTCCACTGCCTGCCTAGCAAGCGCAAGGTCTCAAGTTCAATCCCAGGTACCACGGGGGGGGGGGGACTACTTATACTTTGGGCTTATCATAGAAGTTATGTGATGTTTAAACTTGTACGTCTCATTTATTTCACTTAGCATTATGGTCTCAAAGCACATCCATTTTCCTACAAATGACTTCCGACCATCTTTCTTTTGTACCTTATGTATATTTTGGGGTTCTCATCTAAGAGAGACTCTGAGGTATTTAAGCCTTTGGGCCTGATTTAGTTCACTAACATTATGGTCTCAAGGTGCATCTATTTTCCTACAAATGACTTGTTATCCTTCTTTATGGTAGTTATACTCTGTTGTGTGTGAATACCACATTTTCTTTATCCAGTCCTCTGTTCATGGACATACAGGGCATTTCCAAGATTTGCTACTGTGAATCGTGCTGCTATAAGCATGGATATGCACGTGTCACTACAACGCAATGTCCTTAACTCTTTGGCAAAGACGTCTAGAAGGGGAACAGCTGGGTTGAGCGGCATAGTTTTAGTTTGTGAGGCGTCTCCACACCGACTTCCATTGTCATTGTACTAGTTTACGTTCTCACCAACAATGTAGAAGGTCCCTTTCCCCCTGCACCCTCTCCCGTGTGTTCTTCTTTGCCCTCTTGGTAATGGCCGTTCTTTTTGAGGTAAGACGGAATCTCGGTGTTGTTTTAATTTGCCATTCTCTGGTGGCCGTCGATGCTGAGTGTTTTTTCATGTATCTTTTGGCCATTCACGCTTCGTTTGAGACGTGTCTGTTCACTTCATTGGCCCATTTTTTGAATGGGTCATTTATTGGGGGGGGTCTGGCTTTTTTGAGTTATTTGTAGCCTCTAGATACTAGACCTCTGTCAGAGGAGTAGCTAGCAAATTTTTCCGCATCCTGTCCACCTCCACTGTTGAAATTCTGTTTCCTCTACCGAGAGTGCTTGTCTTCCACACTTGCTCCCGTGCTCATACTTTTCCCGGAATGTCTCACACGTAAAGCTGTTCTCCAAAGCCTTCTCGTGTCTAAGAGGAGCTGTCACATCTCCTCTGTCCTCAAACAAGTTTAATCTGCTTCTGTCTTAACAGTCTAAAGGTACCAACAAGCTTTAAAAAAAAAAAGGAGTAAGAGAAGAGTAACAGAAGCTATAAGGACTTGACTCCCGTATTTGTCATCATTGTGCTTCACGGCCACTGTAGGCCAAAATGTGTCTCGGGAAGGTCTGCTGAAGTCCGGCTCCCTGGTGCTTTGACCGGTGCGATCCAGCTGGATGAGGTCACCGGGAGTCGTTTTCGGGGAGGAAAGGGAAATTGGGACACATTGAGAGCGGAGACGCCTAGGGAAGAGCAGTGTGTGGAAGTGGGGTGTGGACGAAGCCACCTGGCGTGAGGTACTCTGCGATGGCAGCCCGGGGCCAGCACTACGATGCGCACAGGGACAGAGAGGCCCCTGACAGGACAGGGCTGAAAGAGAGGAACGCCTCGTCGACTATCGAGGGGCAGGGCTGGCAGGACTATCGCCCAGGCTATAACCTGAAAGTCGTTTTTCTTTTTATTGAATTTTTGTCTAGCATCAACATTTGATGGGAAGCGGAAGTTTCCATCCCAGGCCTTAGAAGACCTTTCCTTTCCTACCGCGAATGCCCGCTGTGGTCAGTCTGTCAGCCCTTCCTCCTGAGCAGGGCCTACGTATAAAACCTAGGATTTGCCTGGGCAGCTCCCTGTTAGACTTTGAGACCATTGAGAGCAGAGTCTGCGACCTCCTGTCCTTCTATCTCAGTGCTCAGCAGGCCAAGACTCCTCTTACACATCGCTGCGGCGGATTCAGCCCTTTGCTCCGTGGCGGTCCCCACCCCGGGAACCCCGGGACCCTGTCCGGCCACATCGCCGCTGTAGGGGCAGCTGCCAACTCTGTGGGGACTTTGCCTGTCACCTTCAGCCCTGCTATCTGTCATACCCTTGTTATCTGCTCAGCTTATCACGCTGCCTAATTAAAGGCATCATCTTAGAGGCTAACTTAATTGGAAAATTGCAAAGTAATTTAGATATGATAACATGATCTCCAAAAGAGAAATATTAACTTTGTAACAAGAGATACAGAATTGCAAAATAAGGCCATGGGGTTTTTATAGTACGTGCATGCGCACACACTCACACATACACATACCCTCACTCACACAAAACCCTTCTGTATGATTTCAGATGTTATTTCTTAACTTCACGATTGTTTGACGGCATAAAAGGGCAGCCGCCTCCCCTATCCCTGCCCCAAGTTTCCCAGGTCAGAGCATGGCACAGCCAAACCCTCCTCCCCACCGTGCGCGGTGTGACCGTGGGCCAAGGCACGACGTCGCCAAGCCTCAGAGGCCTCTCCCGTGAGATGGGGACCACAGCGGCTTCTGTGTGAGGAGCAGAGACACCGCGGGTGCCCAGAGCAGGCACACACGCCGAGTGCCAGCTGCGTTCCTTTGTCAGCCCCAAGGTTAGTGTTCCTCCTCTTCCCAGGAAGAGAAGGGAAGGCTTCTGGTGGGGTCCCAGACCCTCACGGGGGGACAAGGGACTGCACACCCAGCCTCCCACACCCAGTAGATCCTGTGCTGCCAGCTCTGAGGCTACTGTATGACTTGGGGAAGGGCCGTCAGAGCCCCCAGCTGGAAGGGCCTGTTAGGCCACACTGCAACGCAGCCCTCTCTCCCTCTGTTCTGTTCTCCTCTGCCCCCCACACCTGTGGACACCCTCTTCCCTCCCGCCGTCCTCTCCTGGCTCCTACTCACTTCACCTTCGCCCTCCCCTGCCTCAGCCCCACACAAAGCCCTGCGCTGCCATGCTGGGTGCTGCCCGGTCTGCCCAGCAGCGCCCATCAGCAGGTCCTCCCCCCACCTTCTCCGCAGGCCCAGTGCACCGGTCCCCTTCAGGTCCCGGCCAAGGCACTGGCCCTCACAGGAAGCCCGCTGTGATGTGCCTTGTCCTCCCTGTGCACCGCCACCTTGGAGGATTCACGGTGCTTCCTCTGCTGCCACAGGGCTGTCGCCCGAGATGTGGACCTGCTCCTGCTGGACGGGGGCTGCCACGTTTGTGGAGCAGATGGACGGACGGACTCATTCACACTCTGCGCTCTTTGACACCGAAGCCTGGGCGCCCCGTCTCAACCGCCTCTGTCGCTTCAGTCACGTGAAACGCCATCCTACCAGCTCTCAGGCCGGTGAGCACTGTCCACAGAAGCTTCTGGAAATGTTCTGTGTCTGAACTTTCCCATGTGGTAGCCACAGAGCCCTGGTGTGGCTGCCGTGTGGGACAGCACAGCTCGGCTGTCACATGGGACCTGCCCTGGATGTGTCTCCTGACTTAGGACTCCATGGCCTGTGATATTCTTTCTTTCTTTCTCTCTCTTTCTCTCTCCCTCTCCCTTTCTTTCTTTTGGCAGTACTGGGGATTGAACCCAGGGCCCTTCCACTGAACTACATCCACAGTCCTTTTAATTTCTCTTGTTAAGTTGCCTGGGCTGGGCTTGAATTTGTGACCCTCCTGCTTCAGGCTCCTAGAGTGCTGGGATGCCAGGCGTGCACCCCCACACCTGGCTGCCTACAGTGTTTCTTACAAACCTTGCACCATCTTATCCCTGAATTGCTTTCTACCCTATCACAGAGGTAGGGGAAAAGAACGGAGGTGACCAGGCTGCCTTGGTTCAAAGCCTGCTCGGGGCGGGGGCAAGCTAATCCCGTGTGCCTCGACTTCTTTATCTGCAAAATGGGGCTAAACCACTGAGCTCAGGGTTATGGTGAGGAGGCCTCAGGTAGAACAAACAGCGCGGCTCACATAGGAAGCTCGCACAGCATGGGCTGTAATCATCTCCGTCCCTCAGGGCCAGCCTCCTCCCATCCCCTACAGTGCCTCGTTGTCACAGCATCTTCCTTCCTGGAAGAGCACCTTGTCTCTGCCTATCCGAGTCCTTCGCTATCCTGGGCTGTGCACAACCCCTCTGGGAAGCCTCCCGTTCCCACCCACAGGTGAGCAGCTCCCCCTCCTCAGGGGGCCCAGGTTGCTGCCTTCCTGGGCCTTTGACAGATCCATGAGTTTTTCCTCCTAGGCAATAAAACATGTTTCATTAGAGTAAAGGACATATAGGCATTAATCCCCTCTAAATACTCCCTCTTGCTTAAACATACTTGTGTGTTTTTTGGTTTTGAGACAGGGTCTCACTATTTAGGCCAGGCTAGCCTCGAACTTACTATACAGCCCTCAAATTCATGGTGATCCTCCTGCCTCAGCCTCCAAAGTGCTAGGGTTATGGGCATGTGGCACTCTTTTTTTTTTTTTCATGTGCCACTCTTTGAACACACTTTTCCCATCATTCTTACCACTTTCAGAAGAACTTCTAGAAGTCCTTTTTGCGAGTACCCATAGTTTCACTGTCCTAGCTGCCCTGATGTCCTGAATTGATTAAAAAATCTACCTTTTCATGGTCATTTTGACTTTGAGGATGAGCCAGCAGTCACACAGTGACAGATCCAGTGAATAAGGTGGATGAGGACACACTGTCATGCTTTTATGAGCCTGCCTTTCTGCTGGATGGCACTCAGCAGCAGCCTTCACTGTGTTTTTGATCACAGTTCCTAAAGACACTCATGGAAGAGCACTTCCAGAGCTGCTGCAGAAAGTGGTAAAGAATGGTGGGTTAAGTGCTTCTGAGGGGGGGTCTGGGGGATGCTCGGCAACTTGTCTTTTACTGTAATAAGAAATTTAAATTTAAGTATTCACCACATATTTTGATCCTTTGTGTTATAATTGCCAGTTTGATGTAATTTTTTTGGTTTTTTATGGGGGGGGCGTAATGGGTACAGCACCCAGGGCAAAGTGGTTCCAGCGGCCGGGAAAGCACAGGCAGGGGACTACTCCTGGGGACAAGTGTCATATCCAGCTCCTCCCAGAGCAGTGAAGACGCAAGACAGAGGGGCCAGAGCCGTGCGCCGGCTCCCTGTCAGCTCCGTTTCGAGAGGGAGGACACACTGGCCACATGAAGGCACCGAGGACCCCACAGGCAGGACGCAGTGCCTTTGGGAAATGAAGGCCCAGCCAGGGCGCCGAACAGAAAGACCGTCGTAGGAGCCCAGGAGGGAGAGGTGGGTCTCGCCATTACTTCCATGTCCCCAGAACTTGGTACACAGTGGGTGTCAGGTCTAAGAAGGCACAGAATTGCTCTCAAGCATAGTACGTGCTCAGAGGTCGGTGTTAAATGAGTGGACGATGCTGGATGTTGAAGGAGGGCGAGTCTCGCACCACCTGTAGTGACACCGCCTGTTAGCTATCCAGGCCATTCCTTCCTGTTCTCTTGAGTGCGAGATCCTGATTGGGCGCCCACTCTCACCCCACGAGCACTATGATTGGCTTAAGGGGAGAAGGGCTGCTTGGGTGAGGACCCAAGTGGTCAGAGTCCAGCCAATGGGGTGTGAGAGAAAACCTTCCCGGGCCCTGAGAGACTTTCCCCCAGCATAACGCAGGGCCTGGAGTGAAGGCATCGTCTCTAACCTGCCTGACAGCACAAGGACAGGAGGCCAAGCTCTGAGGGTGGCAGCAGGACAGTGGAAATGGGCACCAGCAGGGAATGACCTAGGTGAGCTTCAGGCTCAGGAGGAGCCAGACAGAGGCAGGGCTGCTCCCTGCAGCCACTGCCTCGTCCCCTCAAGGGGACACCCTTATGGACTGGACTTTGTCCCCTGGAATTATATATATGTCAAAGCTTTAACCTCCAGACCCCAGAAGGTGACTAGAAATGGAGCCTTTTACAGGGAGATTCGGTTAAACCAAGTGCACCGGGATGGCCCTGATCCAGAGGTCCTCATAAGGGAAGGAAATGTGGGTGCAAAGAGACATCAGGCTGACACCAGAGGACAGCGGGGAAGGCCCAAGCTGGAGGCCTGGGGAGAAACCTAACCTGCCAACACCTTGCTTGATTCATTCACTGACTGACAATTGCAGTACTGAGGAGTTGAACTCAGGGCCTTCACACTGAGCTGCACCTCCAGCTCCTTTGACACTTAAAACATTTTTTAAAAGTAAATTTTGAGATAGCCTCAGAACTAATTCAGATATCTGTTGTGATCCGTTTATTATCACCATTATTTAAAAATAAAAAAGCTTTTATCTCACCATGCGATTGTGCCCAGAGCTTGGGACCAGGGCGATGCAACCTGTCCCCAGTGTTGCAAACAATGCCACACCAGCCCTGCCGGGCCTCCCTGGTGCCCGTCCGCCAGCGGCTCCGCTGCCCGTTTCTTTGCTGTACGAAGCCAGCCAACACCCACCACGCTCAGGGCTGCCCCCGCTGCAGCTGGGCTGCTGGCTCTTCTTCCTAATTCCGTCTCTCAGTTGCTGCGTGAGCTGGGCGAGCTGGTTAGGTTCTCCGATGATTCCTTCATCTCCTCCACGGTGCTAAGAACGCGCAGGCTAGGGCTGCATCAGGCCCGAGCGAGCCGGGACACAGGCGGCTCCACCCAGAGCTTGACTCAGTGCAGTTCCGAGCCGCTAGCTTTTCTGAATTTACAGAGCTGGTCCGGGGAGGAAGAGCGCAGTGACCTTGTCACTCGAGCGAGTTCGCCGTCATCTCCCGGAGCCCTAGGTGTGCGTGCAACAGGCGTTCTCATCCCACCTTCGCGCGCAGGGACCGTGCGGCCGGCGGCCGGTGTGACATCGAGACACGAATACTGGGGCGTCCCCGAGCTGTCCCGTCCTGACAGCCGTGGTTTCACTCCAGACAGGCCAGGCAGTTGAACTGTTGCTTTTCACTGTTCTTCTGGAGGAAAGTCTGGTTTCCTGTCTTTACTTTTTAAATGGGTACGTAACACATTTTTGTTGCCTTCTTCCAAAAAGAAGACCAGGCCTCCAGTTGCTGTTTGCGTGTGATTTATGGGAGGGACGATCGGAGCTCAAGAAGAAGAGCAAAATCGAGAACAAACCCTCCCCATCTCTGCGGAAGGCCCCACTCCGCACACAGCGGTGACCCGCAGACTCGGCTCCGATGGCCCCGGCTCCTTTCCCGGGCCGAGCGGCGCTCGGAATGGATCGTCGAGGGCAGCTCACCAGGCGCGAACTGCCCAGTCCTCTCCACCTCTTGGGAATGAGCTTCTCCTTGGTTGAGCCAAAAGTGAAAGCGGAGAGGGGAGTGGAGGATGGCGAAGAAGAGGATTAAAGATTAGCCGGGACCCAGGCTTCGGGAATTGACCTTTGACCGAGCAACATCAAAGAAAACGAGGCCAGGCAGCCGCGGAGGGGTGGGAAGCAGACGGACCTGTGAGGGAGGGAGGGCGCGCGGCTCCTCGGAGCGACCCAGTCCCCCCATGGACGTCATATTCGGCAGGAACAAGAGAGAGCAGCTGGAGCCCCTGCGGGCCCGGGTGACAGGTGAGCGTTCTGCAGAAACCACTGGCTCTCCTTGCGCTGAGATGGACGTCTGTCCCGTAAGCTGTTTCTGGGAGATGTGGAAAACAGCCTAGAGGGGTAAAACGGACGCTGAGTTGGGACCCGCTGTCGGTGCCGATCCACTCGTGAGTCTCCGGGAAGAGGGCGGGAGTCATCCTCACGATTTCCAGGAGCAGCGTGGAGGGTGCCCCAGGCGCCCATGACTCGCAGTGGATGCGTCCCGCATCGGCCCCTGAGCGCCCCGCGCTGTGCGCGTCCCGGGGGCGCCCCCCACCCGGCCCACAGCCCCAGGGAGACCAAGCTGCATGGCCCTGTGGCTTGTTCCCTTCCCCTCCTCCCCTCTCCTCCATCCCTTTCCTTCCCGGGACCGGGTGTTAGGGCCGAGAGCTGCAGGCAGCTGGGACACTCGCCTTCTGGCAGGGGGCTGGGGATGTTTGTCACCAGCAGCCGATAAGACTTTTATGTCTGTTTCTCCGGATGACAAAGATAAGACTCAATCCATAACTCTCTCTATATGTGTAGGTGTATGTTATGTATATAAGATCTGGGACGGTAAATTAGGGTATTTAAGGAAAGAAAAAGCTGTATTTCCATCTAATAAGCACTATTCTTTTTTTTCCTTTCTTTTCTTTCTTCTCAGTACTGTACTGGGGCCTTCACACTGAGCTATATCCTTAGCTCTTTTTAATTTTAAATTTTGAGACAGGTTCTCATGAAGTCATTAAATTCTTCAGGCAGGACTCAAGCTTATGATCCTCCTACCTCAGCCTCCCATCTTAAGTACTCTTTTTTTTTTTTTTTTCCTGGTCCTGGGGATCAAACTCGGGACCTTGTGCTTGTGAGGCAGGTGTGGTGCCACTGAGCTACATCCCTGGTCCCTATCCACTCTTAATATTTGTTTTTCTCTTAAATTCTTATAAATAGATGTATATAACTATTTTATATTTGAGAAATATAAGTAGAGATGAATGTTATGTTTGAAATATATGAGTATTTTCTACAAGCAAATGTGTTTGCAATTAATTAATTAGTTTTGGGATTTTTGAGGCAAGGCCTTGCTACGTAGTTCAGGTTGTCCTGGAACTCACTATATAGCCCAGGCTGGCCTCAAACCCACAGCGATCCTCCTGCCTCAGCCTCCTGAGTGCTGGGATTATGGGGATGTACCACCATGCTTGGCTACTTTATCATTACAAAAAGATCCCAGGGTGCCCCACCCTCCCGCCTGGGATCCAGGCACTTTTTTGACCCATCCTGCCTCCCTTTGCACCTCATGGTCAGTGACAGCATGGAAATGCTTGGAAAGTTCAGAAAACACGGATCCCAGACCCCGAGGGGCCGGATGGATACCAGGACCCTCTAGAGTGGCAGTTCCCAAAGGGGTCCCTAGGCACCTAGAAGCAGCATACATCCTTGTCCCCCAACCCCCAGAGCTGGCCATCCCTTCCTTCACAAGCCCTCCAGGTACTTCTGAGTTTAAGACGGGAAGCTAAGGCAGGAGGAGGCAGTGACTTGCCCAAGGCCATGCGGCCAGCTGGGAATGAGCCTGGGATGCTGCATCCAGGACCTGAGGCTGAGCAGCTGGACACGGTCCTTGGAAAGATGGCTCAGCAAGGCTAGGTGCCTGGGTTGAGGCCTGCAAGGGACTGGGCCAAGGTTCTGGCTTTGCGTCTGGTGGTACATTAAGGCAGAAGTCAGCCTCCAGGGAGCGCTGACAGGGGCCCTTGGACGGGACACCAGCGGTGTCTGCCGTGGCACCATCTAAATTTTGAATGATTTATTTGCAGCACTGAGGATTGAACCCAGCGCCTTCACACTGAACGACATCCTCAGTCCTTTGTTGAGAATAGGTCTCACTGAGTCACCCAGACTGGGCTCTAATTTGTGATCATCCTGCCTCAGCCTCCCAGAGTTTTGGGATTACAGGTGCGAGTCACCACACCTGGCTACAGACCATTTTAGAATAGTAGTCGCTGCCCATAACAGGCCACATAGGTACCTCTAAATTTTCTAGTAGACACATTCAAAAGGTAAAAAGAAATAGTCAAAGTAAACTTTTTAATTTTTTTTTTTTGGTTGATTTTTTGAGACAGGGTCTCACTATGTAGTTGAGACTGACCTGGAACTCACTACATAGCCCAGCCTGGTCTCGAACTCACAGCGATCCTCCTGCCTCAGCCTCCCAAGTGCTGGGATTACAGGCACACTCCACCACACCGGGCCTTTAATTTGTATTTTTTATAAATTTTAACAGTGTCTTTCATTTACGACAACATGAAGTTACTATAAAACAAGACTGACCTGACTCACTACATAGCCCAGCCTGGTCTCGAACTCACAGCGATCCTCCTGCCTCAGCCTCCCAAGTGCTGGGATTACAGGCATGCTCCACCACACCGGGCCTTTAATTTGTATTTTTTATAAATTTTAACAGTGTCTTTCATTTACGACAACATGAAGTTACTATAAAACATTGTGAATGAGATTTTTCTTTTTTTCATACTGAGTCTTTCAAATCTAGTGTGTTTTATCCTGACAGGAGGGACACTGAAATTCAGACCAGCCACCTAGACTACTCAGTTGTGGCCATATTGGACAGCACAGTTCTCGAATGTTCTTTCTCATGTCTGTGTGAGGCTCATTCCCGGCTGTCCTGCCCCAGGAGCTGTCACACCTTCCTGCTCTCCTCCCTGTGGAGGTTCTGTAACCCCTTTTACACTTTTGAGACACTCCTTCGAGCTCTTTGGTTGGCACGTGGAAACTGGCATCTAAGCATCCTTTCTTCTGCCAGGCAGGATTCCTCCCTGGCTGCAGGGCACCCTGCTTCGCAATGGGCCTGGGATGCACACGGTGGGTGACAGCAGGTACAACCACTGGTTCGACGGCCTGGCCCTGCTACACAGCTTCACCATCAGGGACGGTGAGTGTTCTGTGACGGGCGGCACATAATGCTCCCTCCCGGTTCCGGAGGCCGAGAGTCTGCACTGGGCCTTGCAGGCGCAGGCAGAAGTCAAGGGGTGCAGGGCTGGCTCCTTCCGGGGGTGCCAGAGGAGAAGCCACACCCGCGCCTTCTCCACCGCTTCGTGGCTTGTGGCTCCATCTCTGCCTTCAAAACGGCAGCTAAGTGTGCTGCAGCCGTGCGGTCTCAGCCTGTGTTTCTCTCTCCCTCCTTTCCCCTCTCTCTGTTGTCACACCTCTTTCTGTGACTCTGACTTCCCCGCTTCCCTCTTTGTTTTTCTTTTTCTTTTTCTTTTTGAGACAAAGTCTCACTAAGTAGTCCAGGCTGGTCTTGAACTCACTAAGTAGCCCAAGCTGGCCTCTCATTTAAGGCAACCCTCCCGCCTCAGCTTCCGGCGTGCTGGAATGGAGGGGCAGCATTCTGCCCTCCACGGACTCGTGTTTCTCTGGGATAATGGCCAGGCTCCCTTTCCTGGTCATCTTGCAAAGCAGCCAGCGTTCTTACTAAGGTGGGCAAGAGCACATGGGCCCTCACAGGCTCTGGACTCAGACGTGCGTCAGAACAATCCCAGAAGCGAGCATTTCGGAAAAGTCCGAGCAGTTGTTCAAACTCACATGCATTACAAAAGGTGCTATGCCAGCTCTGTCCTCTTATAACCGGAATTGACAGGAAAAGCAGGAAGGGGGATTATACCCTGCCCGCTGCCCTTCTGCTCTCTTCCCCGTGTCTGGGGGCGCGCACCCTCCCCACAGAGCAATGTCGGCTGCCAGACTGCAGCACAGGGGCATCCCTGAGCCCTGGCCCTGGCCATGGTGTAGGGCACACTCGGAAACGCTCCGGGGCCAGGGTAGTGGGACAGGGCAGAAGTGTGTTGGTGGGAAGGGCGATACTTTCCCAGCTGCACCTCTCAGTATTTGTTACGGAGAGGTTGCTGGGTGCTACCTCCCTGCCTACAGGTCAGCGCTGTGGAAAAAGGCACCGCTGTGTACAGAAGAAGGCCCAGAGAGGCCGAGTCAATTACCCAAATATTGCACAGCACTAAGGTGTTTTAAATTCAGTGCTGTCCCCAGTCAGAATCCCAAATCCTAATCATTGTGCAATTTTGCCTGGCTCCCCTCCCACCAGCCTCTCCCCAGTGCAGTCCTCTCAGTGCTGCCAGATCACTAGTGCTGATACAGCGCAGCCTGACCTACCACTCCTCTACAACACTCAGCGGCTCCCCATTGTCTAGCAGTGGAAACATAAACCAAAAATGTTCAGTTCCGCTCTGCCTAGCACATGCGGTGGGAATGCACAGGGAATCGGGAGGCCTGGTTTGTAGATAACCCAGAGCCAGTATTTCTCCCTCCCTCAGAACCCCCAGGATGTTCGTTACAGCTGCAAATCCAGAGATCCAGGATCTCCCAGGGCCGGAGCGACTCAACCGCCAAGGTACACACTTCCACAGCGACCTCTGCGGCCCCACGACCAAGGTCATCAGAAACGCTGCGGGCTGGGGAACAGCCTTCTGTAATGCTTAACAAGTGCTCAGATGGCCAGGTGTGGTGCCACCTGCCTGTGATCCCAGTTAGCAGGAGGCTGAGGCAGGAGAGTTGTAAACTCAAGGCCAGCCTGGGTGATTTAGGGAGATTGTCTCAAATTTATTTCTTTATTCTGTATTCCTTGACTTATTTATATTGCAGGACTGGGGATTGAAACTAGGGCTTTCCCACTTTTTTAGCCCCCTCCAGTCAGGATCACTAAATTTCAAAACCCTCATAATAATACTAGTAATGATGATGATGATAATAATAATAATAAAATTGGAAAGATTGGAAAAGGGCGCAGCGTGGAGGAGGGAAGCCATGGGACATAGGAGTGTTCTTCTAAGTCTAAAACTTCAAAGTAAAGTCTGTTTTAAAGCAGGCATAGGTCAGCCTTCAACAGTGATCATTTCCCACTAAGAGGGGACGTTGTCTCCCCAGGATTTGCATGCTGGGAAGTGTGTGTACATGTGCACGTGTGTGTGCGCGTGCGCGTGAGTCCCCTCTGCCCGGCAAGATGTCACGCTTGACCCTTTCCCAGATGCCAGGCAGGAGCAGTCTATTTCCGGTGTCCCTTTGGAAAGAATTTGGTTAATTGGTGCTGGGAGGAAGGAAACAGGTGGCTGCTGCTTTGATCCTCAGCCTGCAGCCTGGGGTCAGCTGAAGCAAATCCAGAGACACAGTTCCCTGGGGCCCTGGGTGATCCCAGCTGCGTGCTGGATGGTTCTAGGAAAGCACGGCCTGAGTTTACATTTCCAGTGAAGAGAATCCAGCCTTTCAGCCAAGTGCCCACCTGAGCAGGGCCCGGAACCCCAAAGCCAGTGCCTTGTGGGTGGTGACCGCCCCGTGAGCGAGGAGAGAGGAAGACGGGCTGAGCCTGGAGCCCGCTCTGTGTGGCTCTCGGCGGAGGACCACATCTGTCCCCTGCTGTGCCCAGAAGGGACCCGCGAACGTGGTGTGCACTGCTGCGTGGCACAGAAGACTGAGTGGGCAGGGAGACCCCTGGGGTACCTAGGTGGGTCTGAGTCGAAGGAGAGGCGAGGATGACACAGACCCCAGAGTGACAGAGCCACAAGCCGAGGAACACGGGAGCCCCCAGAGCTGGAGAAAGCAAGGAGCGGACTCCCCAGGAGTCTCCAGAAGGAAGTAGCCTGTGGGAACCACTCCACTGTGTCTTCCAGAACCACAGGGACGCAGATGTGTGTGTGTGTGTGTGTGTGTGTTAAGCAGTTCGTGACCACCTGTTTCAGCAGCCCAGGGAAACTCAGGCAGTCTGGAACTGGGGCGGGGTGCCCACGGCACATGTGTGCAGAGGGCACTCTGTATCGTGTACAGCTCTGAAAGGTCCGCCACCACCGGTCTAGAACCATCTGGAGTACTCTCCATGGCCTGGCTGAGAATCCCTGCTTTATGCAATGATTGAAAACTCTTCTGGCGGGGGGACACATGAAACAGTTCTGAGCCTCTACTGGTACACGGGACTTGGCTGTACTCAATAGCAAGCGTTACTCCGGGAGGCTGACACTGTCCGAACGGGCTTCTGAGGGCAGGCCTCCTCGCACGCAATGGGACGGCGGGGAACATACAGCCTTGCAGACCCATCCTCCCTTCCCTAGAGGGTTACTAACACGAAGGGAGGAGGCCAGCCTGGGAGAGGATACCAAGATGACAGGAGGGATGCCAGCGTGGACAGAGAGATGGCCGATGTCTGGACAGTGCTGGCCAGCACTGAGTGTGTTTGTGCCTCCGTCCCCTCGTGTAGAAACGGAGCTCAGGCAAGCACGCTTTCCTTGCCCTATTGTTGTGTCTCAGGTGAGCAGAGGTGAGTGTGTGACCGCACACACCAAAGGCTGGCTGCATCCGGCACTGGAATAAAAGGATCCTGCCCTGGGGAACGGCCCTCCCCAGTAAAGGCCCCCAGAATGGCGGACATCAATTTAAAGCTCTGTAAAGGGGCCGGCCTGGGACTAACCTGCCGCTTCTCTTTCAGGCGAGGTCTACTACAGGAGCAAATACCTGCGAAGCGATAGCTACAACGCCAACATGGAGGCGAACAGGATTGTGGTGTCAGAGTTTGGGACGATGGCCTACCCAGACCCCTGCAAAAACATCTTCTCCAAGTAACTGCCCATTTTGAATCCGACCGCATTCCATGCTTTGTTTTTTATATCCTTGGTGGTCAAAACAACCAGCCTTTGTTTCTTTGACAGTTCTCTTTAGGGTGGGTAAAGACGCGGCGTGGCTGGCCTCCGACCAATCTCTGAGTCACTCTTAATCATAGATCCTCAGAGAGGCCAAGAGCATTCCGCAAAGTATTAGAGACACTGCCACACAGTGGGTGGAACGGTAGTTCGGAATAATTATCTGCCAGGATTACAAAAGCACATTCCCTTCGGTCTACAGATATATTCCACGGTGCGTGGGATGAAGATGTACAGGTTACGGGCTGCACCCTTAGCTAGCACAAGAAACCGAAAACAGCGTAAATGGTCAACAACAGGGACGTCAGAAAGCCATAAAGCTGTGCAGGAAAAGGCCACGTTGATGTAAAGGGGGTAAAGATGCGCTCCGTGCTGTCTGCAAAGATTTCCGAGGCTGAGGAAGAAAAAGACAGCAAGGCTTAGAAGGCGCACACGATGTGCTATGTTTTCTGTTAGACAGCGGGAGGAAGTCTGTATTTATTTCTGCTTACGTCACCGTGAAGAAATCGGAAAGGGGGTTAAGGGTGGCCGAGAGGACCGCAAGGCTGGGAACCTCTTTACCGCGTGCATGTGTGGTCATCTGGCTTAGGACGCACACGCGTGTGTTACTCGCTCCACGGTCCAGTTCTTGGCCAGGGAGCAACCTGCGGCGGGCATCTCCTTTCTGAGGTTCTTCAGACCTAGAGAGGCTGTGAAAGCAGAGGTGACATCATCCCTCCCGGGCACCAGGCAAGCCCTGCAGTCCTCTGGCAGGCGGGGCGGAGCCAAGGACGGGGAAAAGGGAGGACGTGAATTTTAAGCCTAGCCTGTGGCGCATGCCTGCAGTTACGCCCTTTGTCAGTAGGGGGAGCACTACTCCGTACCTGGGCCGGTGGTGTTTGCTCCAATAAACCCATGGGTTTTTCTTCTTGCTTTGAATTTACCTTCTGATCAAATAAATAATGAGCGTTCTTAACGTTAGCTTGGTTTTTTTGTTGTTGTTGTTTTAGTGCTGGGGATTGAACCTAGGCCCTCTGTACTGAGCTACATCCTCGGCCCATTTCTGAATTTTTGATTTTGAGGCAGGGTCTTCCTGAGTCGCTAGGTTTCCCAGGCTGGACTTGAACTTGTGGCCCTCCTGCCTCAGCCTCCCAGAGTGCCGGGATTACAAGCATGCTTGTGCGAGGCCGCAAGTTCACCCAAGTGAAAGCCAAGTTCACTGAGGTGGGGGGGTGGTGAGCTGGTAGCCATGTTGTCCCCATGATTCACTTCTTGGCTGACCCCACAAGGCGGCATCTTTGGGGAACCTGATATCTGAGTCCTTGGGCTCTTTCACAAAACCCATTGAGTCTCGGGCCTTTTTCTCCCACCGTGGAATCAGGTGTTTTAGGCGATAGGAAAGTTAAAGCTGTCTCAGGGCCACTTTCCGGCTAGGCGGTCAGGCCACTGACCCCATGGTTTGCTTCTCTCCCTCCCCAGGGCTTTTTCCTACCTGTCCCACACCATCCCCGATTTCACAGACAACTGCCTGATCAACATCATGAGGTGCGGGGAAGACTTCTATGCGACCACAGAGACCAACTACATGAGGAGAATTGACCCGCAGACGCTGGAGACCCTGGAGAAGGTACCCTGAAGCTACAGGCCCCTGGGGACGACTGTCCCCAGGGCCACTATCTGGGCTGCCCCAACAGCGCGGGGTCTTAAATTCTAAGCCCCGTGTGGGCAGGGCTGTGTCGTTTCCATCCTCGTGCTGTCCTGGCTTTCTGTGGTTGTTGACACCAAGTGCAATAGTGTACCACGTAACCCCATTGGCTAAACACCCAGATCTATCACCGGGTCCCTGAATCACTGCCTAGGGACTCTGGAGCCGTCCCAGTTTGTGCCAGTGCATTCTAGGATTCTCACCCACAGTGACATCTCCCGGTGGGGCCTTGCTCAGAAAGTGTCCCCACTGCTGATAGATGTGTGACTGCCACTCACTAGATGGCTTAACACATTTGTTCTCTAGCCAAGTGTGGTGGCTCAGCACTCTGGGAGGCTGAGGTGGGAGGATCACAAATTTGAGCCCAGGCTAGGCAGCTTAGCAAGACTCTGTCTCAAAATAAAAAATAAAAAAGGACTGAGATATATCGAAGTGCAGAGACCCTAGGTTCAATCCCTGGGCTGGGGAAAAAAAAATTTATTTTTACTCTTTCACCTTTTTAGAGGCCAGAATCTCACATCAAGGTGTTGGCAGGGCCAGGCTTTCGTCGAGGCACTAGGGGAGCTCCTTCCTGTATCATTCAGCTCCTAGTGGTGGCCACAACCCTTGGTGTCCCCACCTGGTGACACTGCTCCAACCTCTGCCCCTTCAGCATGTGTTTCTCCTCATAGGCCCTTGCGTTTATATTTTCCCACCTTTCATGACTCCCCAGATCACTGCACTGGAACCACCCTAGCGCAGTGTAACCTCATCTCTACTTACGTCTGCCTGGGGTTAGGACTTCAATATGTCCTTTCTGGCAGGCACAGTTCAACTCCTAACCATGTCTGTGGTGCTTGGTGCCGAGGGAGCTCAGTAGGGTTGGATCCCAGCAGGCCTTCCTGTATCCATCTGTGGAGAGAGGCCTTAGGCAGACAGCAAGGACAAAAAATAAATGTCCTAGCTGGTGCCTTTCCAGGGCAGAGTCAGGTCAACACTTTTTTAAAAATTTTTTTTCTTTTTATTGAGTTTATTGGTACAATCTAGGTATACAATACAGTTACATTCATGATTGGGATCCTGTACTTTACATGGTAGGTCTTGATTCTCATTTTTTCCCCTTGTCCCTGCCCTCCCTTCACCCTCTCCTCCCCTCCCCATTTACAAACACTTTATTTCCATTTTTCAATTTCTCATATTTTTTCCCTCTCCCTTATTACCTTTCCCCCACCCTTCCCACTTTCCCTACACCTTTAGCCCTTTACTTCCTATTTCACATTATTAATTGTCTCATTAGGATCCTGTGTACTATTGTAGTTTTTCACACCAGAGAAACTATTCAGTATTTCAGTTAAAGAAATCTCTGTGTGAACATTAAAAATAGGGAATCCTAAAATAAAACTAAAAAGGAAAGTAAAAGAGAAAAGGCAATGATGTGACATCAAAATAATCCTTAATTCTGGAGATGAAAATGGTCCCTTAATATATTTAAATTGTTTCTTGCTCTTGTAGTCTTATCTTATTCTTTTTTTTTTCATTATTTAGAGAATACTTTATTAGTTTCTGTAATCAAACCCACGTATGTAAGGTCAACACTTTTGTGCGAATCAATAGATCTAATTTCGGTTTCCTCCAACTGCCTGCTCAGAACCCCAGTGCCTTCACAAGGCATCTTAATGATCTGCTAAAGATGTGCTTTTCTTAGCGGAGAAATTGTATCCAGCTCCCTCTCGGCCAAATGGCACGGGCCCATCCAGTGTGTGCTTTCCACAGAAGAAGAGGCCAGACCTGACTGGTGCTCTCCTGGTCACGGATAAAGAGTGGACAGCTGGCCTCTGGTCACCCCGTTACTCAGCTTGTTAGTGGAGATTCACTTGGACTAAATGTCTTGGTGACTTCTCTTCCCAGAGTGATACTCTGGGACAGGCCTGGAGATCTGTGCTTCTGTGGAATACACAAGGGCTGGCTCTAAATGACGGAACCAAGCTGTGGCCAGGGCTAGCTGGAAGGCTACAAGCTGTCTCCCTGGGTCACTGCTGGGAGCCTGCAGTGAGGAGGGCAGGGTCAGGCTGCAGAATGAGAGTCATAGCCACCAGAAACACAGCAGCACACTCCCTCCCCGGAGACCCTCCAGACGCGAGGCTCGAGCGGGGGAAAGGGAACGCGCTCTTTAAATGCAAACTCTCACTTTCCCACCAGGAGATGTGGAGAAGTAGCCATCATCTCTCGACCTAGAGTCAGCCAGGTCTTCGTGGGACTTTGTCTGTCCCCTTTGTAAAACCAGGTGGCTGCTGTATTTTGCAGGTGGATTACCGGAAATATGTGGCCATAAATCTGGCAACAGCACATCCCCATTATGATGGGGCTGGAAATGTTCTCAACATGGGCACCTCCATTGTGGACAAGGGGAGGACAAAATACGTGATATTTAAGATCCCTGCCGCAGTGCCAGGTACGTCATCCTCCAGAGTCCAAGGAGGCAGGCAGCCAGGGTGGCTCCTGCGGAGCGGCTCTGGTTTTGGCCGATGACACGGCCTTTAGCATGATGCTTTTCCCCACTGCGCGTCCATTCAGGTGGCCGTAAACTCAGTTTTTTTCTCTAGGAGAAAAGAGAAGCTTCTGCGATTCTATTTGAATGAAGACAATCTCTTCTTCATTTTAACCACCTTTTCTTTAGGCTGCATGTCAGTAATTCATTATCTCCCACCCATCCACCCATATACCCACCCATACACCTACTCATCCATCCATCCGTCCGTCCGTCCGTCCATCCATCCATCCACCACCCATCCCTATAGCTATTCATTCACTTATCCATCTCTAACCTTTTTTCTGGGCTCCAGCTCACTACTTCATTCATTTACCCACTTTCCACCCATTTTTCAAGTCTTCTGCAAACCTTTGCATTGCCAGCCCACTGCCACCCACTTTACCCGAGCCCCACAGCCAGGCTCCTGGGGTTACGGAGGGGGTTCGGCCCTGCTGGGCTCTGCTCCAGATCCCCACCCCGTTTTCCTGGCCTTCTGAAACTTCTCCACCTAGGGCTGGATCCTGGAGCAAAGCCCAGGCTGAGAGATTGCATGTTTCTGAGGGGGATGAGGGCGAGGCTTCCAGCCCACGTTTGTTCAGGACCCTCCTGGGAACCACACCCAGGAGACCTGGCCTAGGAAGGCAGCTGCCCAGGACGCGGAGGTGCTTGACTTGACCTTCTGGTTTAGGGAAACCAGTTTCCATCTGTGAGCCTGCTGGTCCCTCCACCCCACAATCCTGTAGAAGCTTCTGAGCAGACTGCCAGGCTGAGCTGGGGCTGCAGTCCCCTGGGTCAGAAGGAACGTGAGCACTCTTGTTAAAATGAAACTCCCATTGATTAGGCGGCCGAGCCCGGAAGCCTAGATTGCCAGACTGGGGGTCCTCTAGGCACCTGGGTTTGCCTCCCTCAAGTTGCAGCAGACTGAGGCTGAGGCTCGGGGGTCAGGTGGAGTGCCTGCGGCCACACGGCGTCCGGGTGCGCCAGCGTCACCCAAGCAGCCACCCTCTGGGTCCTGCTCAGAGCTGGGGCTCCTGGGCCGTATTCCCCATCTCGTGCCCCCCAGGCCAGGGTGCTGTTCATCTCCCTTGGCACTGTGCTCTGCTTGTGAAGAGAGAACTAGCCCACGACACAGCATCCCTCCCACCCGCCAGCTGCCTGCACTGTGCACAGGTGGCACACAGGTGGGGACCTCTGCAGGGAGCTCATTAAGAACCGGCCCCAGGCCTGGGCGGAGAGGCCTTTGGCCAGGCGTGACTCATCCTTGCAGAGAAATGGGAAAGCCACCCGTGTAGGGATCGTCCCTGGTGCCAGGCACCAGCTGGGGTGCTTAGACGGCTGTTAGGGCGGGGGGCCAGGCCTTTACACCCCGCTACTGTGGCGTTTCATCCTCTTCTCTGCCTGCACGCTCAGAGTTGTGTCTCTCGATAGCAGACCAGGAGCCCAAGGTGAGTTTTCTGGGCTTGACCCTGGACCTTGACCACGGTGGGAGAACTTCCACCACGTCTCGGTTTCCATCTGTAAAAGGGGCGTCCTGCAGCCTGGCTCGGTGGCCACGAGAGACAAGGGCTCAGAATACATGGTGAAAGTTTAAATTTAAAAGTTTTAAAAATAAAAGGCACTTTGCCCCTTCTGTTGGCTGGGACACATCCCATCGTCACACTGCCATGCTCTGCAAGTCCTCCTGCATGCGTGCGCTACAGAGTGTGAGCAGAGTCACAGCAACTGCCGCTGCCAAGGGCCAAGAGCTCGTGAAAACACAAAGGGCGACCTCATGCACTTTATTCACTGGACCCGGCACCATCTGACTGACCTCTGGCACCTTCCCCAAAAGTCAAAACGACCATGAAAGCTAAACGCTTTGAAAACATTCCGACATCAAGGCAGCCACGACAGTGCTGCTAAAGACACGCATGAAAGAGAACTTCAGAGCCGCTGCAGAACATCGGAGGTGTGATGGGATATGAGTGTTTGGAGTGTGTGCGTGAGGGGTATTTTGAGGGAGTTTAATGGTAATGTGTCTTATTGCAACAAATTTCTTTTTTTAAATGTAACGTTCACTTTCTTTTTCAATTGCACCACATATGTGAAAGCCCCTTGTCCCAGTAGGCAGTCAGTCCCTCCTGGATATTTTGGAACAGCCAGTGCCGGGACACATTTGTAGATAAACCTGGGAACTGCATGCTGAATGGTGGTTCCCAGAAAAATACCAGGGGAAACCCACCCAGCCCTGTGCAGCTGCATGGAAACGCAGCCTCCCGGGCTCCGCCCCAGCACACCCAGCTCAACTCCACATTTTGTCACCACCACGCCTGCACTATGACGTTTGAGAAGCGCTCATCTGGAGCAGGGGCTGGTGCACATTTTCTATAAAAGGGCTAGATGGTGAATGGCTTTGAGGACCACATGGCTATCGCCAGACCTCACCTGGGCCACTGCAGACCAGAGCAAAGGCAGCCATGGAGGCTGCATGAGTGAGGGGAGGCCTAGTTCCGGGTAGGACTTTATCGACAGAAGCGGGTGGAGGCCTCATTCCACCCCAGGCTGCTCTGAGACCCCTGGCCTGCTTCCTACCGGAGTTCACACCGGAGAACTTGGCTAAGCATGGGTAACCCAGGCAGGAAGCTCTGGGCCTTGTCTGCCTACCACCAGCTCCTACCCAAAGGTTCTTAGCCACACGGTGGGCCGGTAGGTGATGACAGTGGCCTTGGCGCCTCCAGTCCCTGCGTGATTCTGAGTCTCTCTTTCCTCCAGAGGCCAAGAGGAAGGGGAAGAGTCCCCTGAAGCACACAGAGGTGTTCTGCTCCATCCCCTCCCGCTCGCTCCTCTCCCCCAGCTACTACCACAGTTTCGGGGTCACCGAGAACTACGTGGTGTTTCTGGAGCAGCCGTTCCGGTTGGACATTCTCAAGATGGCGACCGCGTACATGCGGGGAGTGAGCTGGGCGTCCTGCATGGCTTTCCACAGGGAGGACAAGGTAAGGCTGCCTGGGATACCAGCCCTGCCACAGGAGCAGCGAGACAGGGAGGTCTGCTTCGGGAAGGAAGCTGCATGGGAGGAGAGAGTGTGAAGTACCAAGTCTCTCTGGAGGTAGCCGCCGACCTTCCAGAGAGTTCTAAAGCTTTAGCGTCCTTTAGAGAGCTCCCAGGTTAAGACAAGGAGCCCAGGCCTTTAGGCCTCTGCTTCAACAAGTCATTGGCTACAGACTTCACTGGGAACAGGGTGTGACCTCGGGCAGCTAAGTTCCCCAGCGTCCACAGGCCCAGCAGCGTCTCTGCTACCACAGTGTCATGTGGGCGTCACTGGGAGCTGGGGGTGACTGAAACTCGGGGTAGAGCTGCACGGGATGGTTCGGTAGAAACAGCTATTTTGGTTCAGGTCCACCCAAGGGTGCCAAGTGTGCATATGTATGTGAGTGTGTATGTGTGGGTGGGTGGATATATTATGTGTACGGGGATCAAAGTGCAATTGAAGATTATTGTGGATGCTTTAAATTTAAAAACTTTTTATTACAAATAAAAGAAAACCACATTGCCCTTAACCTCTTCAAAATCCTCCCTCAATTCAAACACACTCATCCCGTCTTCCTTGTCTCTCTCCGAAGCAGTTCTGTGAATCCTCTTTTGTCAGTGTTTCCACTTGTGCTGTCACAGCTGCCCCGACGTCTGAATCCATCCAAAACACTGACCTTCCATGGTCATTTTGACTGTGGGGAAGAGGCAGCCCCAGATCCAGAGTCTAAGGTGGCCCGGGACGGCCCGGCGTGTTTTCATGAGGCCGGCTTTCCATTGGGCGGCACTCGGGGACAGCATTCACCGTATTCTTGGTCACACCTTGTAAAGACACTCACAAAAGAGAACGTCCAGAACTGCTTCAGAAAGTGACACGGTCGTGGATCAGTGTACACACAGGGAGGAGCAAAGTGAAGGGCTCTGAGGGGATTAATGGCAGATTGTCTTACTGTGACAAATTTAAAAATGTAAATATTTGCTGTACGTTTTGACCATAACATAGACGTATTCACTGTTTACGTGTTGCCGTTCCCTTACCTTTGGAAAACAGCAAGTAATTCTCAGTGGTACCTATTCAAATAATACCCAAGTGCAGAGAGCCACATATAAAGTCACCTGTTCCCTGCCCCGCAGGGCATCTGTCCAAGCCCTTCCTGAGCACTGGCACACTGGCCAGCCTCATTAAGGCCTTTCCTGTGCCTTCCCAGAGAGTGGGAGCATCGGATGAGGACCCTCCCTGCTCAGAGCCTTCCCGTCTTCCTCGAAGCAAGATCTGCAGGCCTTGTTCACATCCACCTGGATTGAACCAGCCGACATGTCCTGCCTCAGGGCCTTTGCATTTTCTGAAGTGCTCTCTAAAACAGGACCCCACCCATATTGCACCTCCTTTCTCAGGCACGTCCAGCACCCTAACACACTGCAGGTACTTCTTGTGGGCTTGGCCCCCACAAGTGCATACGCTCAGGGAAAGCAGGGCTTGGCATTACCGTCCATCACCCGACCGCGGCAGGCCCTCCATGAATATGTGGGCGGGCGGGGCAGGACAGGGGCAGCTGTGCCAGCTGCCCCTGACCTACGTCATCTCCAGGATGAACTCGGCCTCCCTCTGGCGGGAGTTTGGGAGCCTCAGGCCTCTCATCTGTGCCCCTGGAGAGTCCCTGACCCCCAGAGAAACCCCGATGGAGACCAGTGACAGCGGAAGTGGCAGGGTGACAGCCCTGGGGAGGCTCTAGGACGCGTCTGGAAGAGGACTTTGCTCTGAGCCCCCATGGCTGGGCCAGGGACAGGGGTTACGGGGAAGAAAATCACCCCCTCCTCCCGGCCCAGCTGAGCCGGTGCCGTCGAGGCATGGGTGCCCAACACGCTGCTGGGTTCCAGGGATGCAGGAGCCACTGGACCGGAGGAGTGAGGCTCCCCGCTCCCTGGAGGAGGTGGCTGGGTGTGAGCTGACCACCCCTTCGGATTGGGCACCGGGGTGCAGATATGACTCACTACCACCCAGAGTGACACCGGCTGGTACTCCCAGAGGGACACCCCTGGAGACCTCCGGAGCTCACATGCTGCCTGGCCAGCACTGGGGTCACCCCAGGGCCACCTGCTAGGACAAGTGGGGTTATGTGACAAGAGCAGAGGCCAGCTCGACCATACAGTGGGGATGGGAATGGGGACCAGAGGGCAGGGGTTTAGGGGCTCTGGTCTCCAGTGGAGACTGGCCCTTGGTGGGCCCTCCCCACCTTGGCCATTACCGGAAGTTTGCATGTCACTGCCCACCCACCTACGTCACAGTCAGTGGGACATCAGAAAGGATCCCCTCATGGGCCCCTCAAGGTCCTGGCAGCAAAACTTCTGTCCATGCATCTTTTTTTGTTTTGCTTATGTGCTTTGGTTTTTTTGAGACAGGGTCTCACTATGTAGTTCAGGCTGGCCTCAGACTTACAGTGATCCTCCTGCCTCAGCCTCCAGAGTCCTGGGATTATAGGCGTGCGCCACCACACCAGGCTATAAGATCATAAGAAACCAAGCCCTTTGCCTGTCCTGCCCTTTTGAGGGGACATGGTCACAAGCTAGTGTCCCCAGATACCACGGCACGAGACAGAGGGAGTGTGACCGCCCAGGGCGTCTCCTCTTTCAGACTCACATCCACATCATCGACCAGAGGACCCGAAAGCCGGTGCACACCAGGTTGTACACGGACGCCATGGTGGTGTTTCATCACGTCAATGCCTACGAGGAGGGCGGCTGCGTTGTGTTCGATGTCATCGCCTACGCAGACAGCAGCCTCTACGACCTCTTCTACCTGGCCAACCTGAACCAGGACTTCGAGGAGAACTGCAGGCTCACGTCGGTGCCCACCCTGCGGAGGTTTGCGGTGCCGCTCCACGTGGACGAGGTAAGGGCCTCAGAGTGGCCGGCTCTTCCCAGCGGGACCCGAGCCAGGGCAGGAAGCAGTTTCAATGCTTACTTGGTTGACGCTGAAATCCAAAAGGAACTGGTCTTAAAGAAAGATTAAAAAAAAAAAATCTTTCCATGTTTTTCCAAACATAGTCTGTTTTCGTGCAGAAACTTTAGAAAGTGTAGGTGAGCTGAGCGGCCATGGTGATACATGTAATCCCAGCACCAGCACTCGGGAGGCTGAGGCAGGAGGATCACTGCAGGTCTGAGCCAGCCAGGGCTACATAGCGAGAACTACATAGCGAGATCCTGTCTCAAAAATTTTTTTAGATTTAGCTATAGGTAAATAAAAGGAAAATTACCTCCATAACCCCACGAGAATCATTGTGGAGATGTTTGCATTGCCCTCTCTGTCTGTCTGAATTTTAATCATGTACAATTTTAGCAGCTTTACCGAGGCACAGTTTACACACCACACGGTTCTCCTATCAGTCTTTGATTCAGTGGCTTTTGATAGTCCCTGAGTTGTGTGTCCACTACCATGATACATTTCAGACATTCCCGTCACCCCAAGAAGAAGCCCCAGGCCCTTTAGCGCTCCTCCCAGGAGGCCACACACACACACACACACACACACACACACCCGCCCCAGGCCACCGCCAGTTGTGGCTCTGCGGTGTCAGCGGAACCCTGCCCAGCAGCCTCTGTGGCCGGAGTCTTGCGCTCAGCAGTTTTTCTAAGTTTTGCATACTGCTTTTTTCACCTGCTTGTGTATAGAAGCATCTCCCCGGGGCCTTAAATATTCTCTGACGGCATCATTTAAAACGTGTGCCGAATAGTCTCTGGCAGGGACTCGGCACTATCTGCTCGCCCGGTTCCCGGATGTGGAGCAGTTCTGCTCCTCTGCTAACCCTGAGCACTGGGCCGGCTGTCGCCCTTAATTAGGTGACGCCGTCATGGCTCTGGGCACAAAGAGGCAAGAGAGAGGCTTCTGGCTCCGGAACGCACTGACTTCATGGCTTAATGAACTTAAATGAAAGCAAATTCAATTCAATTACATTGTGATGGTTCACATTTACTAACTGCACACTGAGTGCCAGGTGCTTCGCCAGAGCATTTGATCTCCCCGACATCACTTGGTCAGAACACCCTGTAGGGGAGCCGTCCCCATGTTAGCCTCATTCCCGGGTGCAAGACCGAGGCTCCGAGAGGTGCAGGAAGGCGCTTGGGGTCACGCAGCCCAGCCACCTCCAAACATACAAGCATCCACCAGGGCAGGAATTCCTTCTCCGCGTGAGCCCTTCCAGGCTCTGCAGCCTAGGACTGAGCTCGCTCCCCAGGGAGATTTCCCACCCCCACCGTCCAGCTGGGCAGGGCAGGAGCTGAGCAGGTTTCCTGACTGGTGAGCAGGGAGCCAGGATTTGAACCCAGGTTTGTCCGTTCCAGAGCGTGGCCCTCTCCTGTCTCTGCAGCGCACCACCCCCAGCACGTATCTCCGCCGTGGTTTTTACCGTGCCTCCTATTGCCTCGATTCTGGAGTGTTTTAACCAACTCACACTTGACTCGTGTGACAGGAAACACAGCAAAGTGAGCAATGCTCGCTGCAAAGAGAAAACCAACGTACAGGCGAGACAACCAGAGTCACCCAAGTCTGGCTCGCCAAGGCCTGGCCTCTCAGGAAGAGCGTTTTAGGGGCCAGCAGGCAGCTCAGTGGTAGAATGCTCACCCCGCATGGGCGAGGCCCTGGCTTCCACTCCCATTTACAGAAGACAGAAAGCTTTCCAAAGTGTTTGGCATTGATTACACTGTGGCACCTCGCTGAGACTCTGTGCCCGACCCAGCCACGTGACTGGGGAGAGCCAATGGGAAACCCTGCAGAGCAGCGCCAGCCGCTGCCTCTCGGGCTGGGAAGGACAAAGGTGGTCACTAAACATGGGCGGATCCCAGGCCGACCTCATCCCAGGGAGGGTAGGCGGAGAGGAGAGCCCTCCCTCCTGCTGTCCGCGCACCGCAGATTTTATAACCTTTTATCACGCCTGGGAAGTGGTTGGCCTTCCCGGCACCAGGCTTAGAAGGTGAGCATGAATATTGTTAAAAGCCGCTGTACACAGCCATCTGCTGCTTTGAAATTAGCAGAGAAGAGCAAGCCCTGGGATGGGTTGCTCCGGCCACGCTGTTTAATTGCTATTTATTGTCCCTTTAAAATGTCTTCTTTACTTTCAAGTCCCTTGGCGGCCTGCATAGGGAAGTGTGAAAGTCAAGCAGGAGGGCAATGCATACAGGCCGCCTGCCTGCCTGGCTCAGTGCAGTCCAAGGTGACCTTGGAAGGTGCAGTCCTTTCCCAGAGGTCCTTCTGGTCTGGGACCTTTATGCATAGCTGTCCCCACTGCCTGCCACGCTGACCTGTCGCATCCTCCCTCCTGCCGCACATTGGAATCACCTGCAGGCGTGGCCAGACCACCAGCCCCTGCCCATCCAGGGGCCGCAGAACCACTAAGGGGAGTTGGGTGTGGCGGTGCACGCCTGGCATCCCAGCACTTGGGAGGCTGAGGCAGGAGGATTGCCTCAAGCTTGAGGCCAGCCTGAACTACACAGCAAGATCCTATTTCAGAAAAACAACAACAAAGGGAGGCTTGGCCCCCAGGCGAGTCTGTGTGGCCAGGGCCTCCCATGTTCTTTCCCCATGAGGTCCAGAGTCCTTGCTCCCCTTGGGGGCGCTCTGTAGCGTGGACACTTGGATACAAATCCCACAGGAGCAAATGTGCTCAGTCCCTTCCTGCTAGCACACAGACCCCAAGAGGACGGGGAGCAGGTCAGCAGGAGCTCAGAGGGTGCTCGTGAAGCTCTTAGCTACCGGGAATGAGTGAGTGGGTGACGGGTGAACTGTGACGCAGGATCTCTGAGAGCACAGGGTCTTCCTCGGCCCTCCGCGCGTGGCCCAGCTGAACAGTGCTCTCCCAGTCAGACTCACAACAGGATCGACACAGAGGCCAGGACGCCCTGGCCAGCCCGGCTGGGGCCAGCTCGGGGCCGAGGAGGGTGGGGCACAGGCCTACGGCACCCCAGCCCCGGTATGTAGGGCAGCGGAGTGTAGGGCAAGGCCCGGCGGGGAGGAGGAGCACGGGGACGCTCAGGAGCGGTCGGGACAGCGCGGCTCCTCAGGCGGGTTCTGTGTTGTCAGCCCCGCCAACTGCCAAGGGCAGGGGAGGGGGCGCCGCGGACCTAGAAGCCGCGGCTTCCACCCGGGCTCAGGAGATTGGGGATCTGTCGTCTGCAAAGGCAGAAGCCAAGGCCCGACAGAGCAAGAGGAGCCGCTGTCTGTGCAGTGCACTGCGTGTGGCCCTCGTGAAAGGCCGGTGTGTGTCCTCCGGGGAGCCTCGCAGGGCCCCGGGTCGTGCCCACCCCTCCACACCCCGAAGCCTGCCTCTGTTCCCAAAGAGCAGACTGTGCCCTGGGCAACTTAGTGAGACCCTGACTCAAAGCTTAAAAATGGAAAGGGCTGGGGATGCAGCTGAGTGTGAAGGCCCCGGGCTCAGCATCCAGGAGCACGAAAACGGTGAACTGTAACAGTCCCGGGTGGCCGGCGGTGCCACAGCATTAGGAAGGCCGATGTGTCCAGGGAGCGGGGAGAAGGGCAGTGCCTCCGTGTGTCCTCCTGCCCGGGTCCTGCACCTTTTAGGAGTTGTTAAGTGCTTTGCTAATTCACGTCATGACCTTCCGAGTTATTTCTACCCCATACCTGCAGATGAGAGAGAAAGGAACTCGGGATTCCGAAGCGTGCTGTTTCCAAGTTCCTTCCTAACTACAGTGTGGCCGGCCCCGATCCAGGGCTTTTTCACGACTGTAATTTAACTTAGTCCTAATCCTAACCCTCAGATAGGTCCAAGTTTCTCCCAGGTGGGGCTCCAGGTTACCCAGGACGTTGTGCAGTCAGATGTCACCCTGCCGCCGGGATGTGGGGGATGGGCCTGAGGTGGGGCTCCCCGGAGATCCTGCAGAGGCGGGGCCTCAGAGCAAGCCTGTGGGATTCTGTTTGTTGAAATGCGATTGGGAAGCGATTTCTTCCCAACTCTGAGCTGAAAGCAGTTACTGCTGTGTGTGTGGAAAAATTCAGTTTGTCCCTCGACCAGTCGGACCAGTTTCGGGCTGGAGTTCGGAGAGCGACTCCCTGAGAGTCAGGGCTTAGACCCGCCCAGCGGCCTGTCTCTGTCACGTGCCTGGCCTGCCAGCCACAAGCCACGTGGCGGGCGGACACTGCATTGGGTTTCTGCTATCAGACGCTGCAGGCGTGCGGGGCGCCCGGCTCCTCCATGGTTCACCCTCCCTTCTCACTTCATTCTCACAGTGGGTCCGGCCCATCAAGCGTGACGCTTGCCCCTTGGCGGTCAAAGGAGGCCCCCTGAGTTATACATTCACTCACTGCGCAGCAGTCACTTCCTGGGCACTGACCATGTGCTGCGCAGTGAACAAAATCCAGTCTCTGCCTTCATGGAGAAGACGAGCACGACAGAAGGAAAAACTCTGTAAAGGAGATGATTACAGCTTGGGACAAATGCCCCAGAAATACTGCAGATTCAGATTGAGTTGAAGAGATGGCAATGTTTGAGGGGAGACCCACGGCATGGGTATGGGTCGGCCTCAGGGCCTTTGCACTGCTTTGCCCTCTCCCCACAGTGCTCTTAGGGACAGAAGAATCCCAGCACAAAGTCCAGGACAGAGGCTCTGTTTCTCTCTGGTGACTTTGGACTAGTTGCTTTTCTTCTCTGGGCCTGTTTCCTCTGCTATAAATTGAAAGATTAAACTATACAAATGTCTGAGAACCCTTACAGTTCAACCACCAGGAAGCAGTAAACTTTCCCTCCTTCTTGGCCAAAAAATTTGCTACCATTAAAATAGGTCGCTTTTAATCATAGCAGCCATTTTGGAAAATTTGATATACAGAGAGGGATTTAAATGCGAAGTCAGCGATAACAAAGATCCATGGTCTTATTGCCTGGTGTCCTCTGGTGCCCTCACCAGGAGTGGCAGCAGTATAATAATAGGAATTACCATGATGATGATAATAAGAATAAACATACAGGAGCACCCCCCTCACTTACAGTCTTGTTTTCCACAGTTCAGTTACCTATAATCAACTGTGATCAAAAATACTAAACGAAAAACACCAACATGGACAATGTGTAAGTTTCACATTGCATACCGTTCTGAGTAGCAGGATGAAATTTCAAGCTGTCCTGCTTTGTCCTTACCGGGATGTGTCTAGTGTATATCCAGGCTGTATACACTACCTGTCCGTTAGTCATCCGGGAGCCAGTCCACTTGTCAGGTGGACTATGGCCATATCAAGTGCATCTACATGAGGCTCAGTATGATCTGCAGCTCGGGAATCCACTGAAGGTATCCCCTGAGGATAAAGGGAGACGACAAATGTATAAGAACAAAGATGTCATCATCAACCAAAGCAGCTCCCTTTATCCAGCACTTCCTGTGGTCGGCAAGAGACTCTTATAAACCATCTGTGAGGATGATCTCATTTAACCTTCACAATAACTCCAAGGTGCATATACTATTATTATCCTCACTGTACACATGAAAGACCTCAACGACGGCAAGGCTAACTTGCTCGAGTCCCACAGTTCATATGTGGGGAAACACAGACTAGTAGTTGCTCAATAAACACTGGCTCCTGCTAAATCCTTCTCCTGCATCATAACGAAGACAGTCAGGTACCGTGCAGAACACAGTCGAATTGAGACCAAGGGTTGCCCTTGAAAGCTGTTTTTCTCTCCAGTAATGTTCATCACATGTTTGCATTTCAGCAGTGACACATTTTTCGCAAGAGAAAATACTGGAGGTGCAGAAAAGGACACACAAGTCCTTCTGGTCCTGTGCTGTTGTTAAGAGGCGGTGTATCTCCCCCTGGCTTTTCGATATGATTTTGTGTATGTGGTTCAGCTCAGGCTGCACATATCATGTATTCTGATGCTTTTACTTGATGTGGTTGGCAAGCACATGTGTCACTGTAAACTCTTTGTAAAACACCCTTTTAATGACTGATGCAGCCTTTTACAGGTGAATCAGCCAGTAGTTTTAAAAGTGAGAACCTGCCTTCTAAGTGCCTTCATTTTTCCTGGGAATGATGCAGGAGCCCAGAGCAAGAGAAAAGCCCCGGGTTCAGGAGTCCAGGTTCTGCCACCCAACAGCCAGGCGACCTTGGGGAGTCACTTTCAATTGCTAGTCTTCATTAAAAAAAAAAACAAGAACAGCAATACAATATCTGCTTCTCCTACTTAATGTGAGGCCGGGCCAGGTGATGTATGCTGAACAGCTCAATAGACGGTGTGCTCTCAAAGCATTTTTTTTTTAACATAGACAAAGTGAAGCAAAGATCTGCTTGCAGTGACATGTTCCTTTTTTTTTTTTTTCTTTTCCTCCACTGATTCTTTCCAGAATGCAGAAGTGGGCTCAAACCTGATCAAAGTGTCATCTACAACAGCAACTGCCCTGAAGGAAGGGGACGGCCAAGTGTACTGCCAGCCCGAATTGCTGTTTGAAGGTACCCTCCATCTCTCTCCCTGCATCTAGGCAAGGAGGTTTTAATACTGACTCCAGAGGCGTCTTTCCAGAATATCTCCCTGCACTGCACAGGCGAGGCTGTGGGGACTCCCGCAGAAGAGCATCTGGGGACCTTTCGCTTTCAGATAGCTTCCAGCGCCTCTGCTCCTTGGACCAGATGCGGTGTGCAAAGGGCTGGGCCTTATGAGCAGGCACAAAGTGTTCCTAGTTCTGTCTCTACCCGGCCCAGTGTTTTAGACCCATTTTCTGGAGGGACACACTGGCCCGAGAGAGGTCGAGCCACACGCACGGCACGCACTTGGGACTTCTCAACCTGGGCTGGCATCTGGGGCCAGAGTTCTTGGTGGCCACCGTGGCACCCTCAGCAACATCCTTGGCTGCCATCCACTCGAGGCCACAAGCATCCCCACCTGAAATGGAACAAGCCGGCACGGCAGCCAGCAGAGCAGGGCTCTGGGTTTAAGTCCACACGTGGGTCGAACCCTGACCCTGCACGCACGAGACCCTGCATTTGATCTCTGTACAGCTAAAGACCAACATATTTCTCCATTGCATTTGGGCCTCTGGATGCCAGTAGTTCAAGGCCAGCTTGACAACGTAGTGAGACCCCCATGGGCAAAAAAGAACAACAACCCTCCAGACCTGGTGCAGGGTGCAGCCCCCTAATCGCAGCCCTCTAGGAGGCTGAGGCAGGACTACACATTTCACTACGGCCTAGGTAATTCAGCGATTTAGTGAAACCCTGTTTCAAAATAAATAAAAGTCAGGCTGGGGATGTAGCTCAGTGCAAAGGCCTCGATTCAACCCTCAGTACCACAAAAACAACAGAAAAAGAAAAATGCACCCCTGGCCCCTCCCACGGAGGGTCTCGGCAGCCACGCGCCCTGCGCTTGTTCCTCAGTGTTGAGGGCACTTCTGGGGACTCCCTTGGATGCCCTGAGCTTGTGATTTCATCCTTTGTAAACATGAGTTTTACATATTCTTAAAACAGGAAAAACGAGCTTTATTTATATTCCCCATTGACGCTCTTTGCTGTGCTTTCCGAAGCTGCTCTTCTCACCTTTTACAGACTTTTAAAAAATTGCAGTAGCCTCTGATTTTAATTGAACAGCTCTCGGATTCCTCTTTTGGGTCATGAAAGATGCTTATGCACTTAAACCCCGGGTCCCTGCTTCCTTGCTCCTGAACCTTGTAACAGAGCCAGGGCCGTTGTCAGAGCTCCCCTTGGCCTTTGCCCACCGCTGGCCGGGTCTGGGGTCTGAGTCAGGTCGGGATCTTGTTTGGGAACTGTCCCTGTGGGAGGCCAGCCTGGCGTGAGGCAGATGTTTCCAACCTTAGCGACAGGTCCTGGACCCGGCTCATTTCCCTCCAGGCTTGGAGCTCCCTCGGATCAATTACACTCACAACGGGAAGCCGTATCGCTATGTCTTTGCTGCTGGAGTTCAGTGGAGTCCGATCCCAACCAAGGTTCGGGGTCCCCGGGTGGCTGCAGTGATCTTACCTGTCTGCAGAGCTGAGGCTGCGGGCCTTGGGACTGGGTGACCTGGACAAGAACCGAGGGAGGGACATCGCCTTGGGAGGTGGCTGCAGGAGTGATGGCCATCCAAGACAGGGACCAGCACCTTAGGGACAGGAGTTTGGGGAGAGGTCACAGGTGGAGGGTAGATGTCCACTTCCTTATTCTGTATTTATTAAGCACCTACTATGTACTTCAGTGTGGTAGGCAGTGAGGATGCAGGGGTCAGCATGGGACCCCAGTTCCCACTTTTAAGGAACTCGCTGACCCTCTTGAGCCGAGAGGATGTAGCTGGAACTTGAAGGATTTTTGTTTTGTAAGCTGCTGTACAAAATGCTGTGCAGAAATCACTTTTCCTTAAGAACTTCATTCTTTAATAATTTAGCATTTTTTTTCCCTTTGGTGCTGGGGATCAAACTCAGGACCTTGCACTTTCCAGGCAGGCAGTGGAACCACTGAGCTAAATACCTGGCCTCATAATTTCACATTAAAAAAAAAAAAATGCAAACAATGCAGAAATGTACAAAGCCAAAAATTAAGGTTCCCACACTCATGAACACACAGACACACCCTGAGTCACTCCCCACTAATCCTATTCCCTAAGTGGGATAGGCCTGTGGGAATTTAGGAGAGGCCCAGGACTTTCTGTTTGTTTGTTTGTTTGTTTTGAAGTCCTAGGGATTGAACCCAGGGCCTTCACAGTGAGCTACGTCCCCAGCCCTTTTTTATTTTGAGACACAGTTCCCCTAAGTTGCCCAGACTGGGCTCAAACTTCTGATCCTCCTGCCTCAGCCTCCCAGAGTGCTAGGATTAAAGGCTTTGGTCCCTATGCCCAACTGGATTTCCACCTTTAAAACTACAAAGAAAATTGTATTATTTAACACATTAGTTTTTTTTAAACATATAAAGTTGCAATGCATGCCAAATACTAGACAAATTCAAGATTTTTCTGTGGCTTCACCGTGTGCTATTGGCTGCAGGATCGCCAGAGAGAGGCCCGGAGGTGTACAGGGGAGGAGAGAGTTCACAAGTGTCCAAAGTCTAGATTTGAGGACAGAACTGCCCCTCTGTCAGGCCTCTGTGCCTTCCTGCTCTCTCTCACACAGGCGTTTTCCTGTCCGCCTCCTTGGTCACACAGATACTGAAGTATGACATTCTCACTAAGTCATCCCTAACCTGGGGAGAGGAGAGCTGCTGGCCAGCAGAACCCCTGTTTGTGCCCACACCAGGCGCCAGGGACGAGGACGATGGTAAGACCCCAGAGGGGACGTGTGACCCCACCTGGATGTGTGGTGCGGGTGGGGGGGGGGCTCCTTTGAAGTCTGGTTTCATCTGACAACCACTGTTGCTCAAATTCACGGCCCTGGGCCCTGGCAGGTTGTGTGATTATCAGGGGCCACAGAAAGCTCACAGAAAGCCGTTATCTGCAGGGTGAGGGTTCACTGTAGTGAAAGGCTACAGGGTCCAGGGGAGACCTGCTGTCCTCTTCTGGGGGAGCCTTGGTCAGCGTTAATGTCGAGGACAGCCTCAGTGTCCAGGCTTGTCCCTGGGGCTCCACGGTGTGGACCTGGCTGAGCCCTGTGTGGCCGGCCTTTGGTCTTCAGCCCCTGAGGGTTAGGCCCCACCATAGACCACACTGTGAGGATAGACGGCCCGCCACAGCCTGGGGTCCCCTGGTAAACAAGGACACTCCATAGGGGCTGAGAGAGGACCCCCCCTAGGGACAAAGCTGGGCCTCTCTTCGGGCAAGATTAAATTCTTTACAGCAGGAAGCCCATGTCCCTTCCTGTGGATGTGGAATCTTGGCTTTAAGATTCCCCAGAGTGGCTGGAGCCAAGTGTCTAAGCGCCTCCCTCGGCTGCAGAGTGGCTTCGCACGTGGCCTAGCCTTCCTGGTCACTGTCACCTGGTGTGCGGAGGCAGGGACTCCTGCCGAAGCTGCTCCCCTACTCGGCTGGGAGCTGGCCTCCCCTGCACACAGCGGCCCCGGGGGGCGCTCAGAGAGGGAGACAGCGTGCAAGGCCACGCCCTGTGTGTGCAGGAGGTGTTCAGCCACCCGCAGAGGCTGAGAAAGGGCTCCCCCAGCGGAGGATGGCTCAGGCGCACTTTTACCAGACGGATCTCTCTTCAGGGCTGGGGTGCCCTTGGTAGAGGCGCTTGCCTGCCATGCGCAAAAGGTCCTGGATCCCATCCCGTGTTTCGAAAGAGAAAAGCGAAATGTTTCTGCTTGTTCCCCCCAAGGAGTTATCTTATCGGCCATTGTCTCTACCGACCCCCAAAAGCTGCCTTTCCTGCTGATTCTGGACGCTAGGAGCTTCTCGGAGCTGGCTCGCGCCTCTGTTGCCGTGGAGATGCCCTTGGACCTCCATGGGTTGTTTATCCCCGATGTGGACCAGGCCGCTTCCCAGACACAGCAGGCCCGGGCTTCGGGCTGCCAGGGTCCCCACAGGCCTGATGGGGCAGGTGGGCTCGGGCTCCCCCAGCGGGACGCTCGGGACTAAGCTTGTCACCCGTCCCCAGGTGACGGGTCCCCAGTTTCCTCCTCATCTGTCCTCTGCGGGTGCTGGGTAGGAGCATGGAAACAGCTCGTCCACACCTCTTCCTCCATTCTACTGTAGCCATAGAGCTGAGCGTGGTGGCCTGAACCTGTAACCTCATCACTCGAGAGGCTGAGGCAGGAGGACTGCTACAAGTTTGAGACCAGCCTGGGCTACATAGTGAGTTCAATTCCAGCCGTGACAATACAGCGAGAACCTATCTCAAAAAAACAAACCAAAACAAAATGCCACGTAAACCTTGTTGAAAAGTCAAATATGTATTGTTGAGCTCTCACACTTCTAAGAAAGCCTTTTTCCTTTATTTTAAAGACCTTGATTGTGAAACAGAAAGTGTATTCAATCACATATAGTCATTCTTGGTAGAAACAGCACAGGCATGCTGGAGAAAAGATGAACACCTACTTATCGTTGCTCCTCCTCCCTCTCCCCTCTCCCCTCTCTGGCCCTCCTTTCTGACAGACCCAGGCGTGGGTGCGGAGCTCCAGCTTCCTCTGCTGTGCCCTGTTAGTAAGCTGTGTGGCTGCTTTGTGGCCATTCCGTGCAAGACGTGGCGTAAAGTGAAAGAATAAAAACTTTACAGTCTGGTCAGACCTTATTTTATTTTTACATGGCTTCATCCTCTGAAGTTCTTCTAAGACAGTAAAACAGTGTTGCAGACCTTGACGTCTCCCCGCCAGCAAGATCACTGGACTGACAGACCGGTGCCCCAGGGAGAGTCCTCGCCTGCTCTCATCTGTGGGGCCTCATCTGTGCCTGAGGGGAGAGGAAACTGTCCAGACTGTTTGTGCCACCAGGACAGACCAGGCACTGGGCAGAACAGGAGACCTGTTCTGAGGGCTGCCAGCAAGGTGGCTATGGGGACGGACGGACGGACGGACGGAGGAAGCTGGCAACAAACCCACCCACTGGGCTTCCGCGTGATTGCTGGGTGCCCATGGCGTCTGGGTGTCACCTTCCCGGTCCTCGGGCGGTGCGGTGGGGGGTGGGGGTCGCACTAAATCCCCGCAGTCACAGTGGAAATTCAGTAACGCGTCTCCAGGATGGCATAAATCTCCAGCGGTGGTGAATAAGATACCACAGAGTGCAGACGTGCCCAGGGTGGCCTTGGCTTTTGCCCACAACCACCATGAAGCCATACTGGGCTTCCGCTGCAGTGTAGGATCCACTAGGCCAGAGAGTTGTTTGTTTTCTACTTGAAATTCTCTTTAAGATCATTGCACACGCGTGTACAGGTCCAAGAACTCTAGGGAGATCCCAAGGCACCTTTCCAGTCTTCCCTAGGGCTAACATTTTGCAAAACCATAGAGTACGATATCACAGCCGGGATGTTGACATTGACCCCACCCACCCACTAGCCTAATTCAGATTTTCCCAGTTTTACTTGTTCTCTTTTGTGCATGCAAGACAAAAAAAATTTTTTTTTTCTTAACTCACAGAAAATTTTTGGAATGTATAAAATTGGTAGGTTCCAGTATTCACCACCACAGTTCATCAGCCCTGGGGTCCCTCGAGTTGCTTTCTAATCATTACACCCACCTTTCTCTAACTCCCTAACCCATTCTCGCCATCATAATGCCAATTGTCATTTTAGAAATGTTACATCAGTGGAATGACAGCAACCTTCTGGGATTGGCTTTCCTGGCACAGCCAGGTTCATTAGAGATTGACCCAGCTGGTGTATTTGTCCAAGTTGTGTATTGGGGTTGTTTTATTCACTGCTTAATCCTCGGCACTGATAACATTTTCTTGTGTAACATAGCTACTCAATACTCAATAAACATCTTTTGAAGGAGCAAGTTCCCCAGGCAAACATTCAACTCTACCGCACGCCGGCAAGAGACCAAAGTTTCATTGAAGACCTGAAAGATGGGGAAGACAGAACACAAGGAACCTGTGACAGCTCACAAAATCCCTCATTGAGGCTCCTCTCTGCTGCCACTGATTTCTCCACTCTCTCTTCTCCCACTGGTGCCCCAAGCCCTTTCCAGGATCGTCAGCATTTCCATCCCCCCCTCAGTTTATGCGTCCCATTCAACAAAAGTGCACATCATGGAAGTGGCCGGATGAAGGCACCTTCCTCAGGATCGCCGGTGGGAATCTCAGAACCCCCAGCCTCATGACCAGATGGGCGAAGGGAAATATAACTCTAGTGGCCTCAGGAAAGCATAGCAGTCTGTATTTTGGTGGCAGGAAAGGAGAAAGCCTGACTGACACACATGGCGGTCACCTGCCTACTTACTCTACGTGAATGAGGGTGGAAGGTGGGAAGGCCTCCCCACCCTCATTCGGCTCAGCTCTGATTGCCAAACCGTGCCCAGACCTAATCATGAAAAAGGGCGCAGTTCTGTGGGGAGGAAGACTGTGCCTGCAGTTTGTTTACCTCATTGAAGATGACAGGTGGCATACCAGACTGACAAGGAGGGCGGGCACACTGGATCTTGTTTTCTGTTTCAGACATCAAAGGTTGAGGTCTGGAATTGCATTTGTCTGGGTCTCCACTTCCATTGTGGTTCATACCTACACAGCCTGGAGGATGCTTGCTCCTGTCTTGTAGGGACCGCAAGACCATCCCTGGGGTCCTCAGAGCCTTGTCATTATGCTTCATGTGGGTGTAAAAGGTGACCAGGAAGTTCAGCAGGAAAAATCACTCTGGCTTCGTTTATTACTTTGATGAGGCCACACACATCCCAAGTGCTCTACAATGAAATATCTGGTGCACTTGGGCCCCCACATGCTGGCTGACCCACTGACTTTTTCCACTAAAGGCATCTCCAAAATGATGCCAGCTCAGGAATACCTTGTATGTATCCTTGAGCAAATCAAACGCATATGAGCTGCATCTACAGTATTATCTCCTATTTATTTCCTCAGAGCCAAACTTCTTGGCATAGGACTTAGACCTTTTTTTTTTCTTTTCTTTTTTTTTTTTTTGGTAAAGCTGATGGTCCCCAGGGTAAGCAAAAACACTGTCGCTTGCTTCTGAAGCTGTCTGATGATGGTTTGGGTGGTTTGTAAGTGGCCAGGACTTGGAGACTGAGACGTCATTACCATCATCTTCATCGTGCAGCAGGGCTGAGACCAGTGGGCACTTCAACTTCTTCAAAAACTTCTCTTGGAAGTTGCAATTCTGACGCCACATACAGAATCCTACAGGACCACAGCAAGAAACCTCCTTTAAGGCCCAGGCCAGCAAAGTGGCAGAGTATTTTCTTGCACCCACAAGCGAGGCGGGATGTGGGGGCCCAGCACATGGGCGGCCGGGGATGAGCAAGGCTTCCTGCTTCCTGGTTGTGAGCCGCAGCTTCCGGGAGGGGTCGAGTGTCAGGAACTGCCGAGTGGCCAGGCAGCACCTGCAGGAGGCTGCTGAAGGCAGGTGGAGGGCAGCTCGGGACAAGGCCTGGAGGCGGATGTGGGTGACTGAACAAAGCAGGTAAACAGTGACTCCCGAGAAAAGCCACGGAAAGAGTGGGGAGGCATTGTTAGAGATATGAGGAAGACACCTTTGTCCACCACCCAGAGAAAAACACCAACATCATCCCGGCATGTTTTCCTGCCATTTATTCCCAGTCCAGTCTCCAGACGAGTGATCGGTTTACAACCCACCCTCCAGTTTATAACCTGCCTTTTTTTTTTTTCCACTCAACATATGATGCAAGCATCTTCCCAGGTCATTAAATTCTTTTAATGGGTGAATATTATTCTCTCTTTAGGGCATGATGTAATGTTGGATGTTTAGGTTGTATCCAGTCTTTTGCTATTATAGTGCTGGACCAGTCACTTTGGGCATGGAATTTGAGTGTTCAGTCCTGCCCCGTGTACAGGTGGTGAGTTTTTGGTCTGGTTGGACTTATAACTTGAGTTTTCTGAGCCAAAGGGCAGAACAGCAAATTTGGGGGTATTTAAAAAATTTTTTTATTTAGTTTTCAAACCGAATACATATTTGTCACACGTAATGATCGTAGTCATCATGGGAAAATTGTACCTGTACATGGTGTGTCTTAATTTTCCTTTGTTTTCCATTCCCCTCACTTCCTTATCCCTTTTTCCCCTTCCTCCTTTACAAAAGCTTTGTTTCCATTTGGGGGTATTTTCTTGAAAAGCCAAAGGTCTTGGCTTGAGACAATGGGACTGAACTTGAGGAGATGTTCTCGGATGCTTGAGGCTGTGAGGCTGAGAAAACACTTTTGTCAGGAAACGGGAAAAAGCAGGTGCACAGTAATATAACTTGAGTCTATGAATCCTCCCTCTCCCCTCTCCTAGGTTTTTCTATCCCCCTGTCCTTTCCCTCCACACAGACGCCTGTTCCTCTTCAAGCACGCATTCATACCTTCGTTCTTTCAGTGAGGAGCAGGAGCTCACCGAGACACCGTGCTGGAGAAAACAAGGAGACCCGCGCAGGGAAACAGCAGCACGGTTCCCAGGGGCAGGGAGGCTCTGAGCATCCCTGCTGCCCGCTGGGATACCTGGGAGGGTCAAAGCGGGATGACAGAGGGCGGCCTGGCTGAACAGCCAACCCAGGGAGCACCCTGTTGTCGGGAGATCGCAGCGAAGCTGCAAAGCCAACGTGGGTGCGAAGTAGGCCGTAGCAAAGGACAGAGCTCTGGAAAATCCCTGAGTAAGGAACAGAAGTGGCTTTAGCTGCAGAGAGGTTGCCAATGGCAGCTGCAAGGACAATCAAGGGCTGACAGTGCTTTTTGTTTTTAAATAATAGGTTTTTCAAGATCTGATTCACCTACAAAAATGTCACCTAAATTCAGTGGTTTTAATATATCGAGTTGTGCAACTACTTACCACTGCGTAATTCTGGGACATTTGTATCCAAGAGAAACTCTGTACCCGTCGGTATCGCTCCCCATTCCACACACTCCCTGCCCGTTCCCAGGTGAACCACAAACCTACTTTACAGCTGTACGGATTTGCCTGTTCTGGACACTGTATAGACGGAAGGATGTAGTATGCAGAGGGTTTGTGACTAGCTTGCTAGCAGAGTCTTGTGTCAAAGATTCGTCTGTCGTCGCACAAATCCTGACTTCATTCTTTGTTACGGCTGAATGATATGCACTGCGTGAATGGACCACATTTTGCTTATCCACTCATCTGCTGGAAACGTGAATTGCTTCTTGATTTTGGCCACTGTGAAGAATGCTGTTGTGAACATTCGCGTCCAAGTTTTTCATGTGGACCTATGTTTTCATGTCTCTGGAGTACATCCCCAGGAGTGAAATTGCTGGGTCACGTCATAACTTTGCGGTTAACATTGTGAGGAACGACCAAGTTCGGCCAAGTTGTTTCCAAAATGGCCACAGCACTGTGCAGCGTGTGAGAGTTTCATGCGTCCTCCCTAACACCTATTGGTGTCTGGATTTTTTTTTTTTTTTTTTTGT
>NW_022900944.1:43462224-43468651 GCF_012274545.1 Fukomys damarensis
TTTTTTTTTTTTTTTTTGGTACCAGGGCTCGAACTTGGGACCTTGCACTTGTGAGGCAGGTGGCAAAACCACTGAGCTAAGTCCCCAGCCCCCCCCGCCTTTTTATTAAATATCCCTTTCTCAGTAGTCAGCTATTTTGACCAGTAGAATTGACTTTTTTCACATTTTATTTATTTATTTTTGTGGTACCGGGGATCGAACTCAGGACCTTGCACTTGCGAGGCAGACAGCGGAACCACCGAGCTACATCCCTGGTCCTCTGAAGTGTATCTTAGTACAGGTATCATCTTACTCTCCCTAATGAATTAGCAATGTTGAATGTACTTCCATGTGCTTCTCGGCGCTTTACATATCTTCTTTGGAGGAATATCGAGTCAGATCCTTAACCATTTTTTTTTAAACTGAGGTATCTGTCTTTATTGTGAGTGATAGTAGTTCTTCATACATTGTGGGTAAGCCCCTCATCAAATATATGATTATAAATTTTGTCTCTCCTTCTACAGGTAGTCCTTTTGTTTGTTTGTTTTGGTTTTTTTGAGACAGGGTCTCACTATGTAGTTGATACTGACTTGCAACTCACTATGTAGCCCAGGCTGGTCTCGAACTCATAGTGATCCTCCTGCCTCAGCCTCCCAAGTGCTGGGATTACAGGCGTGTACCACCACGCCTGGCTACAGGTAGTCTTTTGACTTTCCCAAAGATACCTCTGAAGCACAAAAGTTTTTTTTTTTTCTCAATTTAGATGAAGTGCAATTAATCTGATTTTTCTTTTATCATTTGTTTTTTGATGTTGAATCTAAGAAACCATTAATTAGCCTAACCCATGGTCATTTAGAATCACCCCCAGGCTGGAATGTACAGTGTAGGAAGACCTGGGTTCAATCCACAGCACTGGAAAAAAAGAAAAGGAACAAGAATTACTCCTGTGTTTTAAGAATGTTACAGATTGGCGCTGACATTTAGTTCTAAGATCCATTTTGAGATAATCACTGTGAATAGTGTGCGGTAGCAAATGGACATCCATTTCTCCCAGCATAAAAGCCGCCTTCGCGGTTGATGAGTCTTCCACATTGAAAAAAGGTGGAGCCTTTTCCCCTAGTTCCCCAGAAGACATCTCCTTGGTCCTGCAAGAACTAATCGTAGGGCATCTTTCTGCTGGACCCAGCAAGGATATGGTTCAAAACCAGGAAACCAAGACGCCAGCCTGAGTGAGAGGGGCTCCCAGGGCTTGTCCCTCCTCAAAGAGCTGAACAACCTCCTGCCTTCATCAGAGTCCTGGTGACACTCAGCCGTGTCCAGCATACCTCTATGCTCATTTCAGTGCCTTCCTCCCTCGCTCCCTTGAGTTTTTAAATTTGTGTGTGTGTGTGTGTGTGTGTGATATTGGGGCTTGAGCCCAAGGCCTTCATGCCGAGCTACATTCCCAGCTCCTTTTTCATTTTTTAAAATTTTGAGACACAGTCTGTTGAAGTCACTAAGTTGCCCAGGCTGGTCTTGAGTTTGTCCGCCTCCCAGAGCGCCGGCGTCGTAGGCCTGTGCCGCCATGCCTGGCTGCCCGGTATTTTCCTTATGGAAGCACACCCACTGTTTTTCAGGAGTGCTGCTGGAGGTGGCAAAGCTAGAGTGAAGCCTTGGGACAGGTGAAAGCCACGGGCTGCCTGCCGAAGGTCGCCTTAGCGTCCCAATTTTGTCACCAGTCTGTCTTGGTTTGGGCGAACAAGACGGGGGGCCCAGGCTAGTTCAGGCCTCCTTGACTTGCCAATGGAATTCGTGTGGGAGAGGACAGTGGCAGCCATGGTGTGTGTGGTGGTTCATCCTCTCGGGTAAGGGCAGGGACCAAGCTTTCTTATGATAACAATAATAATAGCTTACACACCCCGACAAAATCACACCACCAAACACGGTGCCCAGAGCACGAACAAGATTCCTGTTGCTGCCCTGACGAACTATCCTTGCTTGGTGAGGCCTGAAAACAACGCAAAGTGATTCTCTTCCAGTTCTGGGGATCACAAAACCCAGAAGGAGTCTTATCAGGGGAAAAGCCAGGGTGTCTGCCGAGTGTTCTTTCTGGAGGTGCTGGGGAGAAGCCGTTTCCTTGGCCCTTTCAGCCTTCTCTTCCTCGGCTTATGTCCCCATCAGTCGTGCTCTCAAAATCTTCGTGCACCCTCACGTCACTCTCTTCCCTCCCAGGGTCAAAGCTCGCTTTGCTTCCCTCTCAGGGTCCTTGTGACTCCCACGCATTTGCCTGGATGATCCAGGACAAGCGCCCCATCTGCAGGTCCTTCTCTTGTCACATCTGCAAGGTCCCTTCCTCCACGCCAGCTCACATCCACAGGGCCCACAGATGAGGACCTGGGTACCTGTGAGGCTCTTCTTCAGAGGACCCCAAGCAAATAGCCCTTCCTGCACCCCACGAACGCCTGTGGAGAATGCTATCTATGTGGGGTTGTTATGGCAGCCTTTTGTTTCCCTTTCAGGAACTGTGGTCTCTCCTCCTCCAGGTCTTGCTCAAGTTCGGGGAGGCTTTCCTGGCCCTCCCTTAGCACTACCACTTGGCCCTCCCTCTTGCGCAGTCCCGATTCTGTCCTACTTTTCTTTTTCCCTCTATAGCTCTTTGTTTTCTAATATACCATAGCATTGATCACATTTATTTCTATTTTTATTCACTAGGATGTAAGTTCTACGGGGCAAGGATTTTTCTGTGTTTTGGTCTCCGATACCCCACAGGAGTGTAGACCAGTGCCTGGCACACAGTAGGTGCTTAATACATGTGTGTTGAATGAATGTGAACTGAATGGCTTCATCAGGGGTCTCAGCTTTGAGCCTCTTTCTCTGCCATCCATGGCCACCCTTTTCCTTTCTTCTTTTCTTTCTTGCTTCTTTTTCTTTCTGTCTGTGCTGTAGCTTAAACCCAGGGCCTCATGCATGCACCCTCCCACTGAGCAAGGCCCCCGCTCTGCCATGGCCAACCTTGGCTTCCCTGGCAGTGGAGGCTCTGCCTGCTGTGTAGCCAATCAATGCTAGGAAAACATGGACCGTCCGGCCCGCTGGTAACACACTGGCAACCCTGGTCTCTACCACACAGGTAACCTCAATTCTTATTTCTGCTGAGACTCGCAAAGGTCTCCGAGGGAAAGAGATGGTCTGGCTCTGAATACTTATTGAAAGCTAAATCCTTAGAATTAAAATGATTGCAGAGTGAAGGTGTAGGGCATCCCGGCTGAAGTTGCTGGGCTTATATTGGGCTACTGTGTCCCCACCAGTGTGCCTGCGGGTTGTGAGTGTGTGGCCTCTGCAGTTGGTTTCACTCGGGATGTCCACTCTAGAGGGGCTTGGGCACCTGAGGGGGCCTGGTGGAAAGGCTGCAGAATTCCTACAGACGTCTTGAAATCACATGTGAATTTCCACACGCATATGCGTGTTCTCTGGGAGAGCAGGATCCGCAGCTCCCATAACATCAGGATCCCAACAGGGAACACGAGGTGCTCCCGCACGGGCCAGCCCAGCACTGAGGACTGTGTGCTTCTGTGACTGCTGAGCGATGGCTGCAGTTAATGAGCAGGGCCTTCAGAGGTGTACCCTTCTCCCTGTCCACATCCGGAGCTGAGCCGGCCACGGGTTCAAATCGCAGGCTGACCAATGTCGACTTTTGCCAGATCCTTTACATGGCTTAGGACTTCGCTCCTCCTCAGCGAAATAGGGGTAGCTGTGGTTTCTTTACGTTTTGTATATGAAAGTGTTTTGAGGGTGCAAAATGATATAGAGTTGCAAAGTATTAATGACGAAGGGAACATATCCCTTTTACTCTGTAGTGGCAGTGTTCTTTTCTCTACTCCATCCATCCACCCATTCATCCACAGCTTATTAACCTTCATTTCCTCATAGTAAGTATAAGCACTACTACCATGCATATGACAGAATACTTTATAAAGCATTAACCCTTCAAAAATGGTGGAAAACGGGTCCAGAGACCTCAGGCCACTTGATCAAAGTCACGGAGGTAGCAAGTGGTGGAGACAGCTGGAGTTGAAAATCCTATTCTGTCTCATGCCAATAGCAATGCTTGCCAGTATTATCCACCAAAACACTCTAACGGCAGTGAGGGATGCAGCTCAGTGGTTCTGCCACCTGCCTCCTAAGTGTAAGGTCCTCAGTTTGATCCCTGGTACTGGCAGAGAGAGGGGAGCTGCTGGGAGACAGGTGAGAGGAAAATCTGTGGAATGCAACCACTTGTTCGAGTGCCTTCCATCTCACGCTATGCTTGTTTTAATACCAAAGAATTCCCCACCAGTCTTTAAGTACCGGTGATACTTTGAAAGGGGGGTGGACCCATTATAGCTTTCTGCCACACTCCCTGTCCCACACCACATTTATCCAAATCAGTTGTCTGTTGTTTATGTTTGCATCTTGTCTCCTGGGTAGGCATAGATGCTTCTGAAGGCAAGATTGGAATCTGCTTCCTTCTCCCTCCCTCCCTCCCAAAGCCTAGCCCAGTGCCCAGCATGAAACAAATACACAGATAAAGAACTTGACATTGATTTGTAGAATTTCTGCCTACCCACGTCATGTGCCAAAGGAGAGTCAGATGACGACCTGTGGCCGCAGCTCCCCAGACACTTAGCCGTGGCACTGAAGGGCCAAGCTCCCAGTGTGCCCGGAGAGGAGTCCCGAGACTTCTGGTATACCACTGTCAGGGTCAGGACTGGGATCAAGCACTAGAAGCAGTGCAGGTCATCAGAACCCAACAAAAAGCTTCAGTAAATAGGGCAAATTTTGCAAAAAGTGACAACCCGTTCCTCTGGAGTGGCAGCATTGTGTCAGTTACGGCTCATGCCTTGGAATGGACAAGTGCAAATTATTGATGTTGAAACTGCTGTTTCCCAAGAGGGAAAAGTTAAAAACAATCTCCTGCCCAGATGCTATCTGCCACGCAGGCCTCCACCTCTGGTTGATTGTGGACTTCAAGGGTTACATTTGGGACTTTGGCTGCCCAGACAGACCCATGCTCCTTTGGGACATACTTCTGGCTCTCTTAGATTCAATTCCACTCATCAAATATTTACCAAGCTCCCAGAGGAAGCGCTGGGGATGTACAGAGAGGCGCCGACACATAATGGCTTGGAACTCTGCGAAGGAGCCAGGACCTCGCTGCTCCAGTCATTAGCTGACGATATTGGCTCCCTCAGAGCCTGAGCCGTTTGGACTGGAAGATGGAGAATCTAATGTTTGTCCTGTTCACAGCTGGAAGGGCTTGATGCAGTAATAGAAAAACAGTAGGAAAGCTAAGGAAATTACCTGCGACCCAGTGTTAACAGACAGATGGCCTCAGTAGGATGGGTGTGGTGCTAACATTTACCTGACGCTTGCCATTTGCTTGACACTGTGCTAAGCAATAGTGCCTGGATAATCCCATTTATCCTGCACAAACCTGTACACGGCAGGGACCAGTTATTCCCAGTGAGGAGCCCGAGGCAGGGCGGCATACGTAATATGCCCAGGTCAGAGAGCTGGAAAGTGGCAGAAGCAGGCTTCGAACCTGGCATCCGCACTCCAGGCAGGTCTTGAGGCACAGGTACACAGGGGCTGTGTGGGAGGGGCTTTTCGGGGTGACGCTGGACAGGGGAACAGATTTTCAGGCAGCAAAGCCATGGGAGGAGCCCAGGAGAGAGGCAAAGCAAACCCTTTGTGAGGGCAGGGTGGGGAAGCTCGTGGATGCAGGGTTTGACGGCAAGACGGAGAGGTCTAGAAGACAGGGGATCGGGCAGTGGGATGCCTTGAAGTCAGGCGTAGGGATGTGGATTTTCCCCTGGAGGGAATGGGAGCAAGGGCAGATGTGAGACAGGATGGCTGATATGCAGGAAACCTAGTACACCTGGCTGTGTTCAGAGTGAGGCTCTGGACAGCACATGCGAGCCAGCTGGCCGCATTAGCTCTTCCAACTGGAGGACCACTCTCTAGGTATCCCCACTTCAGTCCAATGCTGAGGGCAGGGCATGTGGGAGGTGCTTACATTTTTTGTTAAATGATTGGGTGATTAAAAGTGTGAGTGAATGGCACATTTAAGTCTCTGGGTCTCTGAAGAACTGGATTGTGACCTGGATTAAAGAAAAGTGCATACATCTGAGGTGGATCACAAACCTGAGTGGGAAATGGGAAACAAACAAGCTTCTAGAAGAAAGTACAGAGGATTTCAGGAGCACAAAAACTCCTCAATCAGCATATGAAGGGCCCAGCCACCAAGAATTTGAACATCATTAGAATTAAGATCTGTTCTAGCCAGGCGTGGTGGCGCATGCCTGTAATCCCAGCACTTGGGAGGCTGAGGTAGGAGGATCGCTGTGAGTTTGAGCCCAGTCTGGGCTACCTAGTGAGTTCCAGCTCAGTCTCAACTGCATAGTGAGACCCTGTCTCAAAAAAAAAAAAAAAA
>NW_022900944.1:43468708-43476018 GCF_012274545.1 Fukomys damarensis
TAAAAATTATTATCTGTTTGTCAGATATATCACTTAGTAGAATGGCAAGCCAAAACCTGGAAGAAGAGATTTGTGTGTGAGTGTGTGTGTGTATAAAATAAAGAATTCCTAAAGATTAATTTTTAAATCCAATTTAAAAAAAAAATATCTTTTTGTCATATATAACATATAATAGAGTGGAAAGCCAAAACCTGGAAGAAGAGATTTGTGTGTGAGTGTGTGTGTGTATAAAATAAAGAATTCCTAAAGATTAATTTTTAAATCCAATTTAAAAATAAGGAGGTATGCTGGGCACTATGGCACACACCTATAGTTCTAGCTACAGGAGGATTACCATAGCCCCAAACTTTGAGGCTAGCCTGGGTACAGAGTCAGTTTAAGCCGCCAAAACCTGGAAGAAGAGATTTGTGTGTGAGTGTGTGTGTGTATAAAATAAAGAATTCCTAAAGATTAATTTTTAAATCCAATTTAAAAATAAGGAGGTATGCTGGGCACTATGGCACACACCTATAGTTCTAGCTACAGGAGGATTACCATAGCCCCAAACTTTGAGGCTAGCCTGGGTACAGAGTCAGTTTAAGCCGAGCCTGAAATATACAGTGAGTATAGTTTAAATAAAAATAAAAAGGGCTGGGCATGTAGCTCAGTGGTAGAGCACTTGCGTAGCATGTAGGAGGCCCTGGGTCCCATCCACAGTATCAAGAAGAGGAAAAGGAAAACTGAATAATCCCCTAACAAGAACAAAAATTACCAAGTGGTAAAAGTATACAAAAAAGGGCTCATTATTTGAGAGAAATACAAATACAACAATGAGCTATGGATAGCCACCCATCAGGATAGAGTAATTAAGGCCGACATTACCAAGTACTGGAGGATATGGAACAGCCGGGACCCTCCCACATGCCTGGCCAGAGCTTCACTTGGTGCCACCACCGAGGAAAGCGGTCTGGTGGTGGCTTCTCCAGCGAACATGTGCTCAGCCTACGATCCAGCAACTGAACCTCTGGGCACAACCCCAGGGAAAAACTGCACACATCCAACAATGTCCTTAACGGTTTTATTATCACAGCCCCAAACTGGTGACGGTGCAGATGCCATCAGTGGGAAACGTATAACAGACTGCGGCACGCGCTCCAGGAAATAACCATTGCCACGCGCGACAAAATCCAAGAATTCAAAAATCGAAGAATCTCCAAGACATTGTATTGAGTGTAACAAGCCGGGCAGAAAAGTGGGAGAAACTAATCAATAGTGGTGGAGGTCGGAACGGGGGTCCTCTGGGTGTGGAAGGGAGCCTGAGGGGTGACTGGCAGGGTCCTGCGCCCTGACGGTGGCGACTTCACAGGTGCCCGAGTGTGGAAAGATTCACAGGCTGCACACGACATCAGGCCGCCCTACTGTGTGTCAGACCATAACACGGCCAGCTTCAAATACGACAAATGCACCAAAATAGTAGTTTCAATGTCCACTGGTGAAAGAAGAGGTCTGATATATTTCCGAAAAGACAGATGGAGTTGTAGAGTACTTAAAGGTTTTTATTAGCACGTTCGGATTATATAACGGATACATGCACAGTGGGGAGTTGGCAAATCTACATATCGCATCTTAATCCTTTTTATTTCCCCTTCCCCTCTAACCCTTGATCCTTGTCCCATCCCCAAAAGGCCTCCCTCCATTAGAAAACAGCTGAGTGGCTCTAATGGGTAAAAAAACGTATGGACCCTGAAGCAAAAGGGGCAGAATGCGGTGCTTGGAGGCCGGGTGTAGAGGTGGAAGTGTCAGGTGGATCTCGGGAACACACGACACTCACCTACTTCCGTGCTGGCGTCGGGGACAGCGAGGAGGGCGGCCCGGCCCAGACTGGAGAAGGTGCAGCTGCAGGGCCTGGAATGAAGGAATGGAGAGAATAAATATTTACTCACCCAAGCTGGGCGAGGACGAGGGTGGGGGAAATGCTACCAACAGCGCCCAACATTTACTGACAGCGGCTGTGTGTCAGACCGCTGTCAGCACCTCCCCAGCACCGTCTCCTTTCACCCTCACAATCACCCTGTGAGAAACTGCTGTTTAGCCCGATTTTACACGGGGAGAAATCTGGGACGCTACATACTGACCCACAGTCTCCGAGGCTGGGAGAAAGCGCCAGAAGGCGGGCAGTTAGGAAATCCAATAGGACTAAGGGTTCAAGTGACCTCACAGACATTGAACAGCTCTAAGGTGCAAGACAGGTTTCTTCTGAATACAGAAGCACACCGGCTAGAATTCTTGGGGAAGGAGGAACTTTTGAGTACCTTCTATGTGTTGTTTATATCCTTGTGCAGTAGCCAAACGAAATTTAGACACCAAGATTTGCAAAACCACACAGCCTGGCCAGGACAGACCAAGGCTCTAGCACAGGTCCTAGTCCGAAAGAAGCTTGGGACAACCCATGGCCAGGGCTGCGAAAAGTGTAACTTTCCAAAGCTTGGGAGTTTCATTTCAGGTCCTTTCAATGGCTCTTCTGATCATTCATCCCACTCCAGGTTGGCAGTGTCAGGTTAGGCAGCAAGAGATGAAAAGGTCCAGGAAACCATGCATTTGATAAGTGAATATTTACTGAGCACATAGGGTATCTCAAGCATGTTTCACTCTGCAACTGTGATAAAGCTTGCCAGGCCTTATGAAAATGTGTACTATAATCCGAGGACACACACAATATACAAATACACGTATATAATCGTAGGCAGTAATTAAATGGAAGGAAGGAAGATGAAGCAGGCCGAGGGGAGGCAAATGCAGGACGGTGAGTGAAAGTCTTTCAGAAGAGATGACTTTTGATTGTAAAGTAGAACAAATGATGGGCCGGGGATTTAGCTCAGTGGTTCTGATGCCTGCCTCCCAAGTGCAAGGTGCTGAATTCGATCCCCAGTACCAAAAACAAAACAAAAGAGAAAGTAATGAGAGTACGAGGAAAAAGACTGACAAGTTGAGAAGGTAGCAAGTGCAAAGGTCCTGGGATAGGAATGTGCTAGGTGTAGTCAACAGTCTGGCTAGTGCACTGATAGGACCTGGCAGGAGGTGAGATCACAAAGGAAACAGAAGGTCGAATCACACAGGGCTTTGTAAACCATGGGAGGAGTGTTAATTTCCCTAAGTCTGATGGAAAAAACTCATTGCCAAGTTCTCAAGGAAAGTGGCTTGGGGCAAGAGGAAAGGTCAGAGGATTGAAGGCAGCCATATCCAGTGGTGCTGGTGGAGCATGTGAGGCGCTGGGTTCTGAGAAGTCCGCCCGTGAACCGCAGGATTTGCTGATGAATTGGACGAGGGGCCTGTGACACAGGTTAAGAGTAACCCCAAGTTTCCTCCAGAGTAACGAGTGGCACTGCGACTTGCCTGGGGAAGGATTACATGCAAAGGGCAAAATCAAGAGTTTACTTTCTCACACATTAAGTTTCAGATGTCTATCAAGATACCCACTGCAGATGTCGCAGAGGCTGCTGGAAAGTTTGGAGTTCAGGGAGGAGTTATGGAAAATACTCCTTACGGACAGAAGTCTTTGTCCCAGCAGCATTCCATTCACTCACTGTGTACTGAGCTCTGCCTGCTCCGTGTGTCAGGTTCCGGGCTGGGCGCGGGCGGGGTACATAGCAGGGATGTGGGCAGAAGCTTCATGACAGTTTGCTTAGTTTCCTAGTTTCTGAGACGTTTCTCCAGGTGCTGTGAAATACACAGAATCAACTCTCGTGAGTTATAAATACTGAAATGTTCTCTGACTCAGCAATCTGGAAGAGCTTAGAGTTTTCGGAAAGAAAGAGCTATGTATAGACTTGGACAAGTGACAGATTTACTCCAGGAGCTGTCTGGAGACGACCTGAAGATGAATCAGAGGAGGCTGCCTCCACCACACTGATGTTTACCAAGTCAGGATGGTGTAATGGAAACGCACACCGGGCTGGAAGGCAGAAGTTCCGCATCTCGGTCCGGCCTGTGCGGCCTGGATCAGGACACGGGTGGCCTTGTCCAAGACCTCTGCTCCTCTCTGCTCTTCAATGACGTGGGCTCAGTGTCTTCCAAAGAGTTTTCTTTTTCTTTTTGTACCTGCGATCGAACTTGGGACCTTGCACTTGTGAGGCAGGTGGTGGAACTGCTGAGCTAAATCCCTGGCCCTCTTCCAAACAGTCTTCAAACGACTACTTTCTTTTCCTCTTTGCATTACAGTATTTCGTTCTCTGGACTCTATGCAAATGTAAAGTTCTTGGGTTTTTAAAATTTTTATTTATTTTGTCCTGATTGTAAAAATGATCCATGATCCATGTCAATGGGGAAAAGTGCAAAAGAAGCCTCTGTGAAGATTACAAGAGAGCCACGTCTACCTCGCCACCAGGTACCTGCAGCAGACAGCAGAGCTGTAAATGTGCTCTGTGAATGATCACTGTTGGTATCTTCGAATATCAGCTGTAGTCCTTAGCCCAGAACGGAAGAGAAGCAGCAGCAGATGTAGAAGTGGAAGCAGCACAAGTGGAAGAAGAAAGACAAAGAAGAGAGGAGGAGGAGGTGGCTGGGGAGAGAAATCTTCTCTCTAGGGGTTGCGCTGCCTGCAAAGCAGAACTCAGTGAGGTCACAGAGACTGAAACTGCCACTGCAGTATCATATGGATCTGAGATGATGTGTTTTGCCATGACAGCTGCTATCTGACACCTAGGGAATGTGCTAGGAAACACCTTCTGTGCCCATTCCGGTGGTCATAAGCAATAAGGGTGGCTTGGTTTGAGCAATAGAGACAGGCTGTAAACAGACCAAGGCTCTAGCAGGAGTAAGTAGCTCCTGCGTCGGTGGGAGGGTGAGTTCCAAGTCCTTCCTCCTACACTGGGCCCTTCCCTCCCGACCAGGAGGAGGAGCTGTCCTGGGCCAACTGAACTGAACACTTTTTACTGGCGATCTGGTTGGCCGACACCCTATCTGATCAACTAAGAGGGTTTTCTGATTACTTCTGAGAAGGAACTGAAGCCAGACCCTGCCTACAGACCCATGCTACCCACCCTCAAAAATTGAACAAGCTGCTAACGTGGAATAACTGCAACATTCAGCACATAGGTCTGAACTATCAGAACCCCTTGGGAAATCGTTAGGCTGGCACTACATGGTCCTTACGTCATGCAGCAATCAGCTGGGGTTGAGGGGCATGTGTTCTTCAGTTCCTCAGGACCCCATGACTGGACTCCTACATGCCACCACCAGCTTTCTCATTTACCGGACTCAATACCTCTAATTATACAAGGCATCTTGGCGGGGGGCACCAAGCACTGTGTAAATCCCCGGGAACATGGGCAACACAACTCCTGCCTCGGAGGGGTTCCCAATCCAGCAGGGGAACAGATGCACAAACCACTACACCACAGTGTGGGGTCATGGCAAGGGCAGCACAGAAAGCAGGAACACGGCAAACGACAGGCAAAGGACCCACTGTGTCCTGTCAGAGCTGGGTTTGGAAGGATGACTAAGGGTTCACTAGGCAGACAGACTGACGGGAATACTGACAGCAGTATCAGAAGAATATGGAAGCTCATCTGCTCACTACTTCCCGGGTGCACGAATGAACCTGTCCAGCCAGCAACTGCCTTTCTCCCGACTGCCACTGTCTACGAGTCTCTGCCTGGGTCATCCTGTTCCTCTTTCCAAAACAACAGAGAAGTTCACCTCCTCAGGGAAGACAGCCTGCCTGCCTATTCACTTCCTGTTGCCTCAATTCAGGCCAATCTCCCATTTTGGGTTAACTGGTTACCTGTGACTCTGTTATTGGAGTGCTTTGTTTTATTCTGGAACCTCTGATATTTGGAAAAAAGACCAGCATGCTAAGCAATTAATCAGTAAGTATTTATCTAATATACTGTGTAGAGAATCCTTCCAGTCATATATTAACTAAGAATTGAGAAAACACTTATTGAGTGCCTAATATTCAGAAGTTTTAAAAAAAAATCGTTCTCTACTCCCATCCCCTTGTTTTGAAGCAAGCCCTAGACATTTTTATCGTTGAATCCGTACACCGAGCTGCATTCGAAGAAGGAACTGGAAGTGTGAAGATCTTCCACTAGTAACTTCCTCCCCCTGACCTAGTCTTCTGCCCTGAAAGCAGTTATATACGGATTCCTACAGGACTCCTAATCCTTGGTAAGACAGTTGGGACCTCTGAGTTGGCTGACGAAGGCCGAGCTGAGCGGGTGAAAAATTGCATCCTGCAGTTTGTTTGGAATGCTGACCAGTCTTTTGCTCTCTGGTCCTCATAAGACTGCTAATTCTTTGGAGGCATACTGAGTACCTAATGTTTGCACAGAATGGTAGCTACACACAATCCCCTGTGCTTTCAGCAACCTCGGGAGAAACTTCAGACTGTATAACGTTCGCCCCATAGGCTGAGCCGGCTCAGAGTTGTTTCCTGTCACAGCCCAGATCTTCACTGGTTGAGAGGCTGAACATTTGAACACCTGGCTTTTCTATTTCCCACCCCTTCCGCGTTTCCCATCCCTCTACATCCATACAGTCGGTCGTCCGAGGACACCTGGGCTGCCTCTCACACTTGTGTCGTTGGATTGTAATCCACTATGGTCCACCTCCCTCAGGGCCCTTTCATCCTTCTCTGAAGCACTACAATATCTAAGCATCTACCTACCTACCTTCAGCTCTCCGCCCCAACCCCTTCTCCCCGCAGCAGCCTGGTGAATCCCTCCATGGTTCCTGACGCCCGTGGGAGCAAGACCCACCTCACCACCGCCCAGGGGGCACTGCCAAGTTCAAGGCGTCCCGGATGCTTCTCCAGTTTAACGCACAACCAACACGCTCTGTGCTCTCACCTGGGGTGAAGTTGCACCCACAGATCCCTCGCTCACATGCATTATCCCATAAGCGTCCACACCATCCAGAATTCTTCCTTTTGGAGGTGGAAACTGGGGATGGGCGCCTTACCCAAGGTCAAACTATTAATAAGTGAAAGAGCAAAGACTCGGATTCAAACTCGCGGATTCGGAGGCCGCGAGCTAAACCACAGGAGTCCCAAATTTCTACACACCCTCCACAGGCGCAACGGTCAGGATGAGCGCCGCCGTTCCGCGCCCCAACAAGCCGCCCAAGGGCCAAGAAGGCTTCTGATTGGTCGCCTCCGGGGCGAGAGGGCGGGGCGTGGGGGGCGTCTCGAGGAAATGACGCAACATCGCGACTCCTTAAAGGCACCGGCCCCGCGCGGAGCGCTGAGCTGGGCTGGGCGGGTTCGTGCGTGTGTTTTCTGTGCGGGGGGAGCGCGCTCCGGGTCCGCGAGGGGTTCGAGGGGTCGAACCCGG
>NW_022900944.1:43476518-43494652 GCF_012274545.1 Fukomys damarensis
CGGGTGCGCGGCCCTCCGGGATCTGCGCCTCTGGATAAGTAACCCGACCCCCGGGACTCCTTGCCAAACGTGACTTTCCATTCCCTGCTGAGAACTCCATTTAAAAGCAAGGTTATGGGTCACAGGCACTCATTCAAGGAAGGCTTTGCGGATTTTAAAAGACCCACTGCAGTTCTCCTGATGCTGTTAGAATCCTCCAATCCTGAGATTCTAGCGCCTGAAAGGGCATCTTAAACTTAAGTGAAAGAAAGCTTAACCTGATTTGCTGGTTCAACTGACCAGGGTAATTAAGAGGCTAATCAACAGTGCTTATAGAAGCGTATCAGATGTTGTAGGAGGCTGCTGTCTTTTCTTTTAGCAGCTTTCCTGCAAACTGGGTTGCTCTTTCAATAAAAAGGGAGAAAATGCTAAAAGCTGGAGAAAGTGCCCAGTAAGCTGGTTAAATATAGGCTAATAGTAGAGAATGTCACTAGACTTGACAGGACAGAAAAAGCAAGATGATGTGTACTGTATTCTTAGTGGTTTGACCCAGCAGAACTTAGCACATAAACTACATCTTAACCTTTGCATTAGGAGACATTTGTGCTAACTCAAGAAGCAGTTCAGGTACTCTTGAAACGTCTGACTTCTCCTGGCTCTTGCTTGTAGCTACAGTTCCACTCTTCCTTGGTGGTGCTGGAGGGGTGGTAGTAGAGAATTTAAATGGCCAATGTGACAGCTTACTGGCGGTACAAAGGTTGGGGCAACTAATCAATTTGAATCAGCCGGCCAGGGAATCCCTGTTTGGGGAAATGCTTAGAAAAACTACCTTAGAGCTGTTATTGTTATAGTCCGTCCTTTAAATTACATGTAGTTATCTTAGAAGAAGTAAGTTGCAAACCATACAATATATCTTCAGCATCTCTCACTTTCCTCCATAACACTTACCTCTATTACCCTAAGTTTTATTCTCAAGTCACTGGTCTTTCCCAATGGCGTTAGCTCACTGAGGACAGGGACTTTTCTTTTGTTCCTTGCTGGGCCCCTCACACCTAGTGGCTTAGTAAATGAGTTGAATGACTCCCTGCCCGTGTGCCATTCCGCCACAGCACATTGGCATTGGAGGCCTGGCCCCTTTCCCTTCCCCTGTTAGCCCATAGTTATGCATCTCTAAATTTGGAGAGCACCGGAAACAGCTTGAAGACCACTTCCTGCTGTCAGCTTTTACTTGTATTAGCTGGGAGTTGCTGGAAGATGATGACTTAGTCTTGCCTTCAGCTCCTAGTCTGACAGAGGAAGGGTAAAATGTGTCTTCATCTCATTTCATGTTTGAGCCGCCTGTGAAGACGCACACAGTAGTGTTTTGAACACTTCACCGGCCTTCACACGGATCTATAAAGGCAGCGACTCCGGCTGGCTAGGAAGGACCTCCCATGGTCCATGTCCGTCACTTTCCAGGGAGGAAGGTGGGGGCCAATATACATGAATCCGTCAATTATTATTATTATTTTTTGTACCAGCGATCAAGCTAAATCCCTGGCCTGCATCAATATTTTTCTTCAGTGACTGATAAATCATTTTAAATGTATTTGACCATTGAAGTGGTACAATTTTCTTGCGATTCTGTAATGTTACCAATTTCAGGCCTGTTTTAAAGGAGTTTGACCTCTTTATTATTACCTAGAAACAAACTGCTTAATAATTCTTAATACCAATAATGGGGACCTTTACAGTGTATCTGTTTTGTTCCAATGGCCTTTTAGAAACAAAATAAATTTGTATGTTCTGGACCTGGTGTATTTTTTTCCTTTTGAAGTCTAAACATTTAGATAGGATCCATAGGTAAATTCAGTATTTAAAGGTTTGGTGAGCCCTGGTGTTTTATAAAAATCTGGGATGCCAGGTGTAGTGGTGCCTGAGGCAGGAAGATTGCTGCGAGTTGGAGGCCAGCCTAGGCTACATAGTGAGTTCAAAGCCAGCCTGAACTACAAAGCAAGACCCTGTCTCAAATTAAATAAATAAATGAATAAATAAAGTCTGGGTTTTCTGAATGTCCGTAGTTAGCCCAGGTGTAGTAACTGTCACAAGAAGCCCAAAGTTGCATAGTTAGAACCTTTGTATATTATATTGCTTCCTGTGTACTCAGCAAGGGGAGCCGATCCAACTTGGTCACACTAGCATTAAAGCAGCTCATTTGTTCTAAGCTGACTAATTGCTCTAATCTTTTACAGTGCTTTTCTTGGTATAGCCTTCCTTTTTATTCCTAACAGCCGTGGTTGGCAGTGATACCATATTAGAAAGACTTTAGTGTGAAAGGAAAAAGCTAGAAACTTTGCTTCCCTAATGAAACTCTCATGAATAAGCTCAGAGGCATCTGATAGTTTGGGCGGTGTACAGTGTGTGCCCCGCAGCCTCGGTACTGATGCTCCCTGAGGGCAGGAGGGGCCTCGGGGCTCTGGTGATCTCTCCCTCTGCTTCTCCATAGGTGGGATGCTCCTTTCTCAGCATTCCTTTTCAGTTTTTCCTCATTCCCATCTTTTCCTTTGGGTTGTTCGCCGGGGCCCTTTAAGAATGGCAGGGCTGAACTGACAGATGAGGACCTGAAACCTTCCCTTTCTCAGCCACCCTGAGTCCTGGGAAAGGCTCCTGGGGACATCCAGGAAATTTCCTTTTCTTGGGAATGTTGCAGAGTCCTGTGCTTTGTGCCTCAGGCTCTTCTGATGCGGGCCCAGTCCTGTGGCTGAGGTGTGGAGTTCCGACCCCTTCTCTTGGGAACTGTGGCCCTTGGGGAGTGATGTATATAAAAGAGAATTTGAAGCCGAGTCTCCCTGTGCTTCTGTAGTGATGCTGTAGTGACTCTGCGTGTTCCTGGTCCTGTGTTCACTTCTGAGCATTCAGGCTTTTCTAGGCACCTAAGGCAACATTAGTTTCTTTAGTTTTCAGGCTTAGACCGTAAAGAAGGGGCCCCAGGATTTTTGGATCTTGTGATGGGTTGGCTAACAATGTTAGTGGGGTGTTTGTTTTTCCTTTTTTCTTTTTTGAGAGGAAACTGGTGTGCAGTAGTGGTGGAATGAGACACCGGGCCTCAGAGTCAGCCCAGTGGCAGTGAACTGTAGCACGTGTTATTTGTTTTTATTTTAAAACAAAAGATGTTAATGTATAAGTTGTTTATTCTAAACTAAAACCTCAGTATTTGGCTTTAATTGCAGTGCTGTGCTTTGCAGTGAATAAGTGGGCCTTGGGCTGCATTTTGGGTGCTCGTCTCTAAGGGTTCACCATCCTGGTCTAAACTGTCTCGAACTCTTCTCTGTGAAGGGAGGTCGGTTGTGCCCCACGAAGAGCAAATTTCCTTTAAGTGTCGCTCTCTGCTAATTTTGTTTTGCTTCATGTGCATGTGTTGTTGGGAGTCCTTTCTGGTTTTATGGCTTTGTTGTCTCATTTACATTTTCATCATCCACTGATGTTGAAACGTTCCCCTTCCCCTGTCGGCTCTTCTGCTGTGTAAGTCTGCTCCCATAGCATGTTGTTGTAACAAGCACTTATTTCGTGCTGCTGATCTGGGTATGTTCCAGGGCCTAATTATGATGATACAGTTTTGTCATTTAGATCTAAAGTTTGGCGCATAAAGCATTAAGATGTGCTCGGGAGTGGAATCATTATGTACTACAAAATGTTTTGAAAAGGAAAATAATGGACTCAGATGCTGCTGCTGAACTACTGAGGAGGCTAACATCGCTGTCAAGGTCCACGTTTCACAGTAACGAGGAAATGGCCTTGTCCGTCCTATGGATATCTGAAATTTGTCATGTAGCCTAATGTCACGGTGGCACTAAAGTCCTTTGGTATTGTCTCCTGTGCTCGGAGCATGCTGTCGGTCCCTGATTCTCTCTTCTTGATTAACTTGATTGAAGAACTGAGCAGCCTCTTACCAGGATTTTTGCTTCCTGTCAGCAGAGAACCCACTGGCAGTAGCGTGCAGTGTGTCCCTGGTGGTGAGGAAAGTCTGCTGGGATGCAGAGGATTTTAGTAGTGTTCGCCTGTTTTGCTTTCCTCATACTTTCAGTCTTTTATTGCTTTCGCCTGTGATTTGAGTCTGTAGTTTTTCATATCTGTTGTGGCCCGAGTCCTTGCCGTAGGCACTCCTAATAGCAGTTGTAGCGGGCTGAGTTTCTTAGTGTTCAGGGAGTCGGTAGAAGCTCCAGGTCCTGAGTCCCTCACTGAATCCCATGCATTCTTAAATCAAGTTGACTGTACCCATCTTTTGTCAAACTCAGGTGGAGGGGAAATAGCTTGAGCCTGATATCTTTTAATGAATATAAGCCTTTTGTTTTTAGAAGGCTTCCCTACAACTGCTTAAAAGATTAAATCTATCCTGAAATTCTTTGCTTTTTTTTTTAAGACAGGGTCTCACTGTGTAGTTGAGACTGACCTAGAACTCACTGTATAGTGCAGGCTGGTCTTGAACTCACAGCGATCCTCCTGCCTCAGCCTCCCGAGTGCTGGGATTACAGGCTTGTGCCACCATGCCCAGCTGTCCTGAAATTCTTACAGTCAAATAGTTTAAAATGATTCTCTTCCTCCTCTCTCCTTTCTCCTCTTTTGTATTTGCAATCTTGTTTGATTAAAACCTGCTCTTCTCTAAGTTTTTCAAAAGTAATATTAAAGTATGTTTAGTCCAGGCAGTCGGAGAAGTGCTTCTGTGCATTGGCACTCTTTAACAAAGACCGCTCCTCTCCACTCAAAGGCCCTTGTTTATTTGTATGAGGTGGAGATTGCCACCGTTATAGCCCTGACCGCTTTAATTCTAGAGAGGTTTGGGGAGGGTTTCAGATGATGAATCAAATCAATGAAACTCTTGTCAGACTAGTGACTGTGACATGAGGGAGGCGTTGAGTATTTGGATATATTGGAGAGCTGTGCTGAGAAGTGTTATTTTGAGTCATACTGATGAAACTTAGCTCTAATTAACACTTTGTCTAATGAAGAAGTCCTCACTTTTACCTAGACTCTTTAGACTTCTCAGTTTCTGTTTTGCTCTCTAAGCCCCCTTCATCATTCCTAACATAATTTTTATTCAATAATTTAGAGACTTAAATAAAGTGCTTTTCCTCATAGAAACCTTGGTTCACCAGGATTTAGTGTGAGATGATACAGACTGAGCATCTGGATTACAAAACCACCTTATCCATTGTTTAAAGTGTTAATCAGTTCTTCTCAAGATATCAAAGTGAGACTTAAAATCTATTTATAAGCCATAAAGAAGACATAATTAGGACAAATAAGGAGTCCTCTGGCTCATGAGTACTTTGCAGTAAGTCTTTTAGGGAGCTGCATCATCCTTCTGAAGGCTATCATTTTGTGTACCAAAGCTATAATATAAACGAATAATGTGTAAGTTAGAATTCTGGGTTAAGGGCGGAGATGCGGGGATGTAGGGTGTGACAGGTGCAGGCTCTGGCTGCAGCCTTGAATTTGAGTGCTTCCTGTGGTTCTCTGTCTCCTAGCTCTGGAGAGGAAAGGTCCTGTGTCCAGAGGCCTAGCCCTTAGCTGGAAAGGCAGGGGGTTAAATCATCTGAAGTTCTCACTGGCGAAGAGTGACTTAGCAAAGAGCCACGATCCAGTGTTTTCTCCATGGGAATAAATGGTGAGTGCCCTAGCTCGCCACAGAATTGTTATGGGAATAAGATGAAATATAAACAGACAGATTGAGCGTCCTTAAGCCAGACATCCAGGATGCTGTCAATCTAAAACTGATCAACAGCAGTGCCACCAGAAGAAAATTCCATACCTGACCTTCTGTGGTGGATCATAATCAAAACATAGACACAGTACAAATATGGTGAAAACTACCTTCAGGCTGGACATGAGTTATATATGAAGTAGAAATGAATTTTGTGTTTAGACTTGGTCTCATCCCCAGTGTATCTCATTTTGTGTGTGAAAAGTATTCTAAAATCTTAACAGTTCAGAAGTCTAACACACTTCTGGTCCCAAGCATTTTGGATAAGGGAATCTCGGCCTGTGTAGCATTTGTCATTTATTATTGTAGTGGAGAATTTGCCCCCACCCCCTCAGAGATATTAGAAAAATATAATATTTAGGGAAAGTAAGATCTTGGTAACATTTTTTTTTTTTTGGTACTGGGGATTGAACTCAGGACCTTCTGCTTGTGAGGCAGGCAGCGGCACCACTGAGCTAAATCCCCAGCCCCATGGTAAAATGTTTTGTTAGGAAAACAAATATAGCCTTCAAGCAATAACGCGCGGGTAGGCAGTATACATCATAAACGGAATACAGGAAGATTGATTTTGAAAAATCAACTGGTGCATGATGGAGCCCAGCAAGGTGAACCATCGTTTGTTTTCCTTTGGGAGTTAGTGTGCCAGCGGATATAGAAACTTAAATGTATATATTTGGTTTTTGTTGTTTTTTTGGTACCGGGGATCGAACTCGGGACCTTGCCCTTGTGAAGCAGGCGGTGGAACCCCTGAGCTAAATCCCCTACCCAGATGCATATATTTGTTCATAGTTATTTTGTGGTTCCCTCCGCTATGAAGTTTTCCCGTATCTTTTTAGGAACAGTGTTAAAAACCATTTGGTGCTTGTGATTTTTATGTTAGCCTGAAATGGTAACATGAGTAAGTACATTATTTTATAGTCACTTAGCCTTCATCAGTAACCAACTGCTGCACCTCTGAATATTATGAATTGCTTGGTACTACTGAGCTCAGAATGTTTGCAGACTTCTGCCACTTAAATAGTTTGTATTGTTCAGACCCTGAATTGGAGGAAACCGCATACTGAAACTTCACAGTCGGGACGTGAAGTTGTCACGGGTCTCTTCACATGTAGAGAACATTCACTGGGAGTGGAGCCAGGGGTTTAAGGGTGGTGGGATTTCCAAAAGCGTTGGGAGTCCTTCGAGAGGAAGATCTCAGAATCGTGTGTGCCGTACCTCCCTTTCTGCCCGGGGACCCTCCATCCAGTTGGGTAGACTTCTGTTGGCTCAGTGTGGGCGAGGTTGTCGGCCGACTTCCGCTTCTCTTCCTTCCCCGGCGCTGGGTGGGGTTTCGCACCGTCTGAAGCAGTACAGAGGCTTCTGTGGGTCTGGCGTAAGCACAGCTCCCCTCTGCGCTTTGCATCCCAAGTCCAGTAAAGTGCTCATTTTCCTCACTTCTGCAGTAGGGCAGGGTGTTCTTCCTTGGCCTCCTTTCCTATCGGTAGGAAGGGGCCGAGGAAATACTCCCCACGGCCGTAGCTGTTGGGATGGCCTTCACTGTCACGGCTGTGACGCATGTGCCTGCGGCCCGTGTTTATCAGGCGTGCAGTTCGAGCGTCGGTGCCGCCGTTTCTGAGCTGCGGTGTGCGTTGCTTCATCACCGGTACCGTTCGCGGTAGAGGGCTCTCGTGTAAGTAGTGTTGCTTGTCAAGGGTGTGCTGCAGGTTAGTCATTCATTGAGCAAACGCACAGACAGTGTGAAGCCTCAGCACCTCTAGGTGCCAGCGAGCAGGTGAACGACTCGCAGGCAGCCCCCACACGCATTCCAGTCGTTTCCACAGCCTCACACCCTCAAGGCTCTGTTCCTGCGCTGCCTGCCATTTGAGTGTCGCTCCGTGGTTTCCCACAAACTGTCAAAACTGAGACCTAAGTTGGTCTGTTTGTTTTTCTACCTTGCGAGGCTAGTGAAGGAAATAAATACAGAAATAAAGATTTTAAAATTACTTTCGATGCTAACCTGATCTGTCAGTACTGTGTATTCCAGTGTTTTGTCATTGCCCTGGAGTTTCAGATTGGCTCCTTTGCCCCATCCCTGTTGTCTCAGTAGGCCCATAAGTCACGATCCAGACACCCTTGTCTGTAGCTAGGGCATGTGGGGTCTGGCTGAGGGTCTCAGACAGGCGCATTTACCCCTCCATTTTTTTTTTCTTTTGGTACGGGGGATGGAACTCCGAACCTTGAGATTTCGAGGCAGGCGGTGGCACCACTGAGCTAAATCCCCGGCCCTTGCCCCTCCATTTCTTGAGCGTCTGTGTGTGGCACTGCCCTAAACTAGACAGACTATACTCCCGCGTCCACGGGGCAGGTAGAAGCCGATTGCAGAGCGGTGGCAGCCCTCTGAAATGGGAGCGTAGAGGACAGTGCTGTCGCTGCTGCAGACTAATGGGCAGGGGCCACACCGCGTGTGTCCTTTCCACACTGACCTGAAGCAGGGAGGCACAGGGAGCAGGAGCCAGTGTGCCCGTAGAGAAGGGAGTAGGTCGGATGTGGTCAGAGCAGGTCGCAGCAGAGACCTGCAGGGCCGGCTGACATTGCCCTCCTCCCAAAGGCGCCGCTTTCCCAGTCCCAGGTCCTTGTGTGGCTGCGTGTGGGGGCTGGTGAGGGAGCAGGGAGAAAGGAGCAAAAGGGCAATGCCAGGGCATCTTCACTGTGGCAGAGCTTAGGGTTTAGGGGTTAGGGCTGGCATCAGTAGGTTTTAAGAAAGAATAGTCTTGTACAGTTCTAAGACCACTCAGACTGCAGTGTTGGAAGTGGATTACAGAAGACGGGACTGGAAATGGGCTGTGGGTAAGGCTGCTGTTGTCCTGACAGGAAGTGGGGTGCAGCAGCAAAGCGAAGAGGGCTGGCTCAGATAATTGGTCTGGGGACTGTGGTGAGGGAAAGGAGACCCCAGGGCCGGCTCCCGGACCTCCTTGTTCCCGCCGGTCAACAGTGCTCATCGTCTTGTCCTGTGGGTATAGACCAGGGACCTAACCTGTCCCTAATTTTGTAAAGTGTGGCATCTGTCCTTACATTTTTTACAGATTAGTCGTGAAAAGGATTTTCAGTTCTTTAAAGTATGGGACAGATTTATTTTAGTTGCAGGGAAGTTTCTAGAAGTACTCCAGGTGTCCTCAGGGGAACGAGGTGCGATCCCTGGAGGAGGAGGAGCTGTACCGGGCAAGGCCTGGCGCGCTGGGGTGGTGGCAGGTACGTGGGGAGAGGACTCGGGACAGCGTGTGCAGGCAGCGTGGGGAGTGGGCTGGTGTGCAACAGAGTGCACTGAGGGCGGATGGGCAGGGAAGAGTGCGTCCCGGGGTGCGGGCGACTTTGGCTTTGCTCCTCACTGGCTGGTCCTCACCGGCGCTGTGCTGGAGCTGTGCCTCGGCTGCTGCCTGTTGGTGGGCTGGGGAGGGTGAGACTGGAGCTGCTGGTGTGACTCGGGTTGGCACGGAGCGGCAGTGTCGTGGGTACCAGAGTGGCCGCCATCCTTGAGGATGAGGGAAGAAGTCGGCTGGTTGCCAGGTGACATGGGAGCTGAGGGTGAAGGGAGGAGAGGGAGAGGTGTTGCAGCTTGGCTCGGTGGCGCACACGTGTAATCCCAGCCCTGAGAGACTGAGGCAGCAGGATTATGAGTTCAAGTCCAGCCTGTGCAAGTTAGTGACTTACAGAGAGCTAGTCTCAAAGTTTTAAAAAGGGCTGAGAATATAGCTTAGTATGAAGGCCCTGGGTCCAATCCCCAGCACCGTAAGCCCCTGACTTACGAATGAGTTCCATTCCAGGAGAACATTCATAAGTCGGATTTGTTGGTAAGTCCAGCAGGGTGAGTCTTAACATAACTTTGACACAGATACACAATGTAAAGCATGCAAAAAAAACCTACAAAAATACTGTTAGTAAACTTTTTACTTTCACAGTTACCTAAAAGTGGTGGTATGGTGCAGTATTTCCACTTTTGTTTCCATGGTTGTCACTTCGTGCTTCCTGGAAGTCCCTTCCCACCGCCACTGCTTTTCTGCTTGCTGCTGGACACCCTGGGCTCGGACTGAGCGCCCTGCCGCTGTGCACTGTCGCGCTGGACAGTGAGCACGGGGCAGCATGACTGTGCCAGCGTCAGGAGACGTGTGAGCAGCTCCCGGTTTGTTCACATCTAAGAATGTTTGTAATGCAAGGTCCGTTTGTATCTGTGAAAGTTTACAACTCGAGTGTTCATAAATCAGGGACTTCCTGTACTGGCGTGAAGGCGGAGGAGGGGAGGATGCCGAGCCCCGCTCTTTTTCAGTAAAGGCACGGTTAGCAGGTCTGAGGGGTTGCCGCACTGAGCTGACGCCGCTGTGCCGCTGTAAACTTCTTAATTATGCTCTTCTGACACTTGCACCGCACGCGCGCCTGTGTGTGCCTTTTTGTATGTGTGTCTTGTCTCTGCCTTTCTTGGCCTCCCGCTGCTTTCTGGCAGCTGAGTTCATGTTGTTCTTCAAGACCTTGTTCACATAACCCTCTCTCCGTGGCATTTTTCAACTCTGCCAAATAACCTACCCCGCTGTGCCCTGAGTGTGTGGTGCACCTCCACATGTGGCATCCCTCGGACCTTTCTCTGGGAGCACAAGGAGCCAGGTGGGCTGGGTGCTTTTAGAGACTGTCACCCTACCTCACAGGCCCGGGGCTCGAAAGCCACAAGCAGGACTTCCGTGCATCCGGGAGCTTAGAGCAGTGTGAGAGGAAGTTCAGGGTGCTGTGCGCGCTGCTTCCAAATAAGACCACACTTCATCTTGCTGAAACATGTTACTGTGCAGCCAAACGGATGCTGGGACCAAGGGAGAGGGACACAGTAACTGTCTACGGCAGAGTGCAACCTGTAAGAGTCTGGATTTTGTCCTGCTTTAAATGGCACAGTCAGCTCCAGCAAGATCCATTTCTGATGCCAAGAAACCTGGGAGAAGAAGAAACCAAATTCTGTATTCAGAAATAGTAGCTCCAGCGAGAGCTTTTGTTCCGACATGACTGAAGAATTAGCTTGAGAGCATTCATTCTCTTGACAACATTTTGGAAGGCGTCTGCAGCTTCAAGTTGTTTGGAGAAGTTTATAGCAGTGGATTATAAATAAAGGAGGTGCCAGAAGCAAAAAAGTGGTTTTAAGATCGAGCGTGAAGTTGCTAAATAGAAGGCAATCCTGGAGCTGTCTCTCATTTGCTGAAGGAAACAGAGCAGGGTGTGTTTAAGGCTCTAGTTTTGTTCTCCCCTGCTCCACTGTCTCCTTTTTAAAAAAGAGAAACAGTTTCTTGTCATTCACTTACTGCTTTGATTTGAACTACTTTGAAAAGATGAATACAAAGACGATTATAAATTCCTGTAACTTCTTAGTTTCCCTTGTATTTGTTCAAGAAGCCTGCTTTACTCGAGCCCTTTTTTTGAAAAAAAAAAAAAAAAAGGAAAGAAGAAAATGGAAAGTGAGTAGAACCCCTGGAGCTTGTGTGGCACTTAGTGTCTCTCGGACCTGGTGGCAGAAAGAACCTGACGGGCCAGCTGTTCCTGAGAGGGAAAGTTTCCAAGAGGGGCCTCTGTCAGAAGGCCTTACTATTGAGCTGACCTTTTGCATGGGTCTCAAGGTCAGAGGAGCCTCTCTTGAACAGCATCTGAAAAATAATTTCTGAGTAGAAAATGTGGAACTGTTTGGCAGGTTGTGGCATGAATGTCTTTCTTTTATGTGTATTCTCAAAAGGTCAGGGTGTGACCAGAGCAAGGAGTCAGGCTTGCTTCATGCTAGAAGAATTTTTTTTCTTTTTTCAAGTTGTTGTATCATGATTCTGTCTTTGGACTCGTCTTAAAATTGTAATGTGCATTTTCAGACCCTGACTCTCAAAAGATGATTTTGACTACTTTACTTTTGAAATTGTAAGAAATAGATTTAAATTTTTAAAATCTACTTTGTGTACAAAAACACGCAAAATCACAAAAGATCAGTTACCTGTGTCACCCTAAATTAATTTCTGGTTCCAAACAGTCTACTAAATATATCATTGTAGTCATAACCCATGTATACACATTACGTATGGTTCATCTTTTTCTTAAAGTCATTTCCTATCCCTCTTTTTTTTTTAAATCTCGATGTAATGCCCATAGTCATCATTTGAAATAGATCTGTGTGGACTTTGTAGCGTTTGGGAGGGGATCTGGGAGGTTGAGGGGAAGTAGGAGTGGCCCAGATTCGGTGGGTGTGTGTAGCAGCTCCCGACAGAGGTAATTAGCGTGCCTGGCAGATACACACTGCACACTGCACTAATGCTGCGGGTGCTGTTCCATGTCATGTGCTTCACCTTTCTCCTGCATGACATCTTGGTCTCTAGGGGAGTTTCCTTAAAAATACAAATGAGCCGGGTGCGGTGGCACACACCTGTAATTCCACACTGAGGAGGCTGAGGCAGGAGGATCGCTGTGAGTTTGAGACCAGTCTGGGCTACATAGTGAGTTCCAGGTCAGTCTCAACTACATAGAGAGGCTCTTGTCTCAAAAAAACCAAAAACAAACAAACAAACAAAATCTGAAAAACATTTGGATTCCTTTTCCTTTGGGCACAAGAGAACCCAGGTCAAGGGCTGTATCTGAAGTCAGGGTAGAAGCCGACTTGTTCTGTGAAATGAGATCAGTGTCCAGGAAACTGCATTACCTCGGCCAAACTCTGGCAGTCGGTATCTGTTTATTTTAAATGACTGTCACTGTTACTTTGTCATTGTGGGAAATTATTTCTCAAAATTTGTGTATCTATTAGGCTGGGTTTAAAGTGATGTGTATTTGCTACCCAGAGCGGGGACTGGCAGACTTTCTCTGTGAAGGGTCAGTAATATTTTCGGCTTTGCAGGTAACATGTAATCTCCATCACATCTTCTTTGTGTTTTTTTTTTTTTTTCTAACAACCTTTTGAAATTTAAGGCGCAAAGGACATATAAAAGCAGGCAGCAAGTGGTAATTTGTCAACCTTTCATCTGTAGTTTCAACTGTAGTATAGTAAAAATGTTGGACATCCAAGCCTTAACTCTGAAGGTCGCTGTACTGCTGTTGACGTGCAGTGTGACGGTTACTTCCATGAACTCTTCTGCAGAGCAAGGACCAAAAACCTATCACTCCCCGTTCTGCTCTCTCCTACCCTGCTCTGCATAGATCCTCTTCCTTCTTCCCTGTTTTATTTTTTCCTCCCTTCTGGCTCCTTTCCCCAAGCACAAAAGGAAGCCTCTGTCTTGTCCCGGCCCAGCACACCGATGTGCGGGAGTTTAACGAATGCACCCGTGGGAGGCAAGGCCCGCACCCCCTCTGTCAGGACAGGAGCAGGCTTTTCCTTGACTTCACAACCGAACCTCTGCAAAGGCTCATCTCTCCGTCCTTGTGCTGTCTCATACACACAGCTGTTCTTTTGTGAGGCAGGCGGCAGAACCACTGAGCTAAATCCCCGGCCCCTACAGCTGTTCTTTTAAACGTTGTGAAATACCATCCTCAGATTTAGTGAGAACACTTCCCTGTTTTGTTTCCCTTGTTCTGTCTGCTATCTTACTGTTGATTGCTCTCTTGACACTCGGTCCCTCCAGGCTTCTGTGACATGCTTTGTCCCGTTTCCCCTAGTTTTCTCTGGCTCTGTTCCCTGTCTGCCCCGGTACCCTGATTGGGCACAGGATTCTGACCCCATCCTGCCGTCATCCCCCCGGCAGTGTCATCTGCTTCACAGATGCCGGCTGCTGTGTTCCTCTCCAGAGCCTGCAGCCTGCTGCACAGATGCCTTAAACCCGGGGTCCCCACTGTCCCCAGCTGCTTTGCCCTTCATCCCCTTAGCCAGACTCCCCTGGAGAAACCTGGGAGTCACCGGAGGTGCCCTTCCGCCCTCCGCAGCACTGCCTCTGCGTCTGCTCTCGCCGTTTTCATTCACTCTGTAGGACGCTGGTACTCAGACCGGCCGCCCGCTTCGCACACGGTCCCCGTCAGTCTTCCGCTCTCTCACCAGAGGGAGCCATCATCAAACAGATTTACAACCCTGCCTTTGGAGACCTGGTTGATTCAGTGTCCGGGGAGGAAAAATGCACCACGAGCCCAAAGTATCTTGTAAAGAAAGTAAGGAGGGCTCAAAAAGAGACCGGCTCTTGAAAGGGCACTGGAGCCAGCTTGCGGGGGCCCCGGTGGCCAGAGCTGTAGCATGTTGAGCAAGAAGGTAAATAATAGTGCTGGTTTATAATCATAGAATAAAGTGAACATCTTTGTGACTGTGAATGAATAACTGAATGAATTCATAGAAGCAAGGGGACAGGTCTCTTTTATAAGATAATTTAACATATGTAGAAAGGACCAAAATAGAAGATCACATTGAAGCCAAGTGTGGTGGAATTCCAGTTGCTTGGGAGACTGAGGCAGGAGGATGGTGAGTTCAAGGCCAGCCTGGGCAAAATAGCAAGAAAAGAAAGAAAGAGAAATCATTGAAACACCATAGTAGTAATTGTTGAAGGCAGACCCCAGGTGTGTACTAGGATCAGTGGGCAGGATTTGAGGAGAAGAGAATGTTTTTGTTCTCCAGTTACCTCCTCCAGCAGATTTATTAATTGTAAAGGGGGAAAGGGTAAGTTTCCATTAGAGAGACCCAGTGAACGAGCTCTTTCGCCAGCGGTGAACCTCGTCCTCCTGATAGACGCAGAGAGGGGAGCAGCCCCTCCTCAGGTGCCCCTGCCCGACACACAGCCTCCGCGAGACCACAGAGAGACAGGAGCCAGGCCCAGGCTGTGGGCTGGGACACTGAGCACTGTGCACCATGAGGGCACAGGGACAGGAGGCGACTGCAGAGGGGGGACCTGGGGAATCCCAGAGCAGAGCAAGACATCGGGAACCTGGTGTCCACTTCCGGTCTCACGAGTGGAAGGTAGGGGATACAGTAACTATAGTTTTTTAAAAAACTTGTATCTAAAATTATTTTAAAACCAGCAGCTAAAAAGAAAACTAAGCCCCGAGGGCAGCTGTGTGTCTGTCCAGGTAATGTCCAGGAAGTGGTCAGGTCTTTCTGGAGGAGGACAGACCTGTGTGCTACTCCCGGCTTTGCGAAGGAGCGCATCTCTCCCCTGGAATGCACCCCACTATGGCGCCTGCGCCCATCTGTACCCCTCAGTGCTTCCTGCCCTCCTCCGACCACACCCCAGAGAGCTGCTTAGGGCTCAGCGCCTGGCCTGCCGCCTGGTGCTGACAACTTCCTCGTCCGGTGTCCTCCGTCTCCTGTCCGGTGTTTTCTTCCCTTCATGACTGGGCACTTCTGGCGAGTTATCGTCGAGCCGTTTCATAGGCCATCCCTCCAGCTTGGCAGGTTAGTTTCTGATGAGTTGAGGCCGTGCCTGTTGGCAGGAACACATGCCACAGGGTGTGACGTGTCGGCCTGCCTGCGTCAGAGCAAAGCCGTGTCATTGCCCACTGCTGGCAGTGTTGGGTTCCATCACAGGCTTAGGGGATGTGACTTGGCTAGCGCACTGTTTTCATCTTACAATCAATAAATAATTACTCTGATTTGAGACTGGGTCTTGCTGTGGAGTTCAGGCTGGCCTTGAGCTCACTGTGTAGCCCATGCTGGCCTCAAACTTGGCAATAATTCTCCTGCCTCAGCCTCTTGAGTTCTGGGATTGCAGGCATGTGCTGCCTCATCCAGCATTTATAATTTGTGGAGGAGACTTTAATATCATGTAAATATTCCCTTCCTCATTGGCTTTCACTCACTAGTTTTAGCATCCACTCATGTTTTGTAATTCAGTCACACCCCCAGTATTCGTTAGTTGGTCTTCTAAATTTTAGACTCAAGCAGCCAGATAAAACCCGGTATCATTCACTAAAATGGTCACAACTTTAGGCTCTGAGCAGGCTGGAAAAAAAAAGAATTTATAGAGAACACAATGCTAGCAGCTTTGCAGGAGTGGATCAAAGCCCAAACTCCTAGAAATGTGACATGATTGTTTTGGGCCGCGTGTGGTGGTGTGCGCCTGTAATCTCCACACTTAAGAGGCTGAGGCAGGAGGATCACTGCGAATTTGAGGCCAGCCTGGGCTACATAGTTGGAGGCCTGACTGAACTACAAAGGGAGACCCTGCCTCAAAAAACAAAAAAACAAGAAAAAAAAAGATTGTTTTTTCCTCAAAGTTAAGAAGTACCAAGTAGTTTGGGTCTGAATTCTGAATCCATGGTTGGCAGGAAACGAAGCTAGTACAGAGGGAGAAAGGAGGCAGTTGTGTGTTGCCTTGGTTGTAGGTTATGTCCTTGCGGGAGGGACGGCCATATTGCACTGTCGCTGTTCTGCGCTCTGCCCACTTCTCAGGTTTCTCCTAGATGCCGGTGTAATTGGGCGTGGTTTCTCAGAGCACAGCCAAGTGCCCAGGCTGTATTTCCTCTTCATAGTGAAGTGCCTCAGAGGGAAGTGGAAAGTGGGGGGCGTGACTGGCAGGAGCTGTTTCGGGCCAGCTTCTGCCCACCGCCCTGCTGTTGCTTATTGGGATGCCACCCTCTGTTCCCTGAAGGCCCTCCTGGTCTCTGAATTTCTCCAGTGCACTGTTACCCCGATTTTCCCAGCCTGGCAGTGGGGCCGTGGGCAGGGGGTAGCAGGGCTGCTGGGGTGGCGTAAGGCTAGGCTCCCGCACACAGGAGACCTGCATCTATGACATATGCGGAGGGAGAGCATCCCTGTGCTGTGACAGATGACCCCGAGGGTGTGGTGCTAAGCTCATGCCATTCAGCTGGCTATGATGCCGTCCTGTGGTCATTTCATTTCCGCACCATAGGAAACAAGTCATTGACCTTGCAGGTTAAGTACCGGTTGGTTCCTACTTTGCTAGATGCTCATTTTCAAGTCAGTAAGTCTGTAGCATGTACCAGACATTTACAGAGTCTCTTCTCATGGGTGTTGATGCTAAACAAGTGCATTTCACTGGGTGATGTAAATTCTATGAAGGAAAATACAGCAGGGGAGGGGTTGTTACCGTAGGAAGGGGTTGTCCATCTGGGCTGCTCCTGGAGGTGCTGCTGGAGCAGACCTGGACCCCGTGAAGGACCATGGGATGTGGCCAGGTGTTGAGGTGGCAGGAACTGGGAACTTGACACAGTCACAGTCCAGAACCTAACCTGGTGGGTCTGGGATGCGTCCCAAGAATCTGCTTGTCCATAAATGCTCTCCATGTTTTCTGGGGATTTAGCTCAGTGGTGCTGCCACCTGCCTTGCAAGTCCGAGTTCCTGAGTTCGATCCCCGGTACCAAAACAAACAAACATAAATGCTCTCTGGAAAGTTCTTAGAAGCCAGCTAGAGAACTGCTCTTAGAATCCACTCACATTAGGAGGCATTCCAGGATCTCTTGAGGGGGAAATGTCTTATTGGTAAGAAGTAAGAACCATAATCTCTCAGGTAAAAGGAGAAATAAATGAGAGAAATGCAAGGTCATAATGAGGGAAAAGTAATAACACTGTGGGCTGGGGATGTACCTCAGTGGTAGGGTGCTTGCCTAGCATGATGAGGCGCTGGGTTCAAACCCCAGTACAGGAAGGAAGGAAGGAAGGAAGGAAGAAAGGAAGGGTGGGGAGGGAAAGGTAGCTCTGCACTTCTGTTAGAGGCTGCCCTGTGCGTAATGGGAGCTGGGTGGGCATGGTGGCTCGTGTCTAGATGATGCCCAAAGCCTCATGTGGTCAGAGGTGTCTGGATCTAAGTGTGAGATCTGGAATTGATTCATGGTGCAAGGCTAGGATCAAGGGCACTGGGATTAGGGTGTGAGTGCCGCCCGCCCTAAGTAGCCTGGATAAGATGTAAGGGACACAAAGAGCTCTGTCATCCCCTGCTTGCTTTGTTACCTTCTTCCCTCCATGAACTGTTTCTCCTCTGTGATGACTGCTTGCTATGCCACCTACCTTGGAGGTAGTGAGTTATAGTCGATGATGGACTAAAACCTCTATAAGCTGTGGGCTAAATAAACCTTTCCTCTTTTTTTTTTTTTCTACTTTTTTTTTTCTTTTCTTTTTATTGAGGTTATTGGTACAATCTAGGTATACAATACAATTACATTCATCATTGGGATTCTGTACCTTTACATAATAGGTCTTGATTCTCATTTTTCCCCTTGTCCCTGCCCTCCCTTCACCCCCTCCTCCCCTCCCCATTTACAAACACTTTATTTCCATTTTTTCAGTTTTTCATATGTTTTTCCTCTCCCTTATTACCTTTCCCCCACCCTTCCCACTTTCCTTACACCTTTAGCCCTTTACTTCCTATTTCACATTATTAATTGTCTCATTAGGATCCTGTGTACTATTATAGTTTTTCACACCAAAGAAACTATTTGGTATTTCAGTTAAAGAAATCTCTGTATGAACATAAAAAATAGGGAATCCTAAAATAAAACTAAAAAGGAA
>NW_022900944.1:43495091-43521013 GCF_012274545.1 Fukomys damarensis
CAAAAACAAAGAAAAGAATAATATCCAGACAACAGCCAAGTTCTGTTGCTGCTTTGGTACCTGGCACCATTTTTTCTTTTAGCCTCTTAATCATCATCTAGAAAGAGAACATTCTAGAGTAATATCATTAAATGTAGCTCTGATAAAGCACGGTCCCTACTTTGTATCATAAAGCAGGTACTAGATATTTTACATTCATAGAGGTATGATACAGTACTGTCCTACATCAATAATACTAGATTCAGTTTTGGTTTGAAATTTACTTTGTCTGCAAATAAGATTGCTACCCCTGTTTTTTTCTGGGCTCCTGTCACATGGAGAATTGTTTTCTATCTTTTCACTTTCAGTCTATGGGCTTCTTTTTGCACTAGGTGTGTTTCTTGTATACAACATATTGTTGGATTTTGCTTCTTATTCCATTTTGCCAGTCTATTTCTCTTGATTGGTGAGTTGAGGCCATTGACATTGCTGGTTATAACTGATATGTACTGACTTATTATTGACATGTTATTGGCCTTTTGTTGACTCTTTTTACTTTTTCACCTTCTCCTTTTAATTTCTTGCCTTGCCTATTTGATTTGCTCTGTTGGGCCTCATGGTGTTGTTGCCTTCATTGTCTTTTTCTAGGATCTTGTTTAGAATTGCTTGTAGTGCTGGTTTGGTATTCATGTAGTTTCTCAGGTGTTCTTTGTCGTGGAAGTGTCTTATTTCCCCATCCATTTTGAAAGAGAGTTTTGCTGGATACATCAGTCTAGGTTGGAGGTTGTTCTCTTTTAGTACTTGAAATATCTCATTCCAGGCTCTCCTTGCCCCAAGGGTTTGTGTTGAAAAGTCTGCTGTGATTCTGATGGGCTTTCCTTTGTATGTGATTTGTTTCTTTTCTCTTACTGCTTGTAGTATTTTGTTCTTCTGTTGGGTTTCTGGGATCTTGATTATTATATGTCTAGGTGTAGATTTTTTTTGATTGTAGCTAGTTGGGGTCCTATATGCCTCAGTTATCTGAATGTCAAATTCTTCCCCTCTGTTTGGGAAGTTTTCTGTCATTAATTCTGCAAACAGCTTTTTTAAGTCATTTGTATTTTCTCCTGCTACTTCATGTATTCCTATCAGTCTTATGTTATTCTTCTTTGCATCATCTAGGAGTTGTTGGATCGATTTCTCATGATCTCTTACTGTTTTTAAGAGACCTCTCTTTTCATGGTCACTGACTGCAATCTTATCTTCTATATCTGAGAGCCTATCTTCGCATTCTTTTATTCTGTTGCGTACACTTTCAATAGAGTGTTTAATCTCCTGGATATCTGTTTGAATCTGTTTTATGGATTCCATTTCTTTCCTATGTTGGGCGTTTATTTTTTCCATTTCTTTCTTATGCTGGGCCTTCATGGCTTCTATCATGGTCCTGAGCTCATCTATTTTTTTGTCAGTTTCTGCTCTAGAGTCTCGAATCACGACTTCCATTTTGCTCACTATCTCTATGGTTATCTGGGAAATTATTTCTGTTTTGAATTTTTCTAGAGCCTGATTGATCTGTTTTGTTACTTCCTGTGCTTTGAGTTCAGGGTGTCCTGGTGGTTCACTATCGGCCTTTTCATCCTCATTTGCCCTACTGTTTGCCATTGGTGAACTGGAAGTCTGTCCTTGTGTCTTGCTTAAGTGTTTTCTCATTTTAATTTTTGTTGTCGGACTGTCCTTGGTTTAATCTCTGGATTATCACCCAAATCTTCCTGATATAGTTGCACCCTAGCTTCTGTGTCTCTAACGACCCACAGACATTCTCATCTTCATAACATCAGAGAAAACAGCTCATCAAATCAACGGCAATGCTTTACCCCAACTGATACAATCAGCAACACATTGAGATCAAGCACAACTTGGACACTGACCACCTGTGGTAGTCACTAGTCTATCACCCTTAAATCATTTGAATTAAATTGAAATCAAGAAGCAGTCCAGAACATGCCTGCAGTGAACAAACTTTTCAATATAGTATATTTACCATTTAATGGCTTAGACAGAGCGAGGATGCAAGACCCCTGATCTCAGTTAGCTGATTGCTGAACCCCATGACGCTGACTGACCTCGGGCTGCAAGTCCCAGATTGAGTTCCCCAACCTTCTGAATGGTTGAACTCCGCAACGTTCTATTACAGGTTTCCCACGCCCTTTCTTTAAAGATGTTCAAAGTTGGGAACTCAGAAAAATACCCTTGATGACCACCTCTGTCTTGGCAGAGTGGGTCCAAAGACTTGCACAGTCAGGAGGTCTGAGAGTGTGGGGGAGGGGGCTTATGGGGGTTCAGGTGGCCCGCGCGGCTACCTTCCCGGTGCTTGAGCGATGGCTGCTGGGTCGGGAGCAGACGTGGTTCTCCTTCCCCCGGTGGATCGGGGCTGGCCTACCTTCCCGGCGCTTGAGCGATGGCTGCTGGGTCGGGAGCAGGCGTGGTTCTCCTTCCCACGGTGGATCGGAGCTGGCCTACCTTCCCGGCGCTTGAGCGATGGCGATGGCTCAAACCTTTCCTCTTTTAACTTTGGGTGTCGGGTATTTTGTTTCAGCAATGATAAAAATAAGACAGTGGTGCATGCCTTTAATCTCAGCAGTCTGGGAAGCTGAGGCAGGAGGATTGCAAGTTCAAGGCCATTTAGCAACTTGATGAGACCCTGTCTCAAAATAAAAAGGTCTGTGGATGTAGCACAGTGTGAAGGGGGAAGGTGCCGGGTGTCTGTTTCTACCCAGCCTTAGCCGCCTCGTGCTTATTGGCCTGTGCTCCAGCTGGGCAGGGCCACTCTTGTTACATCCTGTCCTCAGTACCCAGGCGTGGCCTCGCCAGTGGAAAAGCAGCTTGAGGATAAGGGGTCCGCTGCACCAGCTCACCGCGGTCTCCAGCACCCAGTGTACCTTTCCCCCTGCTGAGGGGCCTCCTTGGTCCTCATTGTGCGCTTCTGTCCCGGGGTGGCCCAGCGCTGGTGGCAGAAGCCTCCACCGGAAAATGCCAGAGAGGCCGCGTGAGGGCGCCTCCAAAGCGGGGGAACTAACCGTAGAAAACAACAAAAGAAAAAAAAAACACGAAGTGCAAATTGTTTACCTTGAAAGGAGACTTAAAAGATCCCTTTAAGCCGGGCATGGTGGCTCACACCTTAATCCCAGCACTGGGGAGGCTGAGGCAGGAGGATCACTGTGAGTTTGAGACCAGCCTGGGCTACATAGTGAGTTATAGGTCAATCACAACTACATAGTGAGACCCTGTCTCAAACAAACAAACTAGATCCCTTTAAAAGAATAGCTTGTATATTTTAGAGCAGTTCTGGATTCTCGGCAGAGGCATCTAGCGTCTGCCCTGACCCCGTGCTGTGCAACCTCCCCAGCTGCCGCCATCTGTCCATCAGTCAGTCAGGCCTTAGTTGCAGTCCGTCAATCTGTCCGTCGGGCATTTGTTGCAGTCCCTGAGCCCCTTGTGGCCGTCACGGTTCCCAGAGACCACCTTACATCCGCGTTCCCTTGCGGTGTCGACCCTTCTGCGGGTTGGGACAAATGTTTCATGACACACCTGCCGCCATGGTACCCCTAGGAGCCCTGAGAGTGCTCCGCCCTCTAGCCACTTCTGGTGTCATTTGTGAGAGCCCATTGAACACAAAAAAGGAGCGAGGAGCCATGTGTAAAATCGATTCCCCTAGGAACATTTGCACAGAGGCTGCTGCGAGGTTCCAGGTACAGGAGTCATCTGAAACCTTCTGAGCAGCACCGCCCAGCATGGCTGTGAGTCTCCCCTCCTTGAACGGTGCACCCTCTGGTACTTGTCTGAGTAGCATCCTTCCTTTTATGAAACACAAGCTCCTGCAGCAGCAGAGAAGAAAGTCTCTGTGCTGCTCTCTCCTACTCTGCCAGCAGCTCCCTGTGGTAATGTCTGAAATGACTCTCAGAAGCGGAGGATCCGGCTGATTATCTGCGTGGTTTGTTGTGGCATTTCGATGCATCCAAGCTTTCCAGCAACTTGGAGAAGGACTCTGTATGCCCAGACAGTTACTTTGGCTCCATTGTAATTGTTTAAAGATTGTAGATTCTTTTCGTGGGTGTAAAGCTTTGAAAAATACCAACTTCGTGGCTGAGGGGGCAGCACAATGGTAGAGCAGTTGCTTAGCATTTGAGGCTCTGGTTTAATCCCAGCATCAGAACCAAAAAAGGAAAAAAATTTTTTCTTTATTAACAACTTACGAAGACTTTTTTCAATGTTGTCAAAAACAAGCAAATTTGGTTTTTGTCTCACAATCTGTTCAACTTTAATAGAAAATAAAATTTAAAAGCACTTGGCCTATTAGTCAGCAATTGGAGGAAAAACAGACTGCATAATGGGCAAGAGGGCTTGGCCCTGGGGGACGTGAGAGGCAGACACAGGCCAGAGTCCTGTGGTCACTGTGCCTTCAGTCACAGTGTCTGGGACCGAAGAGATGCAGCTCTCAGATCACAGCCTACCTGCTTCTGTTTACAAATGAGAAAACAGCATTGGAGAGGGAGAGAAATGTCCTGCCCTAGATACTGCAACCAGGAACGAACGTGGCAGTCCTGGGTATTTATATCTGAACACCTGAGGCCCACTTTTATAATACTTCCAGTTATTTATATATTTTTTTTCAGAGAGTATTTACGAAATTCTCAAACTGCTGTTGCATTTTCTAGGAGTTTGTAAGTTGATATCACATAATAATACTTTGTTTTTTGTTTGTTTGTTTTTGGTACTGGGGATCGAACTCGGTTCCTTGTGCTTGCAAGGCAGGCGGTGGAACCACTGAGCTAAATCCCCAGCCAACATCACATAATAATAAAAGCAAGGATAGTGTGACTTTGGACAAATTTACATGTGCTCCCACAGCTTTTCCTGCAGTTGGCTGGAGAGCATAGAAAGAGCAGTAGGATGGGGCTGGGGATTTAGCTCAGCGGATCGGTGGCCTGCCTTGCAAGCGCGCAAGGACCCGAGTTCGATCCCTGGTACCAAAAAAAAAAAAAAAAAAAAGAAAGAGCAGTAGGTTTATAATGTGTAGGCTAACTTGAGAACCAGTTGGCCAGTTATTAGTCCTGTCTCTCAGCACCACCACCCTTCAGTACAGTTCACTGAATTCTCAGTTATACGAGTCAGGGACAGAAATGATTGAAAAATGAGAAGACTCTAGATGTAAAAGAGGAAATCTAAGAAAGTGCTGGAGCCCGACTCGTGAGGACAGTTCATTGGCAAGGATATTGAAGGAAAGAAAGGTACAACATTGGAGCAAAAACTAAAGGCATGTAGAGATGTAAGCTGGGGAGTTGGAGAACAGGACAGTGAACATAAGACGAGTTCACGGGGTGCTAACCTAGAATTGAGGGCAGGATGTGCCTGCGAATGACAGGAGGCCATGGAGCAGGACTGCTCTGCAGTAGATCCGAGTGGCTCTTCCTTTGGGTGGGAAGGATGGAGGCCCGCCTTCCTCTTTGACACACGATCATCCAGCCTGGGGTGGCCAGTATGATCAAGTTATTTGTCACCTATCCATTGATGACGTAATTATAGACAGCAAGTCTGTGAGGGTTTAGGAACTCTTTCAACAACATGCCACAGTAATTTAAGTCTGCTGAATCTGGGGATAAAAACCACCAGAAGGTGGGCCATACCTGTAATCCCAGCACTCTGGGAGGCTGGGGCAGGAGGATCACAAATTCAAGTAGCCTGAACTACGTAATGAGACCCAGACTCAAAATAAAAAATAAGGGCTGAATATGTAGCTCAGTACAAAGGCCCTGGTTTCAACCCCCCAGGACCACCATCACTACCAAAACAGACAGAAAATTGGGGCCTATATTTCTTCTGTTTTTATTTCATTTTTCTAGTAGTTAATTTTTATTACATTTTACAGGGTAACCATCTGAATGGGCTTAGAAATACAAAACAGCACAGATCATTTGAGAGGTACCTGTTAAGCCCTGGCTGCTCAAACAGCCTGGAGACCAGGTTCTTGGTGTCCCTGGAAAGCCTGTTACTGGTGCAGACGCTCAGGCCCTCTGGCCCCCGAGTGGGTCCACATCACTTGGGTGAGGAGCCCTGGGGCTCCGTCCTTTCAGCATCAGACAGATCCGGTTACTCAGAAGTTCTGCTCCTTACTGGGTCTGTTCGGCTTCATGTGCCTCGGGTCATCAGGAGGAAAGTCCGATTTAAAGGCTTCTCTCCACTCAGGGCTATTTCACAAATAATTGTTGAGCATCACCTATTCTTTGTAAGCTGCTGGGCTACATTGCAGGGCTGCAGGGATGAAGCGGGCTCCCCTCGTGGGGTGTGGAGTGCAGCGCAGAAACCCGTGCCGAGGACAGACGTTCCCGGGACGCAGACAGCACAAGGTGCATTCGCCACGGCAAGATGAGGGTGGCAGTGCTGCCAGGCAGGACGGGGTGATCCGAGAACGCTGTACTTACGGACACTGGCATGGGACTGGTCTTCAAGGGGGGTCTGCAAATCTAAGCCATGCTTAGTTATTTAGCTTCCGGCTTGTAGGACCCTGCATGTATGATTCATCTTTCCATGGCTTGGGGAGACACTCATGTTTTGTGGAAGTCTGAAGGGATCTGTGCTCATACTTAGGCTGGCCTTTTTTCTGTCCTCTTGGCCCTTATCTGAATTGTCCTAGCTGCTTAGAAATAGCTACAGTTTAGAAGGGACCCTCTCTGTGAAAACATGACAGTAAGGACCCCTTAAAAACAGGTGCAGTCACCGGTCAAAAATAAACAGGGAAGCAGTGGCAGGTCCCTGGTAGCCCCGTTCTCCAGTAGCCCGGCTCCTTGCATCCTGCTGCCGGCTGCAGGACACGCACAGGCACAGCCTACCGGTTTGAACGTGGATTGCGTTAAAGTAGGGAAAAGTCTTAATCTCGTTGAAGCTTCCCAGCCTCAGCGTGGTCGTTAACTGTGTCCACCTGAGTCAGAAACACCCGGCTAACTTGGATCGGCATAGCTCTGGGTGCGGCTGAAGGGATTTTACTGAAGACCCGGAGGGCTTGAGGAAGAAAGACAGGAAGACTCGCATCTGTCTCTTCGGAGGAGCTCAGCTTGGACGCCGTCACCTGGCTTGCACTGCAGGCCCCTCGGCCTCCTGGTATAGTCTTGCGTGGGACTCTACCGTGGGCGCCGGGCCTGGGCTGGATCCTTAGATCTCCAGTGGGCAGACAGCCCTTCTGCACTTTCCCTCACCTGACTGTAGCGGCCATTGTGAGCTGGTCTTGTAAATACTTATATATTTAGGTGGTTTTTTTGTTTGTTGTTGTTTTGAGTCAGGGTCGTGCCCTATAGTTCAGGATGTTCTTGAGCTCACTGTGTAGCCCAGGCTGGCCTGAAAGTCACAGCAATCCCCCTGCCTCAGCCTCCTGAGGGCTGGAATTACATTTTCTTATTTATTTGTATATGTTGCGTTACATCTGTTTCTCTAGTAAGCACTGACTGACACATTCAGTGTATCTTTAAACAGGGCAGTGCTGGGCTAGGGATTTAGTTCAGCGGTGCTTCGCCTGTCTTGCAAGCATAAGGTCCTGAGTTCGATCCCCTATATCCCCCCCCCAAAAAAAAAAATATATATATATATAGCCCAGTGCTACATCAGCCAAATCTAGTCAGGAGAGAGAAACCACACAGGTAAACAAAGGACATTTACCCTGAGAGTAATGAGGGGTTGACTAGTAAGCAATAAAGAAAACTGTATAAACTGTAGAGCTGGCAGCCACCACCCAGGGCTGACCGAGCCGGGCACCCTGTGGCTCCCTGAATGGTGAGCTGGCTGGCAGTCTGCCCTCCAAGGGGCTGAGAGTGCTTCCAGGGAGGTAGCTGAGGGGTTCTGGGTGAATGGCCTCGTCCTGCCCAGAGTTTGTGATCGGAAGAGAAACCTGTGCCAGAGCCCACACGGCTGCTAGACAGGGAGTTCTGTCCGGTGCGCTCTGCTGAAAACATGGTGCCACTTGGCTAAGGAAAATTATTAAACGGCTTATACCCATTTCACAGAGCAAGAGAAAGGGTGGATTGGGAGCCAAGAGGTAATACATTAATAATAAGCACGGTGGCTAAGTACAAACAGTCACGATATCCTGAGGTGTCGCGAGCCGTGACGTCCGAATCCTGCCAGCAGGTCCTACACCTGAAAGGACGAGGACAGAGAGACGGGAGGCACTTTTCTTCTCATGGTCCTTGCTTTATTTATTACAGAACCTCTTCCTTTTATACTCTCCCGGGAGCGAGAGTACCGCCCACACATTCCAGAAGAAAACCGTTACAGTTGCTAGGCAACAGATCAGACCCCCAGCTGAACTAGCCCGTTGCTATGGGCGACGGCACGTCCACACGGCTCGGGTGAATCACAGGTCAACATGGCTGCGCTCTCCATACTGAGGAAGGTGTGCCTGCTGCCAGAAAGATTATACAATGCATTTAAAGCCAGCGATTAAGGGTTTGGGTGTTACTCTTACCCCGTGTACTATAGGGAACGGGAAGGGGGTGTTGCCAGAATCCGCGCTGGGTCCTGGCCTGCTGTGAGCCTCCACGGCACAAGGCGAATTAAAGAACAGACAGTAAACGAGACTTAGATTGAAGAAGCTGGGTCCTGGGACCTGAGCAGTGCTGCTGGAGGCGGCAAAGAGAGAGGCCCCCGGCGCACCCGGTGTTTATTAACACCATCGTGGGAGGGGATGGCGAGCCGGGTGTGCTTAGAAGGCATCTAGTGAGATACTGCCGAGCACCTGGCCTCATGGCACCAGGCAGGCTGTTGGGGTGAAAGCACTGCTTATCTTGCTTGGATAGAACAAACCAGTACTTGGATCAGGTGCAATTAACAAGCAACCCGTCGGGTCAGTGAGAAGGCGTAATTCAGGGCGCAGGATTTAAGTGGGGTCACACTGACCTCAGCTGCGCGTAACTCAGCAGAGCCCTGCTACTCACAGACCAAGGACTTAGGCCTCAGTGACCGCCATTAGCAATACTCGCCCAACTCTGCTGCTGATGTGCTCGTGAGTCACAGAAGGCTTCGGTCTGACTCCTGAGAAAAAACAATGTAGCTGAATTAGGGAAGGCAAGAAGCGGGTGCCACTCACAGCCCGCTAGCATTGGGCAGGGATGCCTGTTGAGGTGTACTGTTGTCTCTCTAAGGATTGCCAGGACTGTTTTCTTCATGGATAAGCTATAGGGTGTAACAAGTGGAAATAAAGTCCCTTTGGAGTAAAACCTTTAGTTCATTAGCAACCACAGAAGCAGGTATAGAAGACTTCACATGATAGGGAGAAGACAGAGTTAGCTGTCGGATACCTCTTCCCCTTCAGACACACCGTGCTCTGCCTTCCTAAAGATCCTCAGCACCTCCTCCCAGCACAGACCACCTGCCCGCCCGCCCCTCGTGCTGCTGCATAGCTGCTCTCCCAGCCCATTGCTTCTGTTCTGGCTTGCATCTTTTTAGTCTCTAAAACCTTCTGCCTTCTTGATTTACCCCTCTGGTTGATTGGGCCACACTTAAATTGCTTTACAAGTTTGTATAGCTGGCACTATTTTTGGGTCTCGTATATCCTGATATTTTGCTGGTAATTTGGCAGGTTATCAAAGATATCAGCTGAAAATAATTCTTCTCCAGAACTTTGAGGTCATCTCCCCATTTTTCCTTCCTTCCATCTACAGGTAGGAAGCCATTCTGACTCCTGTTCTCTCAGTGTAACCTGATTCCTTTGGGAAAGCTCAAGAACTATCCCTTGTGTCCAGGACCCCGTGGTACCTGCATGGTGTGTTTTGGAGCCAGTCTGCCCCCCCGTGCCTGCCTCTGTAGCATCTCTTTTTGATAGAGATGTTCCTGTCTCTAGATGTTCAGCCTTCTTAACTGATTTTCGGAGTTTTCTTAACTTACCTCTCCTATTTTCTACCTTTGTCATTTTCCTCTCTTTTCTAGGTTTCCTTAACTTTTTTTTGGTACCAAGGATCGAATTTGGCACCTTGTGCTTACAAGGCAGGTGTCAGAACCAGTGAGCTAAATCCCCCCCGGCCTAGATTTCCTTAACTTTTCATTTGACCTTACATTTAAAAAATGTTTGTATGCAGTCTTTAAAATCTTCTTCTTGTTCTGTGATTGGTCCTTTGCGTGGCCTTCTGTTTTTGTTTCATGAGCACAGTATCCCCGCTTTTCTGTCTGGGAGTATTAATGAGGTTTTCTTTTTCTCTTGACTTTTCATTTTGGCATGATCTTCACTCCCTACAAATTGCCCTTTTTTATGAGTCTTGTTTCTGTCTTTTTTTCTTTCTTCGATGTCTTGTGAGTCCCATTCGCTCAGTTTAGAGTGGGGATTGGAAGGACGTAAACAGTACGTCCCCCTAAGCCCCCTAAAAAGTGTTTGTGGGTGTGTGAAGGTCCTGACGGTGTCTGCCTTCCGGGAGGCTGGATGGCATCTGGAGAGTCTGGGCCCCGGCAGCCTGTGCTCACCCGGAGTATATTCCATTTCCTGCACGTGCTGTGAGAGAGGAAGCTGGCACCCATGGGTGAGCTTGCTGCCCGTGGCCCTCGGTTTCGTGATGGAACTGGCTCGTCTTCCTGCGGCAGATTAGGCCTATACTCCTGGGCTGGTCAGATCGTCCAGAAGAGTCATCAGGACTTCGGTCTTGCTCTGGGTACTTTAAGAGCTGAGCTGGAGGAAATGCTACAACACACTTGCCCTTGAAAGTGCCTGTCATAGTACAAGTCCCTTGTCCTCAGGCAAAACCGTGGGGGAACTGCAGACAGGTGGGAGGAGGGTCTGGGATAGCTGTTTCCTGGTCTGTTGACCAGCCAGCTTTTGGCTGGCCCTTCCCACTCTGCCCAGCTGCTCTGTACCTCCATTTCCTGGGGGGTCTCCGAGGCGACTTACACTTTGTGTCGAGTTTATGAAGTTTTGTTAATATTATCTCCTGGTCTCTGTTTCACTGTACCAAAGGTCTGATTTGTTGTTGTTTGTTTTTGAGTCAAGGCCTCACTGTGTTCCAGGCTGCCCTGGAACTCACTGTGTAGCCCAGCGTGGCCTTGCACTTGTGGGCCTCTCACTTCAGCCTCCCTCCCGAGTGCTGGGATTGCAGGCTACACTGCCACACCTGGCTGAAAATTCTGAGTCTTTACTGGCTTTGTTGTAGAAGTCTGGATGCAAAGGATGAATGTAAATGTCTGTTTCTGAGATGTTCTCCCTGTAACTACTGCTACTTAGATATCAGCATTTGAAAGTTCTTTACTGTTCTTAGAAAGCATGGTTATTAGATGCAGTTAACATAATGCCATTTTTGAGGTTTTATAGAATTCATAGTAACAGTGTGTTTCAAAGTTACTTTTTAAATTGCACTTAAACTTTCTTTAAAAAAGCTTTAAATTTTCTTAGTAAAGAATATCAAGCTGGGCGTGGTGGCGCACACCTGTAATCGAGCGCTTCGGAGGCTGAGGCAGCAGGATCCCTGTGAGTTTGAGACCAGCCTGGGCTACGTAGTGAGTTCCAGGTCAGTCTCAACTACATAGTGAGACCCTGTCTCAAACAAAACAAAACAAAACAAACAAGCAAAAAGAAGAGTATCAAGAATATCTTTTAGGCCTTGTGTGAGGTGTAGGTTCTTAAGACGCAGGAAGCAGTGACTGTGAAAAATTGCTCTTTGGATGGTTCATTGCCTTTACAAGGGTGTGAAGTGTGGCAGATGATAAATATCCAGAATGTATTAAGAACTCTTACCCTTAATCTAGAACATTTAGGAAAAGAAAGAGCGACCTGAACAGGCCTGCACAGACACGCGTCCACGGCGCCATGCCGGGGTGGCAGCGGGCGGCAGCGTCCGTGAGGCCCGTCCTCTCTCAGGCTGACCGCATCGCCGTGCATGGATGCTTGGGGCCGCAGATGCTCTGCATGTGGCAGCGGGCCGCCGCGTGGAGAACGTCAGTCTCCTCAGCCGCAGTGGAGGAGGCCGTGGTACAGGGGGAGCCACGCGGAACGTGGAGTAGCGTACAGCGCATGGCGGAGCCGGGGATAGGCGCGCTTCTGTGGTCTGACAACCTCATGTTTATCACGTGGGTCTTATTTCATGGATGTGGCCAGAAAGAGGAAGCCAGGGAAAGTGAAGCATAGGATTTTGGTTACACCTCCTCGGAGGACCTTGCAGTTACAAGCAGAGTGTTGGTGCCTTGCTTTGGGTAGTGGGTGTGGGAGTCCTTGTTTCACTTTTGCAAATAATTAGATAACTAGACACACAGAACCGCGGATGTTGGTCCTCCGGCTGTTTTGCCTTTTTTTGTTTGTTTTTTAAGAAGTAACGTTTTGAACATTGGAACAAGTGTTTTAGAGTTGAAAGCTATGAAAATATGTTGATCTAAAATAAAGTTAAACTACATTTTCTAGATGGAGGTGCATATACTGCTAAGTGTCATATACTTTGTAAAGTATCGAGGGCATAGATATTTATAGCTGTTTCCGTTCTTTCATAGAAATTTTACATTTTTTCCCCTTTCTTAGGACAAAGTTAAACTATAATCCTCCAAAAGATGATGGATCCACTTATAAGATTGAACTTGAAGGGATATCGGTGATGGTTATGAGAGAGATCCTGGATTACATCTTCAGTGGGCAGGTACGACATGCGGAGGAGGCCTGGGGAGAGGCTTCTGAGCTGGCTGTGCTATCCGGCGGTGACCCGTTTGTGCATCTTGTCACCGTGGGCCAGGACTGGGGCCCCTCCTGGTCGTGCACCCCACACGTGTTCTTCCGGGCAAGAGCAGCACACAGAGTAAAACTGACCCAAACCCGAACCTGGGCTTTGCCATGCTGGGCTCTGCCCTCTGTCCTGAAACACGGTGAAGGGCGGGGGGTGAGCCCCTCTCCAGAGGCTTCCTTTGAGTTTGCTTTTGCCTATTGGAGCCGGTCTGGCTTTGTGTCCATCTGTGGAGAACACGTTCTGTCTCCGTGGCGGGGAGAAGAGCTTCTCTGGGCTTGGGCTTGCTTTGTGGGGTGCCAGGTCCCTAGCAGGCCGTGTGGGTCATTCCCAGAAGGGGATTCACAGAGATGACAGACACTCTTGTAGTTGTGGCGCCTCGGTCCTCTTGCCTCTGTGGCTCCACCAGCCCTGGCCCACCCTGCCCTTTCTTCCGTATTTCCTTTTCTGTCTGTACCCGTGTGTATTTCTGCAGACGTACTGATGCGCAGGACAGCAGTGATGAGTGACCAGACTTCCGTCTTTTCCTCTGCCCCCCCACTGCCAGCCCAGTTACTGGCTCACACCCTAGGATGGGACTCTTGAGCAGAAGAACCTTACGTGTGGGAGGGACCTGGCTTTCTCACAGGAGAGGTTGACGTATCATATCTGGCTGTGTGAGAGTGTGCTTCAATGCCACTCGTGCTGAGATCATGTCCCCTGCCCGCCTCTGGTCCTTCGTCAGTCCTGTGTTGCTTTACTTTTCTGTAAGGGCTGTTTCTCCTATGTATTTCTTAAGGATGCTAAGTGTGTTCAGTCTGTCCAGAGTTAAGCCCAGTGGTTCTTGTCTTTTTGCATTGTGTTCCTTCAAACACTAGGCACAGAGAGAGACGAAGAGGGAGGGGAGGGAGGGAGGGAATGTAAAGGCTCACGACACTCCCACAGCACAAACCCAGGCGCGCCCGGCCTCCTGCCTGGCTCACCAGGTCCCCTGGGCAGCAGTTCATGGCCATGGAGGTGGTGAGCCAGTGAGAGGTGAGAGCCTTGTCAGGGCCAAGCTAGGCTCGAGGCAGCTGGGACTGTCCCCAGTTCAAATTTAAAACATGGCTGCAGTGTAAGCTGCAGCGAGCTCCTGAGCTGGGAGTTGAGTTTTATTGAGATGCAGTCCATTGTCTTCTCACTTTACTGTGTTTGAGTAGTCTACGGCTGTCTGCTGTCTTGTGGCTAAATTTCAGATGCACGTAAATGGGAAGTTTTGCTTGCTCTGTACACTGCTTTCCAGTTTGGTCGCTCACTCTCTGAGGCAGTTGGCAATTGCAGGGTTTTATTTCCTCCCCGGTGTGAAATGTGTAGAATGTGGTAAGGAGTGCGTGCTGTCCTCTCCGAGTTCTCTCCTCTGTGTCCCCAGCGGAGGGAAGCCCCCTCGCTCTGGGCGCTCACCTGTGATTGGCACTGTTCAGTGGCCCCCATCTCCTCCTTGCTTTGTGGTCCCACGGAGAAACTGGGAAGTGGGTAGAGAGAGGGGTGTCAGTAAGAAAACTGAAGAAAATTAAGCATTCATAATGAAGGGGAAAATCCGTCCTATTAGGGATTTGTACCAAAAGGTGGTCTTGAGTCCTGATTGTGTCCGTGGCATTGGGGACATTTGCGGACTGAGAACGAGGCTTCTCGGTGAGCGGACTCCTTGCCTTCAGTTTGACGTGCCAGAGCGTAGCACAAGGGCGAGCTTAGTGTGCTTGGAGGCCCCACTGTTCGTATTTAAGGCGCCACCTGAGGTTTCCCACAGAGGGCAGAGCTTCCCTTTCCCTGTGCATCCCATCGGGTCACAGACGTGAACCTGTGGACAGTTTGCCTGCGTGGTTAGGGGTTGTCCCCCCAGCCCATTGAGGGAGCTCCCGGGTAAAGCTCCCGGGGCTGATCTGCTTGTGGGGTGGGAGGTTCCTTAGGGACTGCATGCTCCGAGGTGGGACTGTCAGACACTGCCAGTGTCCCACACCTCTGACCTCCAAGACAGGAAGCGTCCTGTGGTTCAGCCTAAGAGATGCGTGGCTTGGGTTTTAAGTCCGTCCAGTCCAGCAGGAAGTGTTTCTGGTCCTCCCACAGATCAGGCTGAATGAAGATACGATCCAGGACGTGGTGCAGGCGGCAGACCTGCTGCTGCTCACGGACCTCAAGGCTCTGTGCTGTGAGTTCCTAGAGGGCTGCATTGCCGCGGAGAACTGCATCGGCATCCGGGACTTTGCCCTGCACTACTGCCTGCACCACGTCCACTACCTGGCCACCGAGTACCTGGAGACTCACTTCCGGGACGTCAGCAGCACCGAGGAATTCCTGGAGCTGAGTCCTCAGAAGCTCAAAGAAGTGATTTCTCTTGAGAAGTTGAATGTTGGCAATGAAAGATATGTGTTTGAAGCAGTAATCCGATGGATAGCGCACGACACAGAAGTCAGAAAGGTACTGTCATTTACAACATGGTCTCACATTGCCTTTTTGTTTATTTTTAACCCAGATAATAGCATTGTGACCTAACAGATACCTGGAAGACATCCTCCCAACTGTGACTAAGGTGATCTTTCTGACCAGCTGCAAAGGAATGTACTGCCTGTTGAACGTCACATTTTAATAGGAAAACACACTTCAGGCTTAAGCTGGTGGTTACAGAATTGCTTTCTTCACCTTTGTGTTCAGCACCCGTCCTGTCTCCTGCATCCCTGGGCGGCCCTTGCAGGACCCTGGGGCCCTCGGAGCGCAGCAGAGGGCGGGGCGGAGGCGAGAGGGCTCTGGTGCCACCTAGCCCTCAAGTGACCGCTGGGGAAAGAGGGTGTGAGCAGCAGTCGCTAGCTAGATCCACTCTGGGCAGGCACCGGGGAGGCAGCAGGAGCAGGGGACTCACCCTCCAGGCTGCTCTTTCTAAAGACAAGACCGGCTCCCGTCGCTCATTACAGTGGAACACACACGTTAGGCTGGTTTCAGAGGGTGCCTTTCCAGTCGCATATTGATCTGCTACTTGTTCTGGTAACTGTTGACTGAAGTTCGGCTGATAATCGTGTCCTGTTTTAAATTTGTAGTCTTAGTTTGAGTTTTGTGGTGGTCGGGTGAGTTAGGAAAGGGGAGACGGTAGGCTCTGGTGTGCCCTGCTCACTGAGACCACAGGAAACGCCGCTCCCGGCCAGAGCCTGTTCCTCAGGGATGAGGATGCTTGAGGGGAGCTGGTTGCCAGGGAAACCAGGCTGTTCTCTGTCCTCCGGTTAATCTGAGCCTCATGCCATGAAGACTGTTGGCGTGTATTTCTCAGAGCATGGAAGAGTGGGCCTTAAAGTGATGCTTCACATCTGTAGGAAATCTCCTGAGTATACCACCTAGTGAGCCAGCCGTTTAAATATTTCACCTTACGCACGAGACCGCCTTGTCGTTCGGTTCCAACACAGTGATTGACAGCAGAAGTGTGTGACTCATAATTTACATATTAGTTACTCTTGGAAGTGACTGATATAGGAACAGTTAGTACTCACATTTATGTGGTACTGAGCTATTGTCATATGCAGTATTCTGTAAACGTGGTTTAACTTGACATATCCAGATACAGTACCTGAAATAAAGGAAATTATACTCTGTTCACCTATTGGAAGGGGAACCCTTTCCAAGAGGGCTGCCTGAACTGGGAACGGTGGCTCACACCTGCAATCCCAGCTACTGACGAGGCTGAGGCAGGAGGATGGCAAGTTCAAGTCAAGCCTGGGTAACTTAGATCCTGTCTCAGAGTAAAAATAAATAAATTAGAAAAAAAGGGGGCTTGGGATGTGCCTCGGTATTCCCTAGGTTCAGTCCCCGGTACCCCCCCAAAAAAAAAAAAAAAGGAAGAAACCATGGTGTTATTCAGGTATAAATTTGAACTGATGATTTTTTTAAACTAAACTTTGGTTTTTTGAGATAGCATTTCGCTCTATAGTCCAGGCTGTCCTTGCACTCACTGTGTAGCCCAGGTTGGCCTCAAATTGCCAGCGATCCTCCTGCCTCAGCCTCCTGAGTGCTGGGATTGCAGCATGTGCTATCTTGCTCAGCAAAAATTAAACTGTTAACCGCCTAGGCTCTGGGAGGTAGAAAAGAAGGGGCTGGTGATGCCTATCTGAGCAGTACTGGCACCGGCCACTTGCCTGAACATCAGTCCTTACTGTTGTAGCTTTCCACAGGTGGGACAGCGTGTCCTGAAAACCCGGCCTGACACCCTCCATTGTCCCGTCCTTCCTGTCCCACTACAGGCCCACATGAAGGACGTCATGTCGGCACTGTGGGTCTCCGGGCTGGACTCCAGCTACTTACGGGAACAGATGCTGAACGAACCGTTGGTACGAGAAATCGTCAAAGAGTGCAGCAATATCCCGCTCAGCCAGCCGCAGCAGGGAGAGGCCATGCTGGCGAGCTTTAAGCCGCGGGGCTACTCCGAATGCATCGTGACTGTCGGTGGGGAGGAAAGAGTGTAAGTGCAGGCGGAGTGCTTTGAAAAGCCGTGTGTGGGAGGCCGGAGTTCCATGAGAACCGGAGTTCAGAATGTTTTTCACGATCTGAAGCCTAACGGCAGTCAGCTTTCTGTAATATCTTGAACGTTCTTTAGGACACTCAAACTGGTGATGTCTACTGTAAGCAGAACCCTAAACACTAAGCACGAATCATTTACTTCTCTCTCTAGCTCCCGGAAACCCACGGCAGCGATGCGGTGCATGTGCCCCCTCTATGACCCTAATCGGCAGCTTTGGATCGAACTGGCGCCTCTGAGCATGCCCAGAATCAACCACGGCGTTCTCTCGGCAGGTACCGTGCTGTGTGAAGTTCATCTGCACCCAGGGCCAAGGGATATGCAGCTTCAGGGTCCCACAGAGATGGAGAACGCTTTCAAGATAAAGCCTAACTGTCAGTGTGGGTCCAGCTTTGGAGAGGGGTTGGAAAAGAGCCCCCCTGGTCAGGTCTGGCGTTGCACCACCTGTACGGAGAGGTGGAGCCGTGGTGAACGGAATCATCATGCACTGCGAACATGTATTCATAAAAGCTTCAAACATTAAAAACAAGAAGCAGGGCAGAGCAGGGGCAGGTCCCTCGGTGAGAAGAGCTGTGGTGCTCCCGGAGGCCTTTTGGAGTTCATGCTGTGTAGGATCGCTGCCCAGTTGTATAAAGTATGTTGTGTAAAAGCAGACATTTCTTATGAGACCTTAGAGAAATACTCACGAATGCTTTTGTTTGCAAATAGTTTGGTTCACAAACAAGCATTTGGCCAAATTTTGTTTTTGTTTGTAAACTCTGCGTCAGGTGACGAATACAACCACCGCCATCTTTTCTGCACAAGCACATTAAACGTGGCCATTTTCCCAGAGTCATGGAACACATTAAGTTCATGAGCCGAGGTAGCACCATACTTAAATTAGCAGTGGCTTAAAGTTATTTTACTACAGACATTTGTTTTATTTAACCTTCCCAAGTTTGAAGATTGTTCCAGATTATTCAGAGCTCTCCCTTTAGGAGAGATTGATTGATGTCTTTCCACTGCTCACTGCCTCTGTCTTCACCTGGACTCTGGCTGGGTTCACTCACCAGGTGCCTTTTCACATAATTCTAGATAATGTCAGCAGTCCTTCTGGAATTCTTATTCATTTGTCTCTGCTTGTCCACTAACATTACCTTTAAAATTTTTAAAGCTATACCATACCCTGCCATAAAAGATGGCTAAGCCAGGTAGAATGGCACACACTGTAATCCCAGCACTATGGGAGCCTGAGGCAGGAAGATTGCAAGTTCAAGACCAGCCTAGGCAACCTAGTGACTTAGTGAGACCCTGCTCAAAATAAAACATAAAAAGGGCTGGGGATGTAACTCAGTGCAAAGGCCCAGGGTTTAATCCCCAGTACCAGGAAAAAGAAAAAAATGTGGTTTCCCCCCATCATAGGCATACATGCCCATAATTTCACTCATGCACACCTGTCACAGGTGTTTCCATGTCACTAATCCTTGAAGATTTTCTGGGTGGAATGGTATTTCAGAAACTAAACTAAAGAGAATGATTGTATACAGTTGTATTGATTGATGCTGAAATGATTGACTTGTTTCCTTTGTTTCTCTAGTCTACTGTATTTTTCTCTTTTCTTGCCTTTTAGAAGAATTTATTTTGACTTTTTTTTGAGACAGGGTCTCACTATGTAGTTAACACTGACCTGGGACACACTATGCAGCCCCCAGGCTGGTCTCAAACTCACAGTGATCCTCCTGCCTCAGCCTCCTGAGTGCTGAGATTACAGGCGTATGCTGCCACGACCCCCAGCTCTAGTCCAGGGTTTTTTTTGTTTGTTTTTTTTTTTTTTTGAGACAGGGTCTCACTATGTAGTTAACACTGACCTGGGACACACTATGCAGCCCCCAGGCTGGTCTCAAACTCACAGTGATCCTCCTGCCTCAGCCTCCTGAGTGCTGAGATTACAGGCGTATGCTGCCACGCCCATCTATTTTGACTTTTTAAAATCTTTTGATTTTTTTCTTCTCTTCTAATTGGAAGTTATGTTCTTATTTACATTAAAAATGTTTCCGTCTTCTTGTTTACCTTAGAAATTACAGCCCGTGTCTTAAGTTAAAAGTGTAGAGTGAATTAGTACGTTATTCTTCCAGGTATTGCTTCTTTTTCGCATTCCGCAGTCTTACAATAATGTTGAATACGTGATTATTGACACATACGTGGTAGATGTATTTTTGATTTGTGTTTTGTCTTAGTGATAGACAGTGCTTGTTTGGATTTACCACTTTCTTTCTTCTTCCTCCTTTTTACAACCAGAATTTCTACATAGGATCGTTTATCCTTTTGAATTTCCTTTGATGGAAAATTCTCAGATTTGACTGCAGGCATCATTATTTTGCTTCTTCTGAAGAATAGTTTTGCTGGGTATAGAATTTTTAGGTTACTGTTTCTTTTCATCACCTTTAAAGATGTCTTTTCACTTATTTAAGTCAATTATCAATCTAAAAAATCATTGTTTTCTCTGGGGTATATTTAAGATTTTTTTTCCTCTACCAATTTATTACAGTGTGTCTACTTTCATTAAAATTGTATCATATTGGGCTGGGAATTCAAGCTCAAGTTTGATTCCCGGTACCAAAAAAATAATTATATCATGTGGGTGTTTTTGGCGCTTTGACTCTGCGGGGCTTGGGTTTTATCCATTCTGGATAATTTGCACCCATTTTATCTTCACAGATTGGCTCTGCTGCCCTACTCTCTCCCTCTGCTGCCCTACTCTCTCTCCCTCTGCTCTTGAAAGTAACATCAAACACTGCCAGGCCTGTTTACCCTCCACCCCCTCGTCCTGTCTTCCTTGTGTTGCTTTCATCCTTTTTGTGTATTTGTAGACTTTTTATCTTTGTGTTGCTGTATGCTGCCTTCTTGATGACTGCTTTTTACTTATCCTCAGTAAATGCTGTCTTTATTTTTTTAGTTTCATACTTTCTCTTTGAATCTTTTGAAAATCTGCTGTTATTTCTGTAGGCCCATGTTTCCTACAGTTGCCAAGTTTTCTTTTACTTTTGCAATGTGAAAGGAATCGTCGTTTTGTCACCTTTCCGGTTATGCCAACTTGTAACCTCTGGCAGTACTGCTTCTGCTGTCTTATTTGTCTTCGTAGAACCTTGTTTTTTGGTATGTCTGAGTATATTGCCCAGATGCCAGCATTTTATTTAAAGTTATTTGCAGTAATAATTGATGAATTAAACTCTTAGAATGTTGACTGTAAAACTTGGGTGATGGAACTTTCTTGTGCAGAAGTTTTGTACTTGTTTCTGCCAGTCCCCTGAAAGCACTGCTAATTGGTGTTACTATAAATCCAACTCAAGGGTTGAGATTTCCTAGACAAGCAAGGAGCTTTAAATCACCACTGCTGATAGCTGGCCCATGTCCTGAGCATAGAACTTAGGAGCAGATTTCCTGCCAGAAGCTGCTTCTAAGGGTCTGTGGCTAAAATTTTTCATCCCTGGAACAAAAGGTACAAACTTCCCCAAGTGGCAGGTGCCTTCCAGGCAGAGTGGTTGCCCGCTTGGCAACCTCTCCAGAGGTCCCCCCTTTCCCTTCAGTTTTTCCTTATTGTCCTGTTGGCATCTTCTCTTCTAAGACTATTATAAAAAATATTTTATTCAGCCAGTTAGTAGCTTTTTGCAGAACAACCAGTCTACCATTACAGCCAGCTCTTGGATTTTGTTTTGAATTGAAGTGGGGAAGGTTTTGGCCCGGGGTCAGAAGCCGCATGAGAATCGCGGGCCTGGGGATTAGAATAGAGCACCTGAGATGACCTGGAGCTGCCCAGTGGTGGGGGGGTGTCTCCTTCCCGTCACGCTGTAGGGGTGCGGATCCCCTCAGACACTGCTGAGCAGAGCAGAGCAGAGTGGCCCGAGTGACTCCTGGATTTGGCTCTGTCACCAAGGAGCAGATGAAATAGGAGAGGCCCCGAGTCCAAGACGACATTGTTAGGTGGGAGGAGGTTCTACAGATGCTGCGTGCCCGTGCTGGGGACTTGGTTTCAAGGTGTTTGTGTGTCTCTTCTGGTTTTTGCAGAAGGATTTTTGTTTGTATTCGGGGGCCAAGATGAAAATAAGCAGACGCTGAGCTCGGGAGAGAAGTACGATCCAGATGCAAATATGTGGACTGCGCTGCCACCCATGAATGAGGTAAAGCACATGCTTGTTTCTGTTTGATTGCCTCTCTTGTCCGTGGCACTTGGGTTTTATGTTGGGAAGAGGAGGTGGCCGGGTCCTCACACCTGCTGTCCTGCCGCACTCCTGCTGTCCCTTGTCCTGAGCCTTCTGGCCGCCCTGCAGCTTCTTGGAGCAGGGCCCCCACTCGCACTTGGGCCTTTCCTGTCTGCCAGGGCGCCTCCCTCCCGCCTCCACTCTCCGTCCTGCCCCTTGTACGCGGGTCCTCGCGGATGCCATGGAGGCTCCGAAGGAGGGAATGACACCTGTCCCGCTCGGTTTCATTTCCTTGCTGGAACAGTGCCTGGCACGTACGTGAACTGAGTGAAAAGTTGTTGCCCAGTGAATACCGAAGACCTCAGGCTTCTGTGGTCCCAGACTCCTGCCCTGACGGCGGCCTCCCACTGCCTCCCGGCCACGGAGAGTCTACCCTTCTGGGGTCTTTCTTGTCTGTCCAACATGGGCTGGGAAGCCTGACGGACAGCTGTTGCTGTATGAAGGCAGTTTCGTTATGGCAGTTATTACCTAAGAGGGTGCTTTGCTTTCTGGGGAACTAGAGTGGTTTAACAAGTGGTGATCCCACTGATAAATTCACCGTGCATTTTACTCCCTTCTCTAAGATATGCCTGTCCTTGGCTCGCTCTGTTGTGCCAGATGTGTGAGGTACTGGGAGAGCTGGGAATACAAGAAAGTGTCCCAGGCGAATCAGTCCCTTGCTGGAACCCTGGAATGAACCGGTAGCTGTGTGCTATCACATACAGAAGTAGCAGCTGTCGTGTACAGAGAACTTTGATATCTTTTCAGGCAAGACACAACTTCGGCATTGTGGAAATAGACGGAACGCTGTACATTTTGGGAGGGGAGGATGGGGACAAGGAGCTGATCTCCATGGAATGTTACGACATCTATTCTAAAACCTGGACGAAGCAACCTGATTTGACCATGGTTAGAAAGGTGAGGGCTATAGCTTCCTGTGACCACTTTGTTTACAAGTTGAAATTGGTTTTTTGGTACCAGGGATCAAACTCAAGACCTGCACTTTTAAGGCAGGCATGGTGCTATTGAGCTACCTCCTCAGCCCTGTTTCTTCGTTTCTTAAATATGCCTTTCATACCACAAAGTATGAAGAGAATGGTGCAGGAGGATTCTGTCTTCCTTAGTAGCTTGCCTTCACAGTGAGCAGCCACGCAGCGGGACAGGAGCCGGTGCGCGCACCTCGCTTGATCAGTGCTTTGCAGATGCTTAGAGTCAGGGAGCGGCCAGAGCTCCCCACCTGCCTCTCAGTCACAGCGTCCAGGGCCCTGGAGCACAGCCTGTGTGCGTCTGTGCTCTGGTAGTGCAGGCAGGGAGTTGGGCAGCAGGACAGCTTGGTGAGTGGCCCAGGTGAGGTGCATCTTCAGGCAGCGAGCGGATGTTCTCGTGTGACCTCACGGTGTGTGCCCTTTCCCCAAAGTTACTGTGATAGAGAGCGACTCGCTCCAGAACTGGTGAAAGAATAGAAAGTGGAAAGCCCTCTCTTTTATTTTTTCCTTTCCATGCAGGGGATTCCCCCTGGGGCTTTGTCCAAGCTAGGCAAGCGCTTGATCACCCCCCAAGCCCTGGAAAGCTCCTGTAAAAAGTACAGTCACCAACCTGCCTTGCCTGAATGGAGACTAGAGCTCCTTCTCTGTCCTGCGGTGCGGGATTGGCAAGCACTGCACTTTACTGTTAGGAATCCTGGGGCTGAGCGAGGACCTCGGCTGCAAGCCCACACCTAGAAGTCAGCCCCTTTCTCGCATAACTTCATGCGCTCTCCCGACAAACTAGTGCCTGTCTGTCTATATAGCTTTAATAACGGTGCCTTTCCCCACTATTTTCCTCTCAGATTGGCTGTTATGCAGCTATGAAAAAGAAAATCTACGCCATGGGTGGAGGGTCCTATGGAAAGCTGTTTGAGTCCGTGGAGTGTTACGACCCCAGGACCCAGCAGTGGACTGCCATCTGCCCCCTGAAAGAGAGGAGGTGAGAGAAGGTGGGGTAGGCGGGGCTTCCCTTCTGCCGCTGGGTCTGAGTCCTCAACCTGGCCTTGCTCCCCCTCCCAGAGTGACCTTTTTGTGGCCTGGCGCTTCCCAGACTGGGGGCCCCGTGTGCAAGCAGCGCCAGGTGCTGCGTTAAAGCGAGCCCCGGAGGCATCAGGGAGGCAGGCCTTGAGCTTAGCCCACACCTACTGTGCTGTGTGGCCTTTCAGGTTTGGCGCTGTGGCCTGCGGGGTTGCCATGGAGCTGTACGTGTTCGGAGGCGTCCGAAGTCGTGAGGATATCCAGGTTAACGAGATGGTCACCTGCAAGTCAGAATTCTACCACGATGAGTTTAAAAGGTAATCAGGAGGGGTGTCCTATAGCTTTCGCAGTTTTTCCTTTATACTTCAGGGTCATGATTTAGTTTTTTTAAAGTTTGGTTCCAAGTTCCTCCATCGAACTATTCAGCAGCTGTGTCCCTCCATATCAGGTATTTAGTCAGTGACTTCAGAGATATTGGTAACTTAAAAACCTTGAAAACACCTTTCTAAAATGTAGAGCAAACATCAACTTGCTGTTACGTGGCTTTTAGGAGAAAGCTTAGACTCCTTAATGTAGCATGTATGGGCCTTTTGTGATGTGACCTTCATCTACTTTTTCTGCTACTGTCCAGCCCAGATGCTTCACGCTGAGACATTTTCCATCCCTCGCCTCCAGATATTTGTGATAATCTCAGCCCAGTGCTTGTGTGCTATTCCTGTTGCCTAAAATTCCCCTTGCTCCTGTTCATCCTGGGAATTTGGCCTCATCCAAAACTCTGGAGAAAGCCTTTTCCCGCCAGCTAGTGTGCTCTGTCACGGTGTTCACACATCTTTCTCAGGTTAACCGTGAGTGTTAACCGTAGTCACCTTCAGGGCAAGACCCAGGCACTCAGGTCTGCGTGCTGCTCCGGGCCCTGGGCCTGGCCGTGTCCGACTCTCCATTCGGTCCACTGAGTGAATGAGGATTGGCGGCTCAGCTCCTGACTCACCTGACAAGCCACCCTGTCCCTCTGTAGGGCAGGTGTTGGCTTCGCAGTGTCACCCGGCCCCTCCCTGCCCCTCACACCTTTCACTGTCCCTGTCCCTGTCTCTCAGCCATCTGCAGCTCGGGCTCAGGTACAGGTGTTGTTGGAGTAGTTCCCTCTTGTTTCCAGGAGGGGGCGCCGTGACATAATGTTTACTTTCCTGTTCCTGTATTTCAGATTAGGGCGATGGACAGTTCCCAAAACGTGGGAAGTACTGCTATATTTCTGTATTTTAAATCGAGGATGTTTGCATAGCCCTTTTCCCAGGCCTAGAGGTGGATTCTCTTAGGAAAAGTTATTAGGCAGAGTATGCAAGCAATTTAGAAGATCGTTTGTTGTGGGCTCCCGGCTCGCTGACATGCTGTGAGAGGTGCACGTGCGGACTCCCGCGTGAGTGTCGAGACCACCTGTACAAGTCCATTACCAGCTTACAGCCTGCGAGCTTTGAGTAAGATGTTGCTACGAACCTTTTTCATTATGACAGAATTGCTAGCCGTAGCTCACTTGCTGGAAAAGTCGAGTTTGCTTGTGCTGGTCCACTTCCTGTCCCTGTTCTCATTGTGTGGGACTTAAGTCTGGCTGTAAGATGGATATCAGACCCATTATGTTCCCAATCTGTTTGTAGTTCACTAGCTTTGGATATTACTGTTGCTATCACTTGCTCTAAATTCATTATTATTAAACATGACAGTGTCGTTCCTTATTGCTATTTAAAAACACTTCCAAATAAGATTCATACACCCTCAGCAGCCTCATTTCTGGACAGTGCAGTGTTGGTTTATGAATAGAGTGAAGAACGCGAGGCCTCTTGGTATAGCACGGGGGCTGCTCTGTGTAGCGCGCTGAGCGGAGCGGGGCGCCAGTGCCGTGCTCAGCTCACGGACTCAGTCGTCAGAGCAGCTCTCCGGGGCAGCGCTCTTCTCGGTCCTCTCATCGGAGGACACCGCAGCCCTGAGGTCAGGCCTCCTCCCCATGCCCCACCAGATCGGCTTCCTGTAACACCTCCAGAAAAAAGAACACATAGGAAGGAGTGAGCACTTCGTCTCCTGAGAGATCATGTGTCCCCTGATGTGTGCTGTTTGCATAGTGTAGAAACCGTTGCCAAACGAGCAATCTGGATTAGATTGGAGCCCATTTAGATTGTTTTTAAGCAATCTTTTGTCTTTCCTGTCTTTGTGCTCTATTTTTAGGTTAAAACTTTCCTGGAAAGGTGCCCTGTCATTTTCTGTGTTTCTGAATAAAAACAAAACTGTTAGGAAGAATGCAAAGAAATTGCCATAAATTATGACTGGGTCACGGTGACCACGCCTGCCTCTCTGTTTCTGTGTCCCTGTCCTGTCAGTGACACCGCTGTCCTCCAGCTCCTCCGCAGCAGCCTCTCAGCTTTTGTACTAAATCTTTCCCCACAGCCTTCACTGCCTGGAGCTGAGCCTGGTGCCCCCCTCCCCCTCCGTGTCTCTCTCTCTCTCTCTCTCT
>NW_022900944.1:43521733-43533943 GCF_012274545.1 Fukomys damarensis
CTCTCTCTCTCTCTCTCTCTGCCCAGGTGTTCCCAGGCCAGCCCTCAGGATGTGTGACCCACACCTGTGTTCTGAGGATGAGGTGGCCAGGCCCCTTGGCCATCTGCATCCCCGCTCAGCCTTCTCTGTTTCCCGCTCACCAAGTCGGGAGCAGTGCTCAGCCTCCTGCCGGGTTTTCCAGCGCCTTCCATTCGCAGGGCCCATGTTCCCGTCCTGAATGAGGTCGGCTGCCTCTGCCTGTGCTCACCCTCGGTGCCCCGCTTTGTGCCTCAGTCACGTGAACGCTGAAGTCGCGTCTCTGACAACCGGCAGAAGCCCAGGGTGGCTCTCTGGCCTGGGCCAGGGGCCGTTACAGCAGAAAGGGGCAGGTGTGGTGACTGCTGTCACAGCCCTCCCGATGCACGTAGGGCAAGGAGAAGTGTCCGCACTCAGCGCTCAGCCCGGCAGGTGCGCGGATCAGATTGTGCCTTGGGTGCGAGATCTTCACCCACAGCTCGTGTCTGTGCACTGCGGCCCCTGGCCTGGGTACGGGAATCCCCAGAAGCGGTGTGCTGCCCCGGCAGCACTGAGTGAGGCCACTGCGCTGGGCACGAGTCCTCAGAGTCGGTCAGCTGGACGGTCCACTGCCCGGCTGCCCCTGCAGAAGCAACTGCTCGAGATGCCGTCACGGTCACATGAGCTAGAGGCTGCAGGCGGCTCCCTTGCGGTCCCACTAGGGGACGAAAGCCCCACCAGTAGTGTAAACAGGGAAATACAGAATGTGTTATCAACTAGAAGGGGCAGAAGTGTGACCCGCGTGTGCGGCTCGGAGTGGGACACATTCTCAGTACGCACGAGGCCCTGGGCTCAAGCTTCACTTCACACCCCACAGAGCTAATGTGGGAGGTCTGGCAACCACCTCCGGGCCGAGGGAAGGCACTCCGTAGTGAACACGGGAGGAACCCTCCCTCCGGCAAGGATGAGGGTCCCCGGGGGGATGGCACACTGCAGGCCCCAGGAGAGAGCCTCGCCCCTCCCGGCCTCCCTCCGTACCCTTTGAACCGAGAACCAGCTGCGGGCCTGGCTGGGGTGCGCCCCTGTGTGCCGACGCCTGCCCTGCCTCTCCTCTCCCGGTCACTAAAGTGGGGAGCTTTCTGCTTTCCGAACGTGCCCAGGGAAGCCGAGTGTCCCGGCATCACGATCTTCTGTTTTCCTTCTCTTTCGGGTTGAAGTGTTCTGACTCATTTCCCTTCAGCAGATCGGGTGCGTTCTACTGCTCTGTCCTCAAGCTGCTGCTGTTTTCCTTTGTTCCCTTCCCTGTTGTGAGGACCGCCGGGAAATGTTGGCTATCAAGTGTTCTCTTTCTGAAGTCTGAGCGCAGCTTATCGTTGGGGTTTTTGGTTGTTACTATTATTTCTGTCGTTCATCCGGGCCTGTTTCCCTCGCCTCACTGAGCGTGGTCGCGGTAGCTGGGTTCCAGTCCTGCCTGACGTCCCAGCGTCCGAGTCACCTCGGAGTTGGCGTCTGGTCATCGTTTGTTCCCTTGAGCCGGGATCTTGGTTTTCTGCTCTGGATTGCATCCTCGATGTTGTCCCTGGCCTCTCTCCTGTGGCTCTCGATCATGGTGCTGAGCGTCTGAGCAGGCAGGCTGCGGGCATCCAGGTGGAGGTTTCCATCAAGGGGCTCCTCCTTCCCCACTCTCCTCTTCAGCCGCTGATGATCACTGTTGCCCCAAGACCCTTCGCCCTGACTCCGGAGGCCACAGATGCCCGGGTTTAGAATCCACAGCCGCCACCCTGGGTGCCTTTAGAGAAAGCTCCCGAGGAACGGGCTCCTCACCCCTTGTGAGCTGCTTGCTTGGCCTTCAGTTACTTCCCAAAGTCCGCCTGCCGTTGTCGGTGTCCGCGCGCTTCGGGAGCCGGCCCGTCTTGTCCTGAGCCGCGGCTGACCCTCGTGGCAGTGCTGTGCTGCAAGGCAGGCTCCTCTCGAGAGCTCGCTTGCTTTTCCTCCTGTTGCCTCTGCCTGAAGCTCACTGCTGTGATCCGTTGCGTGTCTTCAGGTTTCATTCTCAGAGGCAGCCTTGCTTCTGAGTTATCGAGGGACACCGCAGCCTGCAGGCACTGACCAGCCACGTCTGAAAGCGTGTGCCGGAGGCCCGGGGCTGCCGTCACTTAGTGATGTCTAGGTGCTGGGCGTGGTGCGTCCTCACATCGCCCTGGAGGCACACTGGTCTGCGGGCCGCAGGTGATGGTGCCCGGTGTCCCCAGGCCTTTGTTTGTGTTTTGTAAGCAGCAGCAGCTCAGTACCTGATCCAGTTAAACTTTCAGGTTCGTTCTGTTTTACTGGAAGCTTCAGCATCACAAAAAGTAACCTACCTCAGCTCAGTGTTTTCTCACCAGGAACTCTGCGTCACTGATCCGCCTAGGCTCATCTGTGAGACCAGAGTCTTCCGTTCCGAGTGGTTTCCGAGTAGTTCCGGGATGAATTATGCTGAGTTCTCGGTCCCACAGAGCGATTCCGAAGCAGTAATGCCGTGGCACTGCACTGCCAGCGCTGTGCGCGGCGTGGCCTCCCTGCCTCAGAACCCGGCCTCTAGCTCCCAGCCCCCTCATGTTCAGGGGAAACCGGAAATGTGAGTGAGCCACTCTGGGCCTTTTGACACTTTTCAAGCTTCCTTTTTCAGAGGCTTATTCACAATCTCACTCCTCAGTGAGGACTCTTAGTTTTTTCCGTTTTCTTTTTTGCTGGGGGTGCTTGGGAAGCAAGGGCTGAAATTCATATCTCTGGCCCCAGCTGCACAGGATCAGCGTTCAGAGATGCTCAGGGATCTGATGTCAGGAGGAGGTGCTTAGAAAACGTGGCAGCTTAGCATTGTTTGCCACCTGGGGCAAATCATCTGCTTCCTTGTCTCTTAGAAGTCAAAATAATAATGCTAATAATTATCATCATAAATAACCTGGGAAGAGCGTTCACTGAAATAAAAGTGGCGGTCTCTGCAAGATTATGTTCCTATTGGTATTTGACACTGCCGTGCTCTAACCCGAAGGTGCTGGCCCTTGGAGTTAGGGGCAGGAACATGGCCCATCCTTCCCCCCCTGGGCTGGCGTCTCTGTGCTCCTGGGGGCCTGTTGACATCCGCTCTGACCTGCCATGCCTGTGGCCACTGACAGGAAATTGTTCCATTGCATTGCCCTGAGTGAGCGACTGCAGGTCAGGGTCTAGATTGGGGCAGCTTGTTTCACTTGTAGGAAAGTTGCATAGATAGTCTAGGGGTCCCATCACTCGATTTCTCCGAGTGGTAGCGTCCCCCGTGACCAGCGCATGGACGTCAGACCTGGGGTGTGGACGCTGCGAGGTACTGCCTAGACCGAGACCTGGGGCCGGCCGGCTTTGCCATTGCCATCTTCGCCTCGGCTGCAGATCCCTGGGGCCTGCCGGTGCCTGCAGTTGCTGGTGTTGCTCAGGTTTTTTCCCAGGATGTCTCTGCTGGGTGGGTCTCACAGTCTTGTGGTGAGGCTGGCATCGCGGTGTTGGTGGTGTGTCTTAGCCACACCGCAGGAGCCATCGTGCGACCTTCTCTGCTCCATCAGGGAGAACGTGTCACCGAGCTTTCCTGCTAGGCTTGGACTCTCTTCACGGGAAAGTTAGTGTTTGTCTCATCCCATTATCAGTATCATGAAGGGTATCACTGGAGCATGTGCAGAACTGCATTTCTCCTTACACTTTGACCCGAATGTTAGTGTCCTTTGGTAGATGGAGGCTAGTCATTGTTACTGAGATTTTTGCCTATAGTGATTTTTTTTGTTTCCCTTACTCCTACGTTTATGTTTTGTTTTGGTTTGGTTTTGGTTTTTTGAGACCGGGTCTCACTATGTAGTTGAGACTGACCTAGCAGTCACTATGTAGCCCAGGCTGGTCTTGCACTCACAGTGATCCTCCTGTCTCAGCCTCCCAAGCGCTGGGATCCTTCTACATCTATTAATTGGAATTCTTCTGTAAAGGAAACCTGTCCCTTCTCTCTAGTTTCTAAATTTATTTCTATTAGTATTGATTCATGGATTTTTTTTTTATTCTATGAATTATGAATCCAAGCCTGTCTTCTCTTTCCTCACTCACACTGTCCCAGCACTAGCCTCAGGGGCACTTTCCTCTGGGCTCCGGAGCATGGGACAAGCCTCCTGTCTCCTAAAGCACTTTCTGTCTGGCACGGCAAGATGCTCCGGGCTCGTCTTGTATTTTCTCTACCTCAGCTCTGGAATCATCCATTTCTTCCTGGAGCTCTGGATCCTTTTAGTGCTTGTTAAATTGATTTTCAACAGAGACATCAAGGCAGTGTACTGGGAAAGGAAAGCCCTAAGTAGACAGTGCTGGAACAGCTAGCTCTCTGTGTGGAAAATAGGGAGCTTTGACTCATGCTTACGCGAAAACTCACTTGAGATGTGTCATAGACCTCAGTGTAGAAGCTGAAGCCATAAAGTGTCCAGAAGAGTACACAGGGGAAAGATCTTTGCAAGCTTGGGGGGAGACAGAAGTTTCCTAGGACACAGAAAGCATGACCATAAAAGCAGAAAAGGATTCATGGGAAGATTCCATTAAGAAGACAAAAAGGCAAACTATTTTGGAGGGAAATATTCATCATACGTGTATCTAGCAAAGGGTTTGTATTCAGTACATACAAAGACTCTTGAACAGTCATTTCACAAAAGAAGATAAAGTGGCCAATGAGTGCATACAGAGGCACTCTGCTCAACATCAGTAGTCTTTTTGTTTGGTTGGTTGGTTTTTGGCATTTTGAGACAAGGTCTCCCTAGGTAAACTCACTGTAGCCTAGGCTGGCTTTAAACTTGAAGAAAACTTCCTGCCTCAGCCTCCCAAGTGCTGGGATTACAGGCATGCACCACCACACCCGGCTCAACATTATTAGTCTTTAGGGAAATGCACGCTATTAAAATGGCTACAATTTTGGGGGCGGGGGTACCGGGGATTGAACTCAGGTCCTTGTGCTTGCCAGGCAGGCGGCGGAACTACTGTGCTAAATCCCCGGCCCTATTGGCTACAATCTTTAAAAGACTGACAATGCTAGATATAATAATACCGAGCAGTCTGAATTTTCATGTGTTGCCAATTGGGATGCAAAAGGGCACCTCGCTGGAGAGAGTGGGGCATCTTTTAGTTGCGTAGCGTCAACCCTTTCCCAGAACCCCAAATCTGTAATATGAGTCCACGAAAGAGACCCTCACCCTAGCGTCCACCCTGCCTTATTCACAAGTAGCCCGACCTGGAAGCTGCCCGGTGGCCCTCGGCAGGTGAGTGGACGGACAAGTTCAGCATAGCCGGGGGTGGGATTGGTCTCAGGAACTAGCTGGGCAGGGACCCGCCAGCACAGGCAGGGTCAGTGAGCAACAGGAAGCGCAGCAGAGCCGGGGAGGGCAGGTGGGCTGGAGCCTGGCGCGGCACCTCCGTTTGTCCTTCTGATACTGTGTCTGCGCGTTTGGTTTCCTTGATGTGGTCCCGGCTCTCTCTCCAGGTGGATCTACCTTAATGACCAGAACTTGTGCATCCCTGCCAGCTCCTCGTTTGTTTATGGGGCCGTGCCCATTGGAGCCAGTATTTATGTCATCGGAGACCTCGATACAGGTAGGGTGTCACAGTGCTCTCTGGGAACTGTTCCCGAAGAGTCAGCGGTGGTCGTCTTACCTTCGCCCCCTGTCGCGGTTTAGGTACGAACTACGACTACGTGCGTGAGTTTAAAAGAAGCACAGGGACCTGGCACCACACCAAGCCGCTCCTTCCGTCTGACCTGCGCCGCACCGGCTGTGCAGCTTTGCGAATCGCAAATTGCAAGCTCTTCCGCCTGCAGCTTCAGCAAGGCTTATTCCGCATCCGTGTGCACTCGCCTTGAAGAGGAAGCGGGGCAGGACCTGCAACCCTGTGCCCAGCACGCCATCACGTAGCGGGATGTGACGGAGACCCGAGGTGCAGCCGAAACCTGCTCTGTGTGCCGGGCTTTGGGGTGGTAACTGCGGTGAGGCTTGAGCTTCTGCTCTGCTGGGAGACCGAGTGACTTCAAACACTGCCTAGAGGAAGCGGGGCCTCGGGTCGGCTGGGTCCACGGACCATGGTGGGTAATGATGGTCCGAGGAGGGAGTGGGACTGGGGATGTGAGTGGCAAAGCTAAAACCTACTGGCGGGAGCTCATATCTGACTGCTTTGGAAAAGAAGCAAAACAACCCGTATATGCAATCCAACATATCCAGACATACCGAGATTGCTTTTCTACTGCACTTGGAATTAGGCCTTCATTATGCCTAAGCCCTCCCGGTGAAGTCAAGTCTGTGCCTAAAATGTTAGATTGGACTCTATGCCAGTTAGTCTATTACTAGTACTCTGTCCCAAGAACTTTTTTTGAACTGTTATGATGAACTGACACTAAGGTAAAATCTCTTCTACAATGTTCTATCTCAGCAATGTAAAGATTTGGTGAATTCGTGAGTCAGGTCGCAGCCTTCGCGTGCACTGACAGGAAGTCGCTAGCCTGTCGGTCGCCTTCGATGGAGACATGTGGCGCTGTAACTTCGGGGCGGGTCTTTCGGAGCTGTGAAGGAGCTCGTGTACCACTGTTCTTCCTTTTACACGAGGGAGGATATTCGAGGGTAGGAGATTTTATAAAAGAAACACCTGAGTTAGACGAGTAATCAAAGTCTACTGACTTTAAAAAAAAATCTGTCCAGAGCAAATGCGTAGGGATCAAACCTTTTTAAATATAATCTGAAAGCACACAAAGTCTTGATTATTACTGTCTAGGATTTGAGAACCTGTTTTAGAATGGGAGTCTGTGTTAAAAAGCTAGTCTCTGTAATGGAATGTGCCCAATCCCGTTCACTGGTGTTTTAGACAAATTATGGGTAGCGTTTGGCTGGTAGAATAAACTACCTCAACTTAATTTCATTCTGTTCTTATAGCAAATTCCTCTTCCTCTCTCCCTCCTTTCCTGTTGCTCATTCCTACCACAGCCCTCTCCACTCTCTCTCTCCCCTCTGTGAGGACAGAGTTCTCTCATTGGTCAAACTTCTCTTGTAATCATCTTGTTTTCCGTTCAGATTATACCACGTTGGTGTGAAATCAGGGACTTCAAAGTGCTTGATTACTTCATAGTTTGAATTTTATGCAATATCAGATTTCCAATCAGTGTAATATAGAGTACTTCATTTCTCATTGTTTTCTACAGCTTTTCCCCCTCTTCCAGTATGGCTCTAAGAAGCGACATTTTGTCTTACTGGTGAAGAAGTGTATAAATGCTCCCGATGATTGTCGATTTGGGAGCAGGAATCTCCCGTGAGCTTCCCACGCGGACTGTTGTGTGCTGTGAGCGCGTGTAGGAAACACTGCTTATGCGGGCGTGAAGAGGGTGACCTGGCTGAGCTTGTCCTCACACCCGCTGCGGTCGGGCTGTGGGCTCTGAGGAGTGGCAGGGGTGGCCAGCCAGTAGGTGCTGGTGAGAGCAGGTACAGCATTTTTACCTTAAGTCCCCAAGGCGCTGGGCCAGACAGGCCAGGCACTCGCGCAAGCCTGGCCAATCCAGCCCCCGTCAGAGCCCCCTTCAGACAGCTTTCCGTCCCAGCGAGCTGTGTGGCCACGCCACAGGAAAAGCGCTGTCTTTTCACCGCAGATACTAGTGTAGAGGAGATAAACTGCTGGGAAGGTGCGTTTGCTCTGCGGACGGGACCCACAGCACCAGGGCTTGGCATTGGGAAGCCTCAGCTGGGGAGCGGGAGAGGTGGAGCTGCGCCCGTCACTGCCCTGCGGCCAGCAGGGCTCGGACTTCCGTTCCTGCGGTGCCTGCGGTGCCGTCCCTCCCGGCCAGGCCTCTCCAAGGGCACCGTTCATCACGCGGGAGCGAGCAGGTCCTGCTGCGGCATTGGGAGCGCCTGTGTGACTTGATAGATTCACTTGGAACACTTTTTAAAATTCAGTTCGTTTACATTGTAGCTGCAGAAATTAATGTTTTATAGAATAAATTTGCCATTGATTATGGGATGCAATAACCAACAAAAGCTGCTAAGTGCCAAACTGCTATTTTACTTTATGTAGATAGAAAACAATTATGTTGGAGGTAGGGCTTTATTTAACTTTGTTACGTTCCAGAACTACTGGACTTTTTTGTACGTTACACTCACTTCAGTGTTGTTTGTGTCCCAACGTTCCACGTAGGCCTTGGAATACCGTCTCGCGGTAAATCTTCGGCAGCTCTTGCTCCATGGGGCGCGTGTGGCACTGGCCGTGCAGGACCGGCCCAGCGCCCCGGGGAGGTGCAGTTGTCCCCGCTGGGCTGTGCTCTCTGGCTGCGGGCGCGGGGTCGGGGCGCTCTGAGGCTGTGGTCTGAAGGGCTGCTGAACACGTCCAAACGTACACTTCGCTTACGTGTTTAATGTAAAATGAAGTGTGTTTTTGAGAGTGCCTACGTCCTGTGAGAACCATGGGAGGCGAGGGAGGTGAGCCTGGGCGCCGCGCCGGTGCCCTGAGGGGTCTGTGTTCGCCCTGGAGCTGCGGTTCCGTGCTGCGCTGCTTCTCTCCCGGGGCCTCAGATACACCCTTGAGCCTGCCACCCTCGCCTGTACTGTTGCGTTCACTTCAGGATCGCACGTGTGAGAACGTGTCGTGTGCCGAGGGTTCGCCCGCAGCTGGCATTGCTCTTCGCTAGCGGGGTTAAATTCAGCATTTACTGCCAGGAGTTGGTGTGCGGCAGAGACGGGGCCTAAGGGTGTCAGCTGCATGTTTCTCTGCGGTGAGGAGGTGACAGCTCGTTTAGGTTTTTCAAACTGTGGCCGTCAAAAAGACTGTCGGGTATGTGCGTCCTGTTCCTTTGCCCTGCCGTGTCGCTCAGTACTTTCTTCGTCGGTGGCGTGGAAGTCTTTGCAGCGGGGATGAGCATGCTCCCCGGCCAAGTGCAGGGACTGCGTCTGTCCTTCATCTGCACGAGGAAGGTGGGGCTGTCTTTGCGATGCCACCGGGCGCCGCGGGGCAGTGAGTGAGATTTCAGGGAAGTCGGCCCTGCTCCACAGCGCCCGCCTCCCAATGACATTGATTGCCTGGGAGGACAAGGGGACCTGGCTGTGCAGGCCTAACGGTGCTGGGAAGGGGCCCTGGAGCCACGAGAGCCACAGACAGCCCAGACCCAGCAGAGCCCGCACGCCCAGGCCACGAGCCGCAAATCACCTCCCTCGCTCACGGTGAATGCGCTGGGTCCTGGGTGCCGGGCCGGGGCCCTGTCGGTGTCACTGCGGGCCATGCCCGCGTATGGTGGTGTGACCCAGTGTTAGGTGAGTGAATATGGACTCCTCACGGTCAGAGTGGTGCTCCTTGCTGGATGGAAATGCAGGCTTTTGTTTTTTTTTTCTCATTGAGTTTGTTGGTACTTTTTAGGTACAGTCCGGTCACATTCGTCATTGGGATCTTGTACATGACAGGTCTTGGAGTTTGGCTGCTTTTAAATGGAGAACTTTGCACACCAGTAGGTTCGCCTTGGGTAGTGCGGGAAACTGGCATAGAATAAAAGCTGCAAAGTGCCTGTTGCATGTAACACACAGCCTGTGGTCTCCATGTGTGCCCGGGCACCTGAGGTCTGGGCTCTGCGCACCCGACTGCCCTACTTGCCTGCAGTGGCACAGGTGCAGCTGAAGGATGAGCCGCAGGGCCTGTGGCCAGTCCCCAGGGCCAGAGATCAGAAACAGGAGACCCTGTCTGGAGAGGAGGGGCTGCCCTGCCCGGCAGGAGGAGGTGGCGACTGCCCACACCAGCCCACCTCCTCCTCCACATGGAAAGAGCCTCAGGGTGTCGAGGGAAGCAGTTTTGCTGGTGGTTGAGAACCCCTGAGGATCCCTAACTGCCCCCTAGGAATTGCACAGGAGCTCCGTGGGGCCCCTCATTGCTGCTGACCCGAAGCTCTCAGTGGTACTGAACTAAAGATGTTCTGGTTTTTTGGGGTTTTTTTTCTTTTGTTGGTAAAACTTTTTAAATTTTTATATTTTTCAAGAGTAATTCATTGTTTTACGTCTATCTCATTGTATGGTAGTTGCGTCTGTGTGAGGTGAGGAGTCTGTTTATGTTCCTGAACCCCTTGATCGGAAGCTTCCAGTGTAGGGACGTTGGCCCTTTTTCAGCTGTCATTGGAATTCTCCAAGTGATTGCATTTTTTTTTAACTCTCCCTTTCTTGTAAAACCAAATGTCTGATAAGTAAAACTGTGTGATTAGTTACTTAGTGAGAAACTTCTGCTTTTTATTTTGAGAAAACAACCAGTCTTTTTAGATTGCTGTCAGAGAGGAATTTGGCCTGCTGATAATTTCGATAGATATCCTCGTAGCCCAGAGCACTGTCGCACTTTGGGTCCTGCTCTGCCAGGAGCAGATGTCCGTTGTGTTCTTCGGGGGCTGCAGTGTGGGTCAGAGGAGCCCAGGAGGATGGCAGTACGCCCCACGGAGTCGGGGACACACCATGGAGGTGCAAGGAGCAGCCAGCCAGGTGAGGGAACCCTCATAAGTAATGGCCTGTCAGTCAGGCACAGAGACACACGCCCATCATCCCAGCACTCTGGGAGGCTGAAGCAGGGAGATCGTAAGTTCAGCCTAGCGTGACCCTGTCTCAAACAAACAAACAAAAACAGAGGAGACGGTATGTAGCTCAGTGCCAAGACCCTGGCTTCAGTCCTCAGTATAGAAAAAGGAGACAGATGGCCATTCATTTCAAATGATTCACATCCCAAGTCCATATGGGGTCGTTTTCTACTTAGTGAATTGTATTGAGTAGGGCCCTCTTTTTAGTGTTTCTTCAGATAGGTTTAGATACCTTGTTTTTATTTATATTCATCAGACTGAAAGATGTTCCCTGGAACTTTGGGTTAAACTTTTCCAGTTACACCAGGGAACTTGGTTTAAATACAACTCCACGCAGCTGTCTTTATCGTGTTTCCTGTTTAATTAGATAAGAATTATATTCATTGATTCCCCCATTCTTTGTGTTCTCAGCTACCTCATTATGTAGTGTTGTACTTGATTCCCTGCCAGTGCAGAAGAATTCGACACATTCTGTCCTGTAACAAAGGCCTGGAAGCAAGCAGTGAGCGGCCTTGAGGACTACAATTCTCTAAGGTGTATTTTCCACTTTACTACTTTTTTTAGAATAGGCACTTTTCATCAGGAGGAACAATAATTCTCCTGGAGCTATTGCAGAATGATTACTTGAAACTCAACATGAACTTAAAGAGTCTTTAAAAGCCTCTGTTTTCATATAGCAGGAAAGGAGTCTGTTCAAACACCACTGATGTGTGAAATGGAGGGCTTAATTTCCCTGCTCATGGACCCAGGGTTTGGAGCTCAGGTGCCTGAGGCCACTGATTTTCCTTTCCGGTCTGGTGCTCTTGGCTCCTGGGAATCTCCGATTTGGATAGGGGTGTGGACTCATTACCAAGTTCCTCATCTCCATCTCCTGCAGCTCTGATAGTCCTGGACTTCACAGTCAGTCCCTGAGGTGTTTCCCGGGCCACGCCACGGAACTGCATTATGCTGAAGTCGTGAGAGACAGCTCTGTCCCATGTGTCGGGATCTCCCTGACGTCCTCCTGTGCCTGTGCCTCTCCACACACACGTGAGAAGCTTCTGCCTACCCGCATCTGTCAGCTTACCCTGTCCCTGGGTCAGGCAGGGCTCAGCCACTGCAGGCAGACCCTCCCTCCTGGAACAACAGCCTCTCTCCAATGTGGAACCACAGGACTGACTTCAGTGGAGGCCTTTGATAGTCCTCCTTGGTTGAGAGTTTTACCCATGCCTTTGAAGCCTCAAATATTCAGAATAACTTAAATTCCAATGAAATCTAAAATTTAGCTGTCTTTATTCATTACTAAGATTTAATTTAAACCCAGCAGGTATGGTGGTGCTTTCCTCTAATCCGAGGGCTCTGGGAGGCTGAGGCAGGAGGATCACAAGTTTGAGCCCAACCTGGATAATACAGCAACTTAATGAGACCGTTTCAAATTTCTATTTATTTATTTATTTATTTGGTACCAGGGATTGAACTCAGGACCTTGAGCTTGCGAGGCAGGCAGCGACACCACTGAGCTAAATTCCCGGTCCCTCGTTTCAAAATTTTGAAGAAGGGCTAGGCATGTAGGTCAGTGTGAAGGTCCTGGTGTTCAATCCCCAGAGTGAAAAAAAAAGAAAAAAAAAAAAAAAAAAATT
>NW_022900944.1:43534091-43547306 GCF_012274545.1 Fukomys damarensis
AAAAAAAAAAAAAAAAAGATTGTGTGGTTGTGCTCAGGGTGAAGGGCTTGCTCCTGGGCAGGATGGGGAAGCTTCTCCCCAGCGGACAGGGACTGCGCCCCCTGCCGGCTGGGCAGCAGACCCAGCCCCTCCCCAGATAGTTTTCCTGTTCCGGCGGTGTGCTGGCTCCCTGGATGCTTAGGTGCACGCCCTCTTGCGGAGACCCGGCAGTCCGCCTCTTCCCTGGCCCAGTGGGCCGCTGGCCGAGCTCTCCCGACTGTCCCTGCCTCGTGGCCACTGCATCCAGATCTGCACTGCTGCGAGCGACACGCGGATTGCCTTTCTTTGTGCGTCCCCTTCTGCACCTCTGACTGTATTAGGGTAACTCGGTACCTGAAGCACCCCACAAATGCATGTTTGGAGTATCGAGCCTTGTAATAGCCCTCTGTTCAGAAGTGGCCCAGTGAAGTCCTCTAATAACACTTCAAATTCTTTACCATAGTTGAATGTTTCTTTTTATTTTCACTAAAATTTTGGTCAGACTCTACTTGATCGAGATGAGTGTAGGCCTGAACTATACTTTCTTACCTTGGATACTGTACAGAGCCTAAACACGTGCGTGCGAGTGTCGGGGGTCTGTGCCGTCACACGGAGAAGGTCCTCAGCAGCGAATTCTGAGCCCCTGGTCAGGGTCTGTTGGACGAGGAAGGCAGGGACTGCGTTGGCAGGGGCGAGCAGCCGGCGTGCAGTGGTCACTGTCTTTGTTCCGCTTCGCTGGTGCCTGCTATAGAGGTGGCAGGCGAAGCGGGGTGGGAAGGACAGGGCTGCGCAGAGAAGGAGGCGGCCTGGTCAGCCACTCTGGCTCTGAGAGTGACAGGCGTCTGGGTGGGGGGCCGGTTGTGGGGCGGGGTCCGCGGGCCTTGGGAACTTCCGGGGAGCTGACCCGGTGTCCCGCAGAGCACTGTGAGGCAGCCCTGTAGCAGCAGAGCGGCCACCACAGGCTCTGCCTTGAGTCCAGGGCGCCGTGGCAGCCCTTCCCCATCTACACCCAAGCACGTGGGTCTCCCAGCTTCCGCCTAAACCCACTTGTCCCCTAGACCCGCGCTCCTGTGCTCCGAGTGCCTCACCACCCTCTCTGCCTGACAGATGGGGCAGCTGGGAGCCGGGCCTCATGCTGGAGTCCCCAAGCCCCTCCCTCTGGTGCTTTCATCTTGTCATCCCCAGCTCTGGGGGGGTCTCTTTGCTCCTGTGGTCTTTGAGTTGAGCTGGTGTTGGTTTCTTTCCGTGGACACCCAGAGGTGCTGCCAGGACCCAGCTGGGGGACGTCGGCCCCACCACAGTGGCGCATCTTCCCCTGCCGGTGTGAGGACTTGCGTCCTGGGGAGGAGGATATTTTGGTCCTGTTGATGAGAGCATTCTTATTTACACTCTTCTGGCAGTCCGCTTGCCGCCTGCCCTGTTCCTCCATCCCACACTTATCCTGGCCGGTTTCCTAGCTGCTTGAGTTATGTAGTAAAGAAAAGAGGAAAAGAAGGGACACAAAATTCACTCTCTGGTTCCACACACCACATCGTGTCCAGAACATCAGCTTCCTGGGACTCCTGGGGGTGCCAGGCCTGTCGCCCCAGCCCCAGGAGCTTGCCACGCCCAGCCCCGGCCTGAGGGCTGCCCAGCGTGACATGCACAGTCCCAGCCCGGAGCAGCAGCGGCCTAGCACAGCCACCCTCCCTGAGCGACAGGCCCTGGCCGTACCTACTACCTCAGCACCAGCACCCAGTGCAATGCTGTGTGGCCTGGATGGCCCAGTGCACCAGGCCCGGCCCTGTGTCCCCCCAGAACTTGAAAGTCTCCATAAACAAGCGCCGCACCACTTCTGAGTGTCCTGGCTTCTGGTGCGCGGTCCTTGGAGCGGACCGGTACCACTGTTTCCTCCTCTCATATCGAGCTCTGATGTAGACGCACCCTGCGCTTTAAATCGGGAGTAGAGTCTGAAATCAGAATTCTTGTTTACAGTGACGGAAAAACCACCTTCTCGTATTTTCGTCAGAAGAAATTTTTGCTTCAAAAGAAATTCCAGAAAATGTTTTTTTATTGTTAATCTAGTATAGTTCATTGAGCTTGGCACTGAGGCTTTAAAGAAAAATCATAGGGGATGTGGTGCATGGAGGGAGAGAGTGTCACCAGCTTCAGGAAATAATCCTTCAGTCTGTGCATTATAACATCTTTAATCTAAATTCTGGAGGGTGGTTTCCCATCGGGCAGTGACTCAAGTGGCCTTGAGAAAAGCACAGGCTGTTTCATTGAGCAGAAGTCGCTTCCCTGGATAAGCCGTCGCTTTCTCTGCCGTGTGTTGGCTTCCCCTGGAACCCACTTGTAACCCGGCTTTTGTTGGGCTCCTCCTTCCCTGTACCCTCAAGTCCGGTGACAGGAGGGTTATTTATACAGTGTTGGTCCGTGTCACACCCTTTGTGGATTGTGAACACTGTGAAAAAGAGCAGCAGAAACGGTGAGCGCCGTTGCAGCGGGTCCTGTGCTTTGTACCTGCGGACCCGGCGTCTGCCCGTCTCCCAGGCCTGTCGGGCCCTGCTCCCACGCTGTGTCTGCCTGGCCGTGGTGAGGCCACTGCCGTGTGGAGATGTGTTTGGTTTTGTCACCGGTGTGGGTCTTCTGCTGCAAGAGAAGTCAAGGACACTCCTTAAAACAGGACTTAAACTCCCAAATTCGCCGTGGGCCTGGTGCTGCTGTGTTGTGTGGTACCATCACCCACCCCAAGAACTGGTTTTTAGCGTACTCTGGATTTGTCGTTTTGGATGCATTTAATACCATAAGGAAAATTCCATAAAAACCATATAAATTCCAGGTTCCAAAAATACCATCCTCAAGTCCATCCTGTTAAACACAAATCTGTTTAATATATCTGTATTTTCTGACGTGGTACATGCAGATGATTTTTAATTTAAATCCTGGAACTTTTATTATCTAGTGAAGTTCCAAGTTTTGAGGTCTGCTTCAATGTGTATTCAGGTGAGGGTATTTTGTGTGTGGTAAAGTTATCTTTTTCAGTGGTCCTCCTACGGAAAAAACAGGGGTCTTCAATGAACATACATAAATTAAGCACATTATATAGAAAGTTCAAAAATATGTGAAGATTGCAACTTGTAAAATTTGTCCTCCCCGAATTCAGTGAGGTAGATAAATCGTGCTAACTTGATTTGTGGGAATATCACTTGTCTCATATTCTGTGGTCCAAATGTTGCATTGGTTTATTCTGGGGGGGAATTTTCTATTTTTTTGCTGGTGTGAAATTTAGCAGTCAGAAGTGATTTCTAATTCTGTAACCTTCCGTACAAAGTTTTTACAGTTTACAAGTAACCCTGATGCACCCGTTGCAGAAGGATGTGTTAACTTTTAAATTAAGCAGCACGCACTTTGTTTCTACACTGCGGTGTGTCGTGGGATAACTGTGGGGCCAGACCTGTGCCCTGGGGAGAGGACGCATTGCCACTGTGCTGTTCTCTGGTACCAAGGCTCAGTGAAAGTGTTTTATCTTTTTTACATAGTTTGTATTGACTGGATTTTATAACTGTAAGAAAACAGAAACAGAGTGTTGTATTTTGATCTGAAATTTGTGTATGGTAAAAGTAATTTTGTTTTCTGTATTGGAAGTTCATTTAAAACTTGAAATATTTTCTAGAAGGGTCCCGAACAAAATGAAATGTCTTTAAGCTGTTTGACCTAATAAAAGAATTCGGTGGGGACGCCATGCTGATTGTTTCCAGTGTGTAAGAGTGGTTCCCGCTCGGTTGGCTGTGTGGCCGCAGCGGGACTCGGTCCCCGGAGCCCTGTTGGCTCTCTGTGCCGTGACTCCTGCGGCCTGGGTGTGAAGCCCTTGTCGGGATTGTTGCCTCAGTCTCCCGCCTGGCCGGGAAAGTGTCATCGGTGTCCCGGGTGCTTTCCTCAGAAGGCGGCGGAGAGCCTGGAGGTGGGTTTAGCTGCATGTTGCAAAATTCCCAGATTTCCTCTTGCTACCAAGACCAACCCTACAAAAGCATCAGTTCTGCATCGAGGGCCTGGGGCAGAGCTGAGCAGGACCCCCGTGGTGGTCCCAGTGTCCCAGCCGCCTGCTTGGGCAAGGAAACATTCTCTTGGAGCAGGGCGACTATGGGACATGGGCAGGTTGCTGCAGGCGCCTCCATAAGGTCCTAGCCAGAGGCCCACGCTCAGGACACGGGGACGCAGCGTGGTGTGTCTGGGGCTGTGGACGCCAGGCCCCCCCACGCCCAGCGCCCTGCCAGCAGCCCAGAGTCCCTGGGACTCAGCCTGTTCCCATCCTGGCTGCGCCCGGCCCTGGCTGGAGGCCTCCACAGTCTCTGCCCTGCCAGTGCCTCCTTTCTGGTGCCTAGGTTGGGCCCCCTCGCTGGACTTCTGTCCCAGAAGGACGGTCGCCAGCGCAGGGGCTGCCCAGGAGGGACCCATGTCTGTCCTAGACCTTCTCCCTCTGCCGGCCCTGCCCCATGACCCATGCCAGGTGGAGGGCCACCTTATTGGCATCCTGTAGTAGGGGTCCAGGGTGCGGTGGGACCATCACTGTCCTCAGGAACCCAGTCTGCGGGACGGGGACCTGGCAGGGCTGCTCCTAACATTCCAGTAGGAGGTGCTGAAAGTCAAACCCGGGGCCCGGTGGAGAGGCAGAGCTCAGAGTGCAGGCCATTTCTGATGTCCACACCCACGGTGACACCACTGCTCTGCATGTCTCTCTGGAAAGGAATGGACTTTAAAAAAACAAAACAAGCTCTCACTGTTACTCAGTCCTGTCTTGAACATCTGAGCTCAAACCATCCTCCTGCCTCAGCCTCCCAGACTGGCTGGAATTGACTTTTGAAAGCTGCTCTGTTGACTTTAAAACTGCAGCCCCCTCTGTATCCACATCCTGGGTGTCAGCCAACTGCAGGGTGCAGCCTGGGCTAGGCCTCACCGCTGTGAGTGCCCTGTCCACAGGGGACTTCCTTCCCTCGGTACTGCTGGTGTTCGTCTGGGGTACACAAGCTCCATTCATCCCAGGACCAGTCCTGCGCACAGCCCATGTTGACCCCTCCCCACATACCTTTTCTGTCATCAACCCTAAACGGTGCAGCAGAGTGATACTTTACATGGTATCGGTCACCTAGACGTGACCAGAGGTCTGTAGGGACCCAGTGGGCACCGGGCCTTCCCTGTCCCTGCCGTGGTCCTTGGCAGAGTCCCGTGAGGTCTTCCTGTCCCCACTCCACAGATGAGAAAGACACCAGGCCCGGCGCGCTGACTCCCACCGTGTCCTGGCCACTGCCCTTGCCCATGGTGCCATCTCTGTCACCGGCCACACGCAGCGGGACTGGGCCAGCGAAGCTTCCTCTGCTCCCACAGCCAGTCCCAGATGTGGCCAGTAGCACTCAGGGCCCCCTGGGAGTTTACAGGCTGCTGAAAGCACCTTGTGACCCCTAACCCTGTGCTACACAAAAGTGTCCCTGACCTTGACTCTGTCCATGTCCTCATCCCAGAACCAGTGAGCCTGTTACCTGGCATTTTTTTCTGGAGACAAGAGTCTTGCTAAGTTGCCCAGGCTGTCCTTGAACTTGCAACCCTCCTGCCTCCCAGAATGCCGGGATCACAGGTATGCGCCTCCATGCTTGGCAACATGAGAGATTTTGGGAGAGGAGCTCATCTGTGGTTGCCTGGGTGGGGTGGTGTCATCACATCGTGTCCTTAGCAGAGTAAAGCAGGAGGGTCCCAGAAAGGCAGAGGTTGGACAGGGCAGGCCAGGCATGGCCTGAGGGAGGCAGCTGATCAGGGCCCAAGCCGCGGAGGGCAGGGCCCAGGAGGACGCCCATCACTGCTCGGCTGTGGGAACAGGACCTCTGCTCCCGGGAGCGGGGAACGTGGGGGACACTGCCAGGGCGGCCGCTGGGCACCGCAGTGGGCTGCAGCCTCGTCCGCAGTCTTCTCTCCCGGCTCCTCCTCAGGTGTCAGCCAGGCTGTCCAACCCAGCCCAGTCCTCCCTTTGCTGCCCTTATGAGACTGGGCATGGGAATGCACCCCTGGAATCCTAGCCTCTCCAGAGGCTGAGGCAGGAGGGTGGCAGGTTTGAGCCCAGCCTAGGCAGCTTCGTGAGACCCTGTCTTGAAACGGAATAATGAAAGGGTGGGAGGTGTAGAAAGAGAAAGCTCCCCATCTCAGTCCCCAGCCTAATGCCCTTTACTCCTGCTCACCACATGGAGAATGAATCCCAGCCATCTCACAATGACCTTCAAGCCAAACAAGGGGTCCCCTGCCCACTGCTCAGCTTCACTTTGTGCTGGCCCATGACCCAGGAGTCTTAGGTGGCCCCAGGCCATTGGCACAAGCTGAGCCTCATCCTGGCCACCAGCTCCTCATCCCAGAGGCACAGGATCCAGGCCACCTTTCTTGGAAGTCTCTGCCCCTCCTCAGCCCTGAGTCATAAGGGTACAACACTGAAAGGGCTGAGTGACAATGAGAGGGACACACAGGTTCAGAGCAAAGACGGAAAACCCAGGGCTCCTCCTGGCCCTTGTTTCCACTCCGATGGTGCCCTGGGTCGGTCAGAGACAGGTCTCCTTTGCTCTTGCCTCCATCAGACAGCAAGAGCCAGCGAGCCCCAGGAGATGGTACAGCAGCCTGGTGTTGACACCCAGAGTGGACACTCGGCTGGCCGAGAGCCCCAAGGGTAGGTGGCCCCACACTGCCTTCTGATTTTTCCATGGATGCTGCAAAGTTACTTCTAGTTTTAAAAAAACTTTTTAAACTGGCTGTGGTGGTGCACACCTCTTAATCCTACCACTTGGGAGGCTGAGGCAGGAGGATTGCCATGAGTTCAAGGCCAGACTGGGCTACATAGCAAGACCCTGCCAAAGAAAAAAACAAATACCTTTTTAAGTCTAACACTGCTGAACCAACACTGTTGTCCGCAGTCTCAATTCTGTCCCCTCTTGTCACTTGGCTATGTTTTCTGGCCCTTGATTAGTTGAAAACCGTGGCTATGGTGTTTTGCGGCTGCTTCCACCAAAACATGGGAGTTTGTTTTCCCATGTCCTATTTCTGGGCTGGTCCTGTGCCAAGAGTGTCAGGAGGGTGTGGCAGACGTGCTTGTGTTTGCCTTGCCACTGCTTTGGGGAGCTTGGAAACCCTCCAGCCGCTGTGGAGGAAGCCCACAGGCTGGACCACCAGAGCCCAGCCCCACCACACCGAAGCCCCGACAGTGCATGAGGCCATCTGAACCCACCCAGCCATGGGGTGGTGCCCGAGGTCATGAGGGACCTCAGCAAGCTCAGCAGAACAACCACCCTGCAGAGCCTGGCCACGTCTCCCTGTGGGAGGGAATAAACTGATGTTCTGAAGCTGCAGAGCATTGGTAAAGCCACCATCAAGAGCAGATGTATGGCCAGGGAGGTAGCTCAGCACTGCAGCGCCTGCTTGGCAAGCACGAGGCCCTGAGTTCAATTCCTGGTACAAGGAAGAAAAAGACCAAGAGCAGATACATGTCCCTTATTGTCACCTCTTCTTATCTGTGTTCTTTTGTTTTTTATCTCTTGTCTCCATGCACCCATTCCCACACTCCCTGGGAGTCCATAGACTTTGTCTTGCCCAGTCCAGTCCCAGGGCCTTAAGTGACTCCCAAGAGGTTTTCAATAGATATTTGTTGAGTGACTAAATGACTGTATCCATCAGCAAGCATCCGCAGTGCCAGCCCCTTGTCACATGACACAGAGTGAACCAGGGCCCTGTGAGGGAACTCGGGGCCTCCTGGACACGTTCCTCTCTGCCATTGTGTCCTTTAGAAATGTCCTTCCATCCCAGCGGACATTTCCACCTCGCTGGGGTCATCCCACGCTGACACATCAGTGGCCTCACGCGCAAGCAGATGTGGCCACCGGGCCACAGCTGTCTTCAGTCAGAGACAAGGCTGACACCTGCGGCCCCACAACATCGTCCCTTCCTGTGTGTGAGCCTTGCTCCCCCTCCCACACAGGAACCCAGGAAGGTGGCCCCTTCTGATTGGGTGACGATGCCGGCGTGGGGCTGGGTCAGTTCTGACCAGCCCAGTGCTGGGAGCAGAGAGGAAGGTGCTTGGGTCCCAGACTTGAAGGCAGAGTCCCCAGGGGGTCCCCGCCAGGAGGGTGGGACGGCTCAGCAGGCGTCCTCTCTGTCCACCGAGAAGTCCAGCCAGGAGCTCAGTAGTAAAGGAACAGAGTTTGTCCCTGACTTGGGGACAACCGACATCAGCCCTGCAGTTCTCCAGTCCCTCTTCCCAGGGTCACACCCTCCCTGGACCGTACAGGTGACACGGCCACAGCCACTGTCCAGTGTGGTGCTGCCGGCTGCCCCTGGGCCAATCCCAAGTCCTCCGTCTTCAGACTCGACCTCCGGGCCTCTCAAGACAGGAGAAGACCCGCCGCAGTGCCACCGGACGTCACTCTCCAAACAGCGCCTGGATGCACACCCGCCACCCTCCCGGGGACCAGGATGTGAGTGACTGAAAGCGTGAGCCGTAGCGGGACTTCTGCTCCTCCCCTCTGCTCGTAGTGGCCTCTGCTCGTCCCCACATCCTCAGGCAGCCGAGTTTCTCCTGTCGCATGCAGGGGAGCAGGCCAGCAGCGTGCGCCTTAGGAAGACACAGGAAGGTCCCTTCCTGGCTGTCGGCGAGCGAGCTTCCGGGCCCAGGCTGGGGACCGGGGACTGGCGGGCCGGGACAGGGCGTCCTACTTCAGGCCTGGTGAGCCTGTGCGAGTGGGCGACTGGCTCCCGCCGGAAGACAGGAGCAGAGGCGAGGACGCCCTGCTTCCTGGCACCTGCCGTGCCCACTGCCCGCCCTGGCGCTGCACCTCTGCAGGAACAGTGGAGTTGCCTGGGCGGCCCGGGCTCCACCTCCGAGGTAGGTCTGCAACCAGGGCCGAGTCCCACGCGAGTGCGCGTCTGCTGAGAACTTTGTGCGTGCAAACGTCAGCTCCTTTGCTCTTCTTCGCGTGCCCCTCCCGGTAAGTCCGCCATTGTCGTCTCTGTCTCACAGATGCGGAGGCCGACACAGTGCAGGAGGGCAAGGTCGTCTGCCCAGGGCCAGTGACCGGCGGCCAGAATGAAATAAGCCTTTGAACCTGTGCAGCCCGTGCAGGCTCGGAGAAACGAGGTGGGACTCCAGGAGGGCGTGGCGGTGCACATCTGTGATCTCAGCACTCTGGAGGCCGAGGCAGGAGTATTGCCATGAGTTCAAGGATCGCCTGGGCTACATGTGAGACCGCCTCTCTCCCTCTCCCCCGCCCACACACAACTAAAGAGAAAACTCGATCTCCTCAACCCGGCTTCTTTCACACGGGCAGACGTGGCCAGCTTCTGCCTGGGCCTCCTGCCGCCCACATCCCCCAGCCCCCTCAACCCCTTCCCTCGGGCTGAGCAGCTCACACAGCAGGCGACGGAAATGTCCAGCAGAGGGCGCTCCCGACCTGCGCGGACCTGGCTGGGACGGGGAGAGGAGGAGGATGCTGGTCCTTCGCACCTGTCCCCTCGGCCAGGCGGGGGGCAGAAGGACATCCCTGTGCAGGGAGGGCTGGTGACAGCCCAGGGGCACGGCTGATGGCCCCACCCCCTCCCTGGGCTTGCAGAATCGCGGACCCCAGGAGGAGGTCAGGGGACAGGGTGCAGGCCTCGGTGTCTCTGTGCCTCAGTTTCCCTGTCTGTAAAAGTGGTGACAGTTAAGTAGAATGGACCTGCAGTGGGGAGCTGCTGGGAGTTACAGGAGCAACCCCTGGCACAGGCACATTAGGTAGTGTGTAACAGTCTTTCCCCGTGCTATTTACTTATGTCTGAGACAGGGTCTCACTGTGGAGTCCAGGCTGGCCTCAAACTCGTGGCAACCCTCCTGCCTCAGCCTCCTGAGTGCTAGGATTACGAGTGTGCTCAGCTGTGCTAGCTCCGTGCCCCACCCCCATCCACCTTGGGGTCAGGTTGGTTTTTTTTTCAAGAATACAAATCCAGTTACAGTTCTCCTGGCCCCACAGCAGTGAGCCCCTCAGATTAGGTCTGGGCCCCTTAGCCGGGCCCAGCCGGTGCTCCCAGGAGGGAGAGTCGATGCCCTTCTTGACTTTCTTTATTTTTCTTTTTTTGTTGTTTTGTTTTTGGTACCGGGGATTGAACTCAGGTCCTTGCACTTTCAAGGCAGGCCACCGAACCGCTGAGCTAAATCTCCAGCCCTTCTTGACTTTCTTTAAACATTTGCATCTTTTACCAAAAACGGAGACTTTGCAAATTACAAATATGGAGGACAGTCTCTTTTGACAAAATCAAAGGCTTTAGAACATGCCCTCTACCAGGCGTACAAAGGGGCTCATGCCTGTAATTCCAGCACTCTGGGAGGCTGAGGCAGGAGGATCCCAAGTTCCAGTTCAACCTGGGCAACGTAGTGACCTTGTCTCAAAATTTAAAAAATAAATAAGCCGGGGATGCAGGTCAGTGCGAAGGCCCTGGGTTGAATCCCTAGTGTTTAAAAAAAGAGGAATGAATTAAGAAGCACCTTTGCCTGCCACTTCCAGCCCTCACCAGGCTGACATCGCCCACGCCCTCTGTGAAGGGAGACCCCCCCAGTGCATTCAGGTGCGAAGTCCCCATTCGCAGGAGTCAGGGCAGGGCAGAGAAGGGGTCTCGGCTCTACCCTCCTCCCAGCCCAGCCCAGGCTCTGCTCTTCCTTGGTTGCTTGATGATTGATTGACTGATTGATCTGCTTACTTCCTAATTTTTTTATGTGGTGCTGGAGACAGAACCCAGGGCCTGCTGCTTGCCAGGCAAGTGCTCTATACGGAGCTGCATCCCCAGCCCTCTGGATGCTTGTGTTTTGAGACAGGGTCTCGCCAAGCCACTAAGTTGCTCAGGCTGGCTGTGAACTTGCCACCCTCCTGCCCCAGCCTTAGGAGTAGCTGGGATTGCAGCAATATCAGCTCACATGCTTCTTACGGATGTGACCCCTGCAGCTGCTTCTGGGCCCTCTGGTTTTCTATTCTGCCCCGGCTGGCCTGTTGCTGAACTGTCCCTTGGTCCCTTGTGCCTGGGCTCATAAACCTCCATGCCCGGCTCTCCTCGCAGAGCCAGTGTGAGGTGAGGGGTCTCTGTTTGCATTTGGGCTCATTGCACAGAACTCACCACTGCACGTGACTTTAGAAACATCAACATCAGTCAGACATGGTAGTGTGTGCCTATAATTCTACACTCAGGAGGCTGAGGCAGGAGGATCGCTGCAAGCTCAAGGCCAGCTGGGCTATATAGTGAGTTCAAGGCCAGCCTGAACTACACAGCAAGACCCAGTCCCCCCAAAAAGGAAAAAAGAAAACATCAATATGGCACCCTAACTATAATATAACGAGGACTAAAAGGAAGATCATTTACCGTAAGATCATGTGTGGGGCGCTGGACCTTGTCCAAGACGTGAAGGAGAAATCAGTTGCTTGCCACTGTCCATGGTTTTCCAGAATGGTGGCTTGGGTGTCATCCAGCCCAGGAGCACAGCCTGCCCAGGTCCCTGGGGGTGGAGCCGGAGAATCCAGGGCCAGCAGGCTGCAGAAAGAAGATCTCATTCACAGGGGATGGAGGCAGAGTCACCTACACGAGGCCCAGAGAGACCGTAGCCCAGGGTGACCGTGCTGTGTCACAGGGCGCTGATGTACAGCCCTGCTCTGCACACCGGCGGCTCCCTGCTCTCCCCAGGGGAACAGTGGGGTCAGCAGGTAGAGCGCGCTCCCCATTAAGTCCCTGCACAGTGTGTCACCTCATAGAGTCTCAGGCTGGCCTTGAACTCACAGCGATCCTCCTGCCTCAGCCTCCCAAGTGCTGGGAAGACAGGCATGCGCCCCCACAGCCTGCAGGATGAATAATATAAAAAGCAAAATGCAAGATGACAGGAAGTGGGGAGCTAGATCTTTTGCAAAAGGGAAGGAAACCAAGAGTTGGAGGGAAGGGGGAGGGTGGCAAAGGGGAGAAACATAAAAAGTATTAAAGTGTTCTGGGCACGGGCACCCATTCCACGAGGGATGGAGCCCCCTTCTGTGCTGCAAACTTGTACTTGTAAAAACAAAAATGTTTGAATCCAAGAAGTAAACATGAAGGTGTCACCTGCTGTAAAGTAAACCACCTGCAGGAAGATCACGAGTTCCAGCCCAGTCTGGGTGACACAGCGACTTAGCAAAATTCTGCCTTGGACTGAAGAGTGACAATGGCTGAGCCGGGGATTTAGCTCAGCGGTTCCGCTGCCTGCCTGGTAAGCACGAGGACTCGAGTTCAGTCCCCGGTATCAGAAACAACAAAACAACAACTGAAAAAGGGAAACAATAGATTTCCAAGCCAGACTCTGAGCAACTTCGTAACGTTAAAGCCAAGTTGCCAAATTGCTTTTACCAGAACCCAGCCGGTGTGCCACCTCCCTTCTACGCCGCATCCTCACCTCCAGCTAGGCCAGCTGCCCGTTTCTGGAGTTCAGGGGGTCCCTGGGATACGGGGCTCAATACCAGCTGAGGCCCAGACAAACTGGGATGTGGTGCTGAGCCTTTTAAAAGACCCGTGACTGGGAGGGCATGGTGGCGTGCACTTGTGATCCCACTCTGGGAGGCTGAGGCAGGAGGATAGAAAGTTTGAGCTCAGCTGGTCTCCTGCTCACACTCTGGGCCCCGGCCCCAGTGCATGGAACTCCGGGGGCTCAGTGCGGACCCCAGCCCCAGACACGTCCCAGCCTCTGCCTGCTGTGCAGGCGCAGGGGGGTTGCCATTGCCCCGAGTGTCTTTCCTCTCAGTTCTTCCCAGCTGCTGTCGGTTTATTTCTGGGCTCTGGGATCGGTGTGACTTTTTCACTGGAAACTGGGTGTGTGTTGTCTGGTTATTGGCTCCTTTCTCAGTATATTTTTGTTCTTTTCTGTGAACACAACAAGAAAGATGGCTCTGAATCTTCTGTTTCTTTATGAAAAGAAATAGGGAGAGAACATTGCTGTGTCGGGCTGTTCTTTTTGAAGTTTGTGAATATGCAGTCACCTTGTGCGTGGAGAAACGCTCACGGCGGGGAAGGGGGCACATCTACCCAGAGCACACAGTGAGGTATGAAGCTGACCGGACTCTTGGCTCCGGTTGTGTGGGGCCCAGCCCTGCCCCTGCCCAAAAGGCAGTAAATATTGGCTGACGAATTCCTTGCCCTCCCCCTTTCCCTCTCTCCCCC
>NW_022900944.1:43547502-43552867 GCF_012274545.1 Fukomys damarensis
TTTCCCCGTCTGTCTCCCCCACCTTCCTTTTCTAGCTGCACCCAGGGTCTCTCACACACACACACTAGGCAAATGCTCTAGGCCCCAGTCCTTTTTAAATTTTATTTTGAGACAGGGCCTTGCTAAATTGCCCAGGCTGGGCTCAAATCTGTGATCTTCCTGCCTCGGCCTCCTGAGTTGCTGGGATTACAGGTTTGCACCTTTGAGCCCAGCTTGCAACTTGAGTTTGTTGATCACTTTCTCTCCTGAAGATGGCTGCATTGTGCGGTGTCCGACAAGGAATTAGCCAGTCCTCTCTGACAGCCATCTCAGGGTCCTAGGGCTGACATAACAGACTATTGCAAGCCTAGAGGCCTAAGTGCCAAAGCATTATGGTCCCACAGTTCCAGGGACGGAGTTTGAAATCAGGTGAGGGCAGGGCTGGGACGTACAGGTTCTCAAAGTGGGGGCCTGGGGCTCACACAGTTCTTAGAACCTGCTCTAAGCTTTAGGGGAGGGCAGGACTCAGGCCCAGCGGAGGATTTGGTAAAAGCAGAGGTGATGTGCCCTTTTCAAGGAGCCTGCTCCCCAGGTACTTTAGGGGCTCCCCAGAGACTCGACACAGTGGGATAATATTTCTCCATCTAGACAGTGCAGAATCCCTGGGATGCTTTTCAAAATGCCCGTGCCCAGGTACCACCCAGAGGACTGATTTAATGGGTAGGGAGGCCCAGGTATGGGTGTGCAGCCCAGGCTGCCCCTGGCCTCAGATCCCCCAGCATTCCCAGCTGGGATCTGCGTTTGTCCAAACTCTGGAGCGATCCTACCTGCCCTGGGCCTTGGAGAGAAGCACTAGCTGAAGTCAGGTTGAAGGGCAGGTTCGGCCTCGGGAGGACCCAGGGAGGGTGGAGGTTCTGGCTCCTGGAAAACCTCAGGTGACGCTGGCGCTGGGCCTAGGGGCCACACTTGGAGTAGCAAGGGCCCGAGGTCATCACTGCGAGAGGAGCCGCACAGGGCAGATGTGGCGGTTTAGGCCTAGGGGTTCCCCTTACCCTCTCGCAGACCCTTTCGAAGGTGGCTGGGTTATGCCGGCCGTAGATGACTTGCTGTTAGGAGGCGGGGTCTGGTTGGAAGAGGCGGCTTTGACCCAGAGGGTAGGTCCCCCTCCCTGGCTCCGCTCTTGGCTCCACTTCCCGTCCACCGTGCCCTGAGCAGCTCTCCTCAGCCAGGCCCCTCTGCCATGTGCCACCCTTGGAGCCAGCCGACTGTGGACCGAACCTCTGCAAAGTGTAAGCCCAAGTCAACCTTTCTCCTTTAACTTGTGGGTTTCGGGTATTTTGCCTCAGCATGGAGTAAAGTAAACAAGACAAGCTTACCAAGTTACCGGGCACGTTGCTAGCAGCCATACTAAAACACCATGGGCTGGGGGTGTACACGCCAGACCTTTCTTTGCCCTCAGTTTGGAGGCCAGGCCTGGACTTCCTGGGCTCCTCTCACGGGCAGCATCTGTGTGTCCTCTGCTTACGCGGACGACCCTCCCGTCAGACGAGGGCCCCTCCCGGGACCTCAATTTCCCTCTCCAAGGCTCCAGACCCAAATGCAGTCCCATCAGAAGGACCGGACGTGGAGACTGCAGCCTGTGGGTCTTCGAGGCACATGCTCTCCGACCGGCTGGGGAAAACGTGCCCTGGTGTGGGGCCCGGGCCTCTGGCTTCTCCTGGGCCTCCCGGGCCCTGGCTGTGTCGCCCACATCTGTCGTCAGCCACCTCGAGGACCATGCAGGGGCCCGCATATTTGTCCGTGAGCTCGAGAGTCTTCTGCTACATTACAGCTTCTGCCTCTTTGGAAATTCCCTCTTCGTTTCTTTGCCCATTTTGCCGTCGGAGTCAAGAACTGATCTTTTGCAGGGATTTGCAGAATTTTTGTAAATCCTGGATAGGGACTTTGCAGTTTTCTTCTGGCCCCCAGCCGTCTGTGTGCCTGTTGATGGGAGCCTTCCTTTGATGTACAGAGATTTTATAATTAATGCAGTAAATGCTACAGGCTCTGCTTGTTTAAGATACCCTTTCTTACATCGTGGTTATGGAAATATTGCCTTATTTTTCAGTACTGAAGATTAAAACCAAGACTTTCACACTGAGCTACATCCCAGGCCTTCCTTTAGTTTCCTTTGCTCATTTGAGACAGGTTGTCACTAAGTTGTCCAGCTGGGCTCGCAGTTGGGATCCTCCTGCCTCAGCCTTGCAGGATGCGTACAGGTGTGCACCATCATGCCCGGCGTATCTCATCCACTTGAGTCTCTTTGTGCAGTTTCTAATTCATCTCCCCAGGATTGAGAGTGGCTGCCTCCACCCCTGTCAGGTTGTGCTTTCCCCTCAGGCTCAGGCTCCATCAACCTCTCTGGGCCTCGCTGGCCCCTGCACCTGAGTGGCTTCCTCTGTCACTGGGACACAGCACTTGAGAGAACCGTCTTCAAAAGGAAAAGGTTCCTTTTAGCTCTGGGTCAGAGGCCAAGTCCATGACTTTCTCATTTTAGGGCCTGTGTTGGTATGGGCTGGCCCAGCCGACAAACAAACCACTTCCCTGGAGGCCAGGGCAGGACGGAGGGGGAGGAGACAGAACCCAGGCCCTGAGGCCACGCCCCTCGACTACCACCCAGGCCACGCCCCGAAAGTTGCCCCCCTCGCCCCCGCCAAGGACAGAGCCCTTGACGTAGGCTTTTGGGGGACACAGCAGTCATGGAGCCCAGCACGGTCTCACTTGAGATCCTTAATTATTCTCCAGACCCTGTCTGACCAAGGCCGCATTCACAGATCCGGGCACAGCTTTCACACCACGCAGCTGTTCCGGGGCTCTGGAGGAGGGAGAGCGGGGTTCCCTCGCCCCGCGCGTGCCAGGGTTCAGTGGATGGTACCCAGTCTGCCATTTTCAGTAGTGAGGATTCACACTGAGCTGCACCCCACCACCACCCCCGTCCCTTCTAATTTTTTTTTTTTTTTTTTTTCCTGAGCCGTGTTCTTGCTAGATTGCCAAGGCTGGGCTTGAACTTGCAGTCCTCCTGCCTCAGCCTGCCATTTTCTTTATCCACCTCCCCAAACCCAACAATGAATTCTCTCACTCCCAGAAATTCATCTTAAGAAAATGATGCTTTGTATAAGAAAACAAAAACAAAACCTCTTTATTGTTGCTTTGCTGCTTATCTTGAAATGTTTAGAATGACCCTAGGAAGGAGGTAATTACCTAATTACTTCAATACCATAACGGGCTGCAGGGGTAGGGCAGGAGGCAGGGCAGCAGGTGCCCCTCCCACCGTGGGGAACACCGGGGAACACGGTGACCTGAGGTGTACATCAAGGAAGGCAGGAAGGGAAGTCTCAGGAGCTGTCCAGGCCCTAAGCTTGTCAGGATGAACCCGTGGTGCTGTGAAAGACAAGCTGTGGCCCTAAGAGAAGTGGTGATCAGGCACAGGCAGGAAGGAAGGCTGTCCAGGCAGAGGGGCAGGTCACACAAAGATAACAAGAGCCACTCTAACTCCTGGGACTCACACGTGGCTGTCCACATGACAAAGCACAGCAGCAGGGAAAGATTTAGGTGAGAAATAGAGAATAAGAATTGACAAAGGCTGCCTAAAAGCCAGGCATGATGCTATATGCTGATAATCCTAGCCCTCAGGAGGCTGAGACAGGAGGATTTCTAGATGGAGGCCCGCCTGGGCTACATAGTGAGTTTAAGAGCAGCCTAAAGTATATAGCGAGACCTTATCTCAAAACACCAAATAAATGAGAAAATGAAATGAAAAATAAAAAATTTTAAACAAGCTGCAGATGACATTCAATGTGAAGTCCTTGAGTTCAATTGCCAGTACTGAACAAAGAGAAAGAAAGAAAAAAAGAAACAAAGTCAGTCTATTATACCATTATACCATCTTGGATTCCTGTCTTTGCTCTGCTTTCTGGCTGTGATCTTAGGGTTGAGTCTGTGATTGATTGGTGATGTCTGTCATGGCCAATAAAATGGAGAGGGTGGGTTTCCCACCTTAACTCAGACTTGGGCCTTCTGTAATACATACAGCCCTCATGGTAGATTTGGCTAGAAACCCTCCAAGATGTGGTATATATGTACCAGTTCCCCAAAGTGAATGCAAATTTCATATGTCTCAAACATGTACCTATAGTAAAAATATTTTTAGCCAAACAAAATAGAGACTTGGATCTATACGGAGATGAACCGCTTGCCTTGGTCACCTACCAGTTCCTGCTGTCGTGAAACTGCACAGCCAAGAAGGGACGTGGGTCGGCTCCTGTCTGTGGGTCTCTGTCGCCTACACTGCCTGAACTCAGCAGTCCACTGTGAGCCGTTCAGGTTTAACCCTCTAAGTCGCCTGGTGACACTGGAGGATCAGGAGGAAGCGGGAGGTGAGGCCTGCCAGACTCCAGCCTTCCACGTGCCTAAGCGAACAGAGTCCCAGAACGGGGTCTTCCTGAGATGAGCCGCCCCTGCTGGCACCTTGATTTCAGACTTGTGACTGGAAGCGAAGCGGATGGCCCAAAAGGGTGCAGGGTTCGTTCCTGCTGTTTAATAGTTACCCAAGAGCCTCCTCCCTGGGGATCGGGAAGCTTCCTGTCCTCTCGCCTGGCAGGCATCCTAAGCTCTGGGCATCTGGCTGGACGAAGATAAGCAGCCCCACTGGAGTCTTTACCTGGGGACCCAGAGGAGGTGACTATTTGCCCCTGGTAGCCCCGGGGCCAGACGCATACAAAGGGTGATAAAAAATACAGTGATGTTTAAATGAGAAAAAATTACTGTAGTAAAAGACACATTGCCTCACCCTCCCCAAAATACTCATTTGGAACACACTTAGCCCATCATTCTTCCTACTCCTGAAACAGTTCAGAAAGGCCCTGGGTCTTCGGGCTCCGCTAGCCACCCTGGCCTCCCCGTAACTCATGTCTGGCCATCCGTTAAGCTTCTGAGGCAACAGAGACTCCTGGAAGCCAACAGTGACCTTCTCTTCCTCCTCCTGTTCAAGTGGGCTGGGACCAGTTCTAGTTTTGTGCTGTCCTGGAAGAAAGAAATATTTTTCTAATTTCTTCCTAAGCCTGGTCCTAAGCCCCCCAGCAGATTATCTCATTGGCTCACACGTGAGCATCACAATCCGGCCTCCAGGCCACAAACAGGCAGAGGGTCAGACGGATAAGAGATGGAGGTTGGCTTAACGGGCTAAGGAAGGCGGGGAGAGAGCTGGGATTTACATCCAGCTTGTCTCGCAGCACCGACAGTTTCCTGGGCGAAGGCTTCCCAAGGCCCCCCACTCTGCGAGATGGGGTGGCACCGTCATCTGCCCTCACTCGCCTGAGGCCCGCGTGGAGCGGCCGTGGCAGAGCGG
>NW_022900944.1:43552956-43558203 GCF_012274545.1 Fukomys damarensis
GTGGCAGAGCGGGTCCCCGCCCCGCCCCGCCCACCCGGTGCCCGCCTTTCATTGCTCCTTAGCAACTGACTGGAAGCGAAGCGGTCGGCCGGAGGTGGCAGGAAAGGAGGCCACATGTAAATTGGTCAATTTGAGCAGCTTCACTGCAGAAGCCGGTGTGGGAGAGAGATGCAATTATTCCAAAGAACACAGTGGCTTTTATTTATTTTTTTTTAGGAATATGGTCTGTGGCCTTCCACTGTCTGTGTGGCTGTGCTGGGCATCTCCCTCCACAGGTCACAGCAGCCTGGGGTTGGGGTTCTTCATAAAGAACCCCAATTACGTGTATTATTTTCTCATCAAAGCGACCTGAAAACAAAATTTACCCTGAAGCCTTACATCATGTAACGCATATAATTCGCCAGCAAGCCGAAGGAGCAGACAATGCTACACAGATGACTCTGGATGAATCTCAGAATCTGCTGTGCCCACGGCCAGTCTGAGAAGAAGACGTGCCTACTATTAGGGTTTGGGTAGCAGGCGGTAAATCCATCCATCCATCCACTGATTCTAAGAACTTCGTTCAAACACAATGTTTAGACCTCTCTAATGCTTTATTCTTAATTAAACCCAGATGTAAGAGGGAAAGCGAGGAAGGATGGCCCTTCAGGCTCCCGTACTGTCCCCCACTTCGCCCCCTGAAGCCACAGAAAGGAGGGCATCACAGACTGCTAAAGATGAGTTGGCTCCACAGCCCAGGCGGAGAGGGAGGAGGGCGTCTGCGGCTCTGGGAAGAAAGCAGGCTCCTCTCTTGACACTGGGAGAAGAAATAAGCACATTTTATTATCCAATCAGTACATTAAATGCCATCGGTACAGAGTGTATGTTCCGCTATGCTGGTGTCAGACGCCTGTGAGCTGGGCTTCAGGAATGCGCTCCTGGCTGACGTCACTTCAAGACAGTTCACAGATGGGGCTCCAGAGACTTCCTTCCAAGCCCAGCCCGAGGGCAGCTAGGAGCTAGGGACCAATTCGCAACAGGGAGAGCTGCCTGCTTTGGGCACCTGCTGTTTATTCCACACCGGGCTCCCGGGCCGGTAAAGAGGCTCTGAAACACCTGCTGCAATAGGTTGGCTCCTCCTTCTTCCCACAAGCCCCCGGTTGCTTGCAACCTCATAGACTTGGCAAGTTTACTCCCAGCCCCGCATCTGATCAGGAAGGTGCCACACAGCAGCAGCCTGGACCAGCCAGGAGGGAGGGGATGCATCTTCCTAAGCCAGGAGCAGCCTTGCCTCCCAGGTGACCTTTGGCGACGTCTAGAGACATCTGTGACTCGTAACAGGGATGCTACTTGCTCGCCACAGGTAGAGGCCAGGATCACGGTGACATCCCATAGTGCCGGACAGCTCTGCCACACAGCAGACATGCCACGTGTCAGCAGCACACAGGTTAAAGCCTGTTCGTGGCCATGCAGACACTGAATCGCCATGTCCACACCACAGGTGTTGTGCAAACAGGGGAGAGGCCGGAAGTGGCCGGCTCTTACAGGAAATGCTACGAGCTGGGCCATAATCCTTATGGGATTTCTATGACTGCACTTCAGCCAAGAGTGCACAGCTGAGTAAGAGGAGAGGGGGAATTTGATTTACATTTTGGGTGTGGTGATGATTTGGGGTGTGGCTTGCCCACTTGACCATGAACTGCAAGACCACAGCCCCTGTGAGTGGGATCTGCAGAGGCTGACAAAGTCCCTGGCCCTCAAGGAGGTGCTAATGAGCAGGTGTTAATGGAACGGAAGGAATGAATGAAAAAACAGTGTGGTGCAGTGGTTAGAAAGCCAACCATTCTAGGTGTGACCATGGCCTGTGTTCTGCGGGATGGCTTGGCGGGCTGGCGCTGCACTTTAGTGGCTCGTGATGGGGGACTGTTAATTTTTCAGGAGTTTTGCAAGCTGGGTGTCAAACACCCCTTGAAAGAGACTTAAGTTATATCAAGTTATAATTAAACAGGTCCTATTTTTAAGACAGCCATAAAACTTACGGTTTCCTAATTATCATCCATTTTATTGAAATCCCTGGTCTTGAGGTTATTTATGTCTACTGGAAGGGTCGCCGGACTTAGTCTGTGAGGGGGCCAGCGGGTGGGCATTGTTAGGTTTTGTACTCTGGGGGCCGCTCTGCTGCGGTTTGCTGAGTGGGCCGTGGTTCTTCCTGGCTCTCCATGGCTCTTCCAAAGGCCGAGGCGGGACTGTTTACACCAGGGAAATGGTCAGGTGCTATAAATCAGGCTTTTTTTTTGGGCGGCCAGCTAGCTGTTACACATTTAGCGCACACCACTGGGTACAGCTGCAAGGACACCGGGGTGCGCCCTGCCTGGCCCGAGGGTGCAATGCACTGGGGCTTGTGAATGTCTGCGCTTTCCTGCTGTGCTGTCAGCCCCTCAAGTTCAACATCGAGTTCTTTGAAGGCCTGCATTCCTGCGTACTGAAGAGGGTGATTTGGGTGCATGGCCCACCCATGGAAACACTGGGCTTGTGTCTCCCCCAGATACGCAGGAGCTGCTGGGCGGGGCTTTCAGAGGGCTGAACTCAGCCTAACTTCTAGGTCAGGAACTTGGCACAAGGAGACAGCAGGCTCAGCAACTTACTTCTCTAGTCCAGTCAGAGGGGAGGGACTTGACCACCGTGGACTGAGGACCAGCACCAGCGGCACCTCATGCAGCAACTGATGAGCACTTTCCTACGCAGTGGGGACTTTGTGAGCTTGGACAGTCATCGTCACACTGGCTGAGCCCCAGCAAGGTGAAGACATGAGTGAGCACTCCTGGCTTCCACCTTCAAGGAGCTTTCCTTCTTCAATGTTTTGGGGGATCCATCTCCCTGATTTCAAACTAAGGTCAAGGAGTATTATTATTTCGAGATGAACTCCATACCTTCTTCTTGAGTGCCTACCTGGGAAAACATTATAAAGGAGACATGTTGAATAGCTTCTAAAATTGGCAGAGGAGTTGGGAAAAACTTGGAATTTGAGGTCAAATGGAATCTCAGGTTCAAATCTTGGGTGGATCTCTATAGTTAGACCACACGGGGCTCATAATAACTCCCGGGCTGGCTGGGAAAGAGAAAAGAGAACATGCATGTTTGGCTCCAGGCTAGTGCCTGGCCTTGGGGTCTGGTCATTAGCCTCCTCCACGATACTGCTTACTGTTGACAGATGAACTGCTGGACCAGGGGCACCGGGGATGTCCGCAAAGGCCCAGAAGAAATCAAGGACCTTTTGCATGCTGGTTGATCTCATTCTTCTGCCCCACTTGGTGACTCCGAGCCGATCCCCACCACCTTCCCTCCAGGTGGCCACCAAGGCTCCTCACCGGCCTCCTCCTCTGCAGCCCTTGGCTGTGTCATGCTGCAGCCAGTGACCTCCTGAAGATGCCATGTCCCTGGCATGTGCACTCCCTGCACGCCCATGAGGTTGTGCTTCACTGCTCCGGCCCCTGGGCCTGAATTTCAGGGCACTGCTAGCTCACTCCCCCGGGCCTCTGCCCTACCTGGCACCAGGTGGCAAATGAGTGGCTTCCTGCACAGGAGCACCTGCGTCCTTCTTTACCTGATTCCCAAAGAGCTCCTGGGGGAGAGCACGTACCCTGCAGCTATGCCACCTCCCCCACAAGCGGGGTCAGGCGCCCTCCTTCTGTTCCTGTAGCTCTATGCACAGTGTGGTCCCTGTTTCCATGGTGTCCTCGACCTTAACCCCATGCTGTGTGGTTCACATCATGGGTTCTGGAGTCAGGGAAACTGGGCCTGAACCCGAGTAGCTCGTAAGGCCAGCTGAGTCATTTAAGCTCTCTGTGCCCCAACTGCAAGAGTGGGTGATGGCAGTACCTATGTCCTGGGTTTCTGTGACAAAAAGAAAAAAAATGACACGTGCATGCAAAATCCTTTGCTCGTAGGAGGCCTTGGGCTACTGTGGCTGTCAGAGTAATTGCTGCTAATACCCCAGTGCCTGGCTTGCAACCAGGATACAGCCGGAACTGTACAGAGCCTTGAATGAATGGCCTAACCCCAAGTCTCAATGGACTGGGGCTTTCTGGGCCCTGGCCATCCCCCACACCCACATCTACACCAGGAGGTGGGGCCTTGTTGAAGGAGAGGGTCCAGGGCTGGTCTTGGGGACTACACCTGGTCCCTGGCCCCTTCCCCCTTGGCTCTTGCTCTCTCTGCTTCCAGGCTGCCAGCTCAGCAGCCTTGCCCTACTATGTCCTCCCGCCACCATGTTCCTGCTGTCACAGGCCTGCAGGCCACGGAGCCAGCTCATCAAGGACCAAAACCCCTGAAAGCATGTGCTGACACAGGCTGTTCCTCCCCGAAGCTGACTTCCTCAGGTGTTTGGTCGCAGCGAAGCAAAGTTAATGCACCCCTTTTTCCCTGATGGTTTCCCCAGCCTACTGAAGTCCAGGACTTGGAGAAAATGTCAGCAAATTGCACAAAGCTGGTCTTATTTGGAGAGGGATGCAGGGTGTGACCTACCCTTCCATTACCTGTCCCCAGCCCTGGCTGTCTCTTCTGGGGAGAGCGGGCTGTGGACTTCTGGGCTGTGCTCATGATACAACACGCTACAGACAGGGGTGTTCACGACAAAGGCACCTCGCTTAGCCAGCAGGCAGACGTTCGGGGCTTTCGTAGTATTAACTGCAGCAGCGCCTGTAGGTGGGATGCCTGGCCCAGGAGCTGAGCGCTGGCTGGGTGGCCTCAGGTGCTGCTGGCTGGCGGGGACAGGAAGGGAAGGTTTCTCCTTCCAAGGTGCAGTTGGTGACGGTGGTTCATTCCACAGTGGCCCTTCGGCTGTGCCTCTTGAGCCAGTGGAGGTCTGGGGACAGAGGGGTGCATGGCCAGCTTCGGTGAAGAAGCTGGCACAGCACAGGCAGCAGAGCAGGTGACTTTCGGGGAGGGGGCTGTTACCTGGGATCCTACAAGGGGCTCTGTCTCCAGGGCTGGAGGAAGAGAGGCAGGGAGCCTGTCCCCTTTTTCCAGGTCAGAGCCGTCAGAGCAGGGAGGCGAGGCCTGCAGAGGTGGATAACAGAGGGCACATCTGCATTTCCCGGAAGCTGTCTTAGGGTCTCGGCTGCAACCCCCAGCCCAGCGCCGCGGGGACCACCTGGTCACACCTCGCTCGTCAGTGGTGTGATCGACTCCTCTCCTGCGGGCCCGCGCACAGATCGCCCCATCGCCCGATCGCGTGGAGCCCGCAGTCGGCTCGCACCCGCCTGGGCA
>NW_022900944.1:43560759-43668639 GCF_012274545.1 Fukomys damarensis
ACGAAGATGGGCGCCGTGCCCTGCCGCCGGGCCCTCCTGCTCTGCAACGGGATGAGGTACAAACTGCTGCAGGAGGGCGACATCCAGGTCTGTGTCATCCGGCACCCGCGGACCTTTCTCAGCAAGATCCTCACCTCGAAGTTCCTGAGGCGCTGGGAGCCGCACCACCTAACACTGGCCGACAACAGCCTGGCGTCAGCCACGGTGAGTCGCTCTGCGAGGCGGCTGGAGGCTTCCCACGCGCGCCCCAGCCCATCCACCGCCGGGACCCTGCGCCCCTTGCGCCGCCCTGGCCCAGGCCTGCTCGGCGGGGAGCCGCGCGCCCCCTTCCTTCCTGGTTCGGGCGCGGGGCTGAGGTCAGACTCCCGGCTTCTCAGACCGATGCCACGCTCGGGAGCCTCAGAAGCCCGGAGACTTGGCCTATCCGGCCTGAGTGCCTGGGGACCCTCGGCTCCCAGGTCCTGCCAGGTCCTGCGTTCTGATGGTGGGGACCGTGGGGTGGACCGAAGCTGAGCCCCTCCCCCCGGTCGCGGTGAGGGACTTCTCTCTGCAAGTCCGAGGCCCACCTGGACCTGAGCTGCAGGAGAAAACCAACACCCCCCCAACCCCCATCGAAACCCCCAGACCCAAAGGATTTCCTGGAACCAAATCCTTTTTTTTCCGCTTGAGGGACCGTCATTCTTTCTTTTTCTTTCTCTGTCTAGCAGGCAAAAACTGGTTACTTCCCTTTCTGAAAATTTCCTTCCAACATTGGGAGGTTGGCAGCGGGGAGGGGGCCACGGTCCTGGAACATCTCAGACCCAGGGTGGCCAAGTTCTGGGTGGCAGCTGGGTTGGCCAGCCCTGGTCCTGCCCGGGTGTGTGCAGCCTGTGTGTATCCGCGTTTCGTCGGAGGTCCTATTGGGTTCTGGTTATTGTTTTTCACTGTGTGGCTGGGGCCGGGTCAGATGGGTGAGATGGAGAGAAGGATCTGCTGAACTCTTACTGAAACAGAATCTGCAAATGAAATGGTGGCCTTCTTCCTCTCCGAGAGACAGCTGTGGTGGGCTGCAGGGGCAGAGTGGGGGTGGCGCTAGGAGCCTGAACAGGATGCTTTGTGTTTTGAAACAAGGACAGTTTCAAACAGGGCTCCAGCTTGGCTGGAGCATGGCTGTGGGGGTCCGTCCTCTTAGGAGAGGGGACCCCCTGCCCCCTGGCTTGCTTAGAATGCACCACCCCCAGGCCGCTCTGATACTGTTTACTAAGCACAGTGGGAGGGGGCAGAATCCAGTGCCTGCCCACACCTGTGCCGAGAAAGCCCAGCCAGGAAGCGGTGTCGCTTACATGGCATGTCACAAACGTGTAGCATGTGTAGACACTTTCCTGGCATCCGTGTTCCCTGGGCGGTGTGTCACAGGCCATGACACATGCCCCGAGGAATGGGGAGGGGAGAGTCAGCCCAAGAGTCCTGCTTCTCAGCTCTGCTCCCCGCTCAGAACTCGGAAGCGCGTGAGCATTTCTGTTCTGAATCTTGGGTCCGCCGTGCTCAGAGGGAGCGCCTGTTTTTCTTTCCTGTGGGCACCCTGGTGCCGTCTCGCAGGCTGCTTCTCCGTGCAGGATCGCAGGCTGTGGAGAGGTGCCTGGTCCTGTTTCCAGACTGGTGCACGTTCCCAGCACCGCCTCAAGCCACAGGCCCTGGCGTTTGGCTTTTCATTCAATGGAGGGAGACTCCCCCAAATTATGAGTGCGGAGGGTTTTGGATTCCTAGAGGCCCCAGTGGCCCTGGCGCCTCCCTGCCCAGGCTGCAGAGCCCCTGGCTCTGGCTTTGGAATTTTCACCTGGCAGGGGGAGGGGCTTTTTTGGGCTTTGTTCTTTTTTTTTCTGCCACCTTGGAAAGGTTGGAGGGATAGGAAAATGGTTGAGAGGGGAGGAGAAGCTAGGGGTGTTTCTGGGCTGCTGGTCTTCCTGGCGTGGGGGAGATCAGCTCCAGAGGCAAAAGGCCCGGTTGCTTTAGAGGTGTGTTGAGAAGCAGGAAGAAGGGGAGCATGGCCTGGTGGGGGGCACCTGTGATTTCCAGTACTGGGATTGAGCCTCACCCGTGGGGCAGTTTTGTCTTGGTGGAGCCTTGCCCTGGCATTAGGAAGTGTGGAAAGAGGAAGTACAGGGAAGCGCTGGATGGGCTGGCACAGCCCCCTGTCCCTGCCTGTCTCACCGAGGCCTGCAGGCAGGGGTGGCCTTCCGTCTGGCTCTGAGGGGCCTTCAGAGGGTCCTGGCCCCTCTGATTCACAGGGCCTGGGAGTGTGGAGGTGGGGCCTCTGTGGACAGCCCTGCTGGAGCAGTGGCCTCTGGGTCAGAGGAGGGTTGGGGTTGCCACCTGGGATCTTGCCCATCGCGAGACACCTGGCTGTTGTCTGGGCTCAGGAAGCACAGGAGGCCTGTGGGTTTCCCTGAAGCCTGGGCGTTATGTAATTGGTCTGTACTGTACATGAGGCCCAGGCCTCTATCAGCCCAAGTGGAAACAAGGTGAACGGGAGCCCTTCGCTCCCAGGCCCCTGTGGGGCCCTTGCCCACACACCAAGTCCCTCCCTGTGGGCTTCATAGCCTTATGTGAAGCCGGGCCCAGAACCATCCAGTCGTTATTTGGTTAATTGTGTGGGCTTCAGGGACAAGACCCAGAGTGATTGATCTGGATTCAAACCAATAAACAAACCATGCTCTCTGCCCAAAGTGCCTGCGGAGTCTTTCTGCACTGATCTGATTAATTGGATCATGAGAGATGAAGGCCAGACTTCCAGGACCATGGCTGGGGTGCAAGCGTAGGGGCCTCCAGTACCCCTGGCAGGCAGCTTGGGCAGGGCGCGCCCTGAGTCTGGATCTCTCTGTCCCCCCTCCCAAAGGGGACCCACGCCCCTCCGGGCCTGGCTGTGAACTCTGCCCTCTGAGCCTCGCCTCCTGGGCTGGTTACTGATTAAATCCTGGCAGGGCGGCTGGCGGGGACGGCAGCAGGCCAGGTGGATGCTTGGGGACTCGGCTCAGGAAGGCTCCTGAACAAAGGAGGAAGCTTCCAGGCTGCGGAGGGAGGGTGCGGGTGCCCCGTGCTGCCCACGCGTGGTCTGGGGACGGTGCCTCATTCGCCATCCGCATCCCAGCTCCCACTTCCCCGGCCTCCCCGGCCTCCCTGGGTCCTTGGCGCCGTCACCAGCAGCCAGGAGTTTTGCATAAACGTCCGTGCTCCGCAAGCCCAGAATCCATCTTGCTGAATTTGATCACCTGCTAGACATGTTTGTCCGCTGGTGGAGGGCTTTGTCTGTGGGCTTTGTTTCCTGTGCACCCGGGAGGTACAAATAAGCTGCTGACCTCTTACTGCATCGTACTTTTACAGAATGTGCACATGATGCCCGGAAAGGTGGGTCTGGGCCGCAGAGTCCTCCCTGCCCATACCAAGCCAGACTGGGGGCGTCGGTGACCTCAGGCTTCCGTGTCCGACCTTATTCCCCAAGGCTGGATTTAAAATTTGCCCTGCTCCGCTGCAGCCTTTATTCTCCTGTCTCTTCAGCCTGGTGTTGGAGGGAAGGGAGGTTTGGTTTAGCTGAGACCCTCCGTGCGTCCATTGTGTTGGAGCAGGGTTTGCGTCCAGAGGCTGCGGTTTCTACTCGACAGTTAAAATCCACGCCCTGTGGAGTGGTCCCTGCGCCCAGAACCCATCCCTGCAACGCGTGCCCGGGTGTTGGTGCTTTGCCTTTGTCACATACCCTCCTGTGCGTGCCCACCCTTCCCGCCTTTGACACTGACGTCGTAGGTGCTTTCCGTGCAGTTAGTAGACACTAAGAATTTTTAAAAAATTTGTCATGGGACGGTTCGGAGTGCATGAGACTTGTTTCCTGGATAACTTGTCTGCTCGAGGAGCCGCCCAAGCTCGTCAGCGTGGCCAGGCCGTGGTCACTCGGTGCATTCAGGGAGCGATGCCCGCTCTGAACGCGCGGAATTGTGCCAGCCCAGGTGGTAGGTGTCTCGTCCTACCCTCACTTCCTCGCCGGCCTGCGAGTCGTCCCGGGGACAGTGTCTCAGCCCTCACGGTGGGTGGGGGCTGCTCCTCCTGGCCCGCCAGGACTCTGCCGGCCCCCAGTACCCAGGGGGCATTTGTCGGGCTGGACATTGGAGACGCACTAGTTATACCCAGGGTTAAAGGATTAGCTGGGATTGAGGGAGGCGGCCTGGCCTAGGGTGTCCCTCCCATGGGGCAGAACAAATCCCCGTTTAGCGGTTGTGGCTGCCACATCCTGACTCTGAGGCTCCGCCTTCTGGGCTGTGTGACTTGGGGCGAGCTGCAGCCCCTCTGGGCTCCCTGCTTCACTCACAGGGCTGCTGTGGACAGAGGGGATTCCACCGGCGCCCGCCACTGTTCCAATTCCTGGCTTCCTGTGTGCCTTGGAAGAGCTTTGCAAGGCTCTGTCCGAATGGGAGGACTTTTGCTATTTCAAATGGGCAGCCTCCGGGAAAAAGTCTCCAGAGGTGAACGGTGTACCGGTGAAAGTGCCGGGTTTTGAGCAGATCTGTTGTGTGTGAAGGCTACGAGGTTGTTGGAGGAGTTTAAGAAAAATTCCTCAGCAGGCACAGTCTAGTTTCTTCAAAGAAAAACCGAAACTTTTTTTTTCCATAAGCACAGCCCAAATACAATTTGTACAACAAGGCATGTGATAAAGGTGACGCTTGTCCTCCTCCCTGCCATTGTACTCTCTGCTGAGGCAGACACTTCTACCCATTGCTTATGTCCTCACTGACCATGCGACCTGTGCTGTTGTTGTTCATTGTGCACTGTACTTAGAGACCATCCAAGGTCCATGTGCATGTGGCTGCCTGGTTCTTTTTCAGTGGTGCGTACTTTTCCACCATTCAGGTGAACGAATGGGTAGGCCATGCCCTTTTGATGGATGTTTAGCTTAGTCTCAGTTGTTTGCTATTTCGAACAAGACACTACATTTATATTTAGTGGAGTTGTTTCTCTTTTGACAAACATGACAGGTCACATTTTGGTCTGGCTGAATGTCCTGATGCAGGGAGCCCCAGAGTGAGACTCAGGCAGCCAACCCCACTGGGAGCTGGAGGAACACAGATAAATGCAGTGTGTGTGTGTGTGTGTGTCTGCCCACAAGGGTCTGAGCTGTGTCACCTGAGGTCATCATTTTTGTCCCCAGACTTCCTGCTTTCTCCAGCAAAAGGAACACAGAAATGCAGTGTGTGTGTGTGTGTGTGTCTGCCCACAAGGGTCTGAGCTGTGTCACCTGAGGTCATCATTTTTGTCCCCAGACTTCCTGCTTTCTCCAGCAAGTAAGCCAGGGGGCCCTGCCCCAGGGCAGAGAAGGGGGAAGTGAGAGTTTCTCTTCCTCCCTCTGATGAGGCCTCCTGTGTATTCAGCAGGCGTGGGGGTGGGGCTGTACTCACTTGGTTTTTGTTATTGTTAGGTTTTCTGAGAGAGTGTCTGGCTATGTAGCCCAGGCTGGTGTTGAACTCACTGCGATCCTCCTGTCTCAGCCTCCCCAGGGCTGGGATGGTGGGCATGTGCTACTGTGCCCGACTGATTGCTTGCCTGGCAGAGGCCTGAGCAGGGCCAGAGATTGCGTGTTTGCAAGGGCACGTGTTTGTGTGAGTGAGGGTGGAGCCTGCTGTGTGTGGCAGTGTGGAGGGGGCTGCAGAGGTGTGATTTCTTTTCTTTCTTTCTTTTTTTTGTTGCGGGGGGTTTGAGACAGGGTCTCACTATGTAGTTGAGTCTCAGAGACTGAACTGGAACTCACTATGTAACCCAGGTTGGTCTCAAACTCACAGCTATCCTCCTGCCTCAGCCTCCCGAGTGCTGGGATTACAGGCGTGCGCCACCACACCTGGCTCAGAGGTGTGATTTCTGGGCCGCACGTTAGACCTCAGAGGGTGGTCTTGGGCCAGTCCCCTCCTCTGTGCCCATCCGTTTAGTTCAGTGAGAGTTCCAGGGCCGCCCGCCCTGCTTGGCCACGCCCAGGTGAGAGGGTTAGGCTTTCAGTGAGTTCTCAGAGTTCAGTCATTCACAGGTAGCAAGTATAAGCGAAAGGCGCTGATAGGGATCTTGGAGACACAGCAGGCAGGCAGGTTGGTGACCGCCCTGGACAGCTGGTCAGGGAGGAGACCTGTGAATCCCTTGATGACGCACTGTCCAGGGAGAGGGATGAGGAGCTGGGTCACACTTAGGAGTCACCAAGTGAGGGCCAGAGTTAGCGTGCCCTGGAGCGCATGCCTGCACAAGGCCTGGGTTTGATCCCTAGCACTGGAAAAAAAAAAAAAGGAAAAGAAATAAATGACCTGTAAAACGGTGGGCACCCACCGAATGCCTTGTCGGTTTCCTTCCCTCCCCTCTCCAGAAATGGACCCCGTGAAGGGATCCGGTGGGCATCCATTTGTGCTGGGCCGGGCACACAGGCAGCTCCTTGCCCCAGCCGGTTACCATCCTGTGGTTTCTGTCATATTTTTTCTCTTTAAAACCCCTGCTACTTCCCAATGCACAGTGAAGAAGAGCTTTCTAGCAGTGCTTTAAGAGGCTCTTAAATTCTGCAGCCCTGCAGGGCTTTGAAGAACCAGCTCCTGTTGTCAGTAGCTAGGTCCCAAGGATGCTGCGGTCTGGGACCCGCTCGCACGCCTCTGGCTGTGCACAGGTGGCCATGCTGGCCTCACTCCTGGCTCTGTGCACCCGCTCAGGCTGTGTCCGGTGTCCAGCTGTTTGGGCGACTCCCGCCCCGCCCCATCCCACTCCCGGTGGAGGCCCTGTAGGAATCAGGCAGGGACAGATGCTTCTGCAGGACTGGGCTGGCAGGAGAGGGAGGAAGTCCTGCCTTCTGCCCGCTTTCCTGGTGTCCTGGGCCTCCCCCCAGTGCCAGAGAGTCTGACTGTGGGCAGACCAGGCCTGGCTTTCCTGCTTCCTGTTGTGACTCCCTGCACAGCCTGGGTGAATCTGTGAGTTCTGGGGTACAGTCCAGGCTGTGAGGGGGACATGTGGGGGACCCCTTGCTGCGTCACAGGCCAGGGGGAGGCTCCGGAGGTGGTGTCCCACCTGCCTCTGGGTCCCAGGTCCTTTCCGTGGGTCTTCCATTGAGGACCCTGAGAAGCACAGCTAAGTAATCCCAGGCCAGCCAGAGCTGAGACATGTGCCAACGCCCCGTTCAGGAGGAAAGGGGACAGAGAAAGCAAATACCGCTCCCGCCTGGGCTCACAGCAGAAGGTCCAGTAGCAGAGCTGCTTCCCTGGAAAGGATATTTTTATTATTCTTTTATTTTAAAAAAATTCTTTGATTTTTCTGAGACAGGGTCTCACTAAGTAGTTCAGGCTGACCTTGAACTCACTGGGTAGCAGACTTGCCTCAAACTCATGGTGATCCTCCTGCCTCAGCCTCCTTCTTGAGTGCTGAGATTCCAGGCATGAGCTAGAAATGGTATGTAAACAGCACGGGCTCCTGGGGCTCCCAGGCTCCAGGTTGGTGGCAGGTTGGGGAGCTTTGTGACCTCCTCTGGTTGGGAGGGAGAGGGCAGGAGACCTGTTGTGCACGGGCGCAGTGATCTTTACTGTTTACCTAGCCTACTGAGCGTGCGCTCCGTTAATTCTCTGCGCCATCTATGGAGTGGGCAGCGTTGTTCCCATGTTACAGGCGCCATCGTGGAGACTCAGCTAGGAGAACTAGAAGGAGGTGGAGTTGTCAAGGCCAGGTGCAACTCCATGCTCGAGTGTGTGCGCACATGCGTGTGTGTGCGTGTGCGTGTGCGGTGTCAGTTGGATGTGCACAACTCATTTCACACCCTGCACAAACATCTTGGCGGGGCCCCAGTACCCCTTGGTGTGTTTGCCAGTGTGTGGCACTGCTGCTCTGGTCTGTGCCTCCCAGAAGGGGTGCATGTGTGTCTGCTTAGTCCAGGTACACACAGGGCCGTGGTGTCCTGGTGCCTGCTGGGGACACCCAGGCTTTTACCCACAGGCCTCTGGGGCACAGGGGCCGGGGCCGCCGCTCTGTGCCCCTCCCGCTCCTTCTTTTCCTCGAGGTCTTGGGGGCACCCAGCCTAGCCCTGGGCTCTCGGGATGGTGGTCACATCACATCGCACTGTGGCCAGGAGACAGCTGGGTGCCTTGCAAGGGACGCAGGAGCAACCCCGCTGTGTCTCTGGAGGAAGTGCCGGGCCGGGGGCAGGGCTGCCCACCGGAAAGGGGAACAGTGCCTGTGGACAGCTGTTGCTCCAGCCGGTTTGTGTTTCCTGATCCTGTGACCGAGGCTTGCTTTGGGGGTGGGAAAATGACAGAGGTGGTTTCTGGGGGTTGTGGACCCAGTAGGTCAGAGAGAGAGAGCCCAGGTCAGGAAAGGGGCAGAGGGTGACTGTCGCTTCCTCCAGCCGTGCTAGGTCCCATACCAACCCCACAAGGCGAGAGGGGAAACAGACCTCGAGTTTTTTTTATTTTAGTTTTTTGAGACAGGGTCTTGCTATGTAGTTCAGACTGGCCTTGCAATCTGTGTAGCTCAGAGATCCTCCTGCCTCAGCCTCCCAGGTGCTGATTTTACAGGCATGGGCCACCACTCTTGGCTTGAACTTTGGCCAGTACCCAGATGACCTGACTCAAGAGCCAGTGTCCTCCCAAAGTTCCAATAACTACACAACCATGGCAAGGAGAGCCAAGTGACCAGTAAGGCAACAGCTGGCACTTACACAGCACCTACTGTATGCCTGGTGTGTGCCCTCCCACCCACAGTACCAGGGATCGAATTCAGGACCTTGCGCTTGTGAGGCAGGTGGTGGAACCACTGAGCTAAATCCCCAGTACCCGCTTGGTACTGTCTATCTTGACACCCACTGATTTCCCATGATGCCTGGAGAGGAGATGCTGTTGTCCCTATTCTACAGGTGAGCACACCGGGGCCCAGAGAGGCAGAGTCACTGCTTGTGTGGCAGCTCACACTGACTGCAATCTTGCAGAAGAGAGCTGGTTTCCTAGGACCCAGGGTGGTGTTGCCCGGCAGTCTCCCTGCAGGCCTGTGCCCAGGACTGGGTGTGCCTCTCATCTGCCTCTAGTTAGTCTTGTGATGGGCACTCAGCCTCTGGAGCCTTGGTTTCCCCCGGCTCTGAGGAGCTGAGCCCTCCCAGCCGCCGCCATCCTGATGCACTAACTCTGTGGCATCTCTGAGCCCCCTCTTCCTGCTGGAACACTGTCCTGCCTGGGTGGCCCTTGGCAGTCTGTTCTATCACCAGCCATTCACCCCCCAGTGGAAAATGCGACGAAAGTAACAGCACAAGGGTGACGATGGTCTTATAAACTGAAGGTGAGGGCTGGGGATGTAGCTCAGTGGTTCCGCCACCTGCCTTGCAAGCGCAAGGACCTGAGTTCAATCGCCAGTACCAAAATAAATAAAAATAAATAAATGAAGGTGAAAGGGTCCCCCATGGTCCCACCGCCCGGAAACTACTTGGTAACATTGGGGGTGGAGGAGCTCGCCTGGAGCCCTGGACTGAGCACATGCACATCTCTCCATGCCTCTGACGCTCAGTCCCCTTGCCGAGTGCTAAGTCTTTGCTAAGCAAAGGTCAAACAAGAGGTCATGACAACGTCCCTTGAGTTGTTGACACGGGGCCCAGGCCATCACTGTCATGCCACTCACTGATTTCCCATGATGCCCTGGGAGGGGATGCTTTCTTGACACTCACTGATTTCCCATGATGCCCTCGGAGGGGATGCTTTCTTGACACTCACTGATTTCCCATGATGCCCTCGGAGGGGATACTCTCTTGACACTGATTGTCATGGCAGGTCTTCCAGTGCATTCTGGGGTCACTGGCCTTGACCTAGCTGCCAGGACCCTGCTCCCAGGTCATCTTGTTCCTCCACCACTGTCCCTGAGAGTCCAGAGGAACGGTGGGGCTGCAGAGTCACCTTTTCCTGGTGCTGTGGTGCTGGGAAGAAAACCCTGGCTGGCTCAGGCTTTCTCAATCGCACCCAACTTTGAATCCTCCCAGTGCCACTCCTGCCATCCCTGCCCGTGTGCTGGTGACTCGGGGCCTTAGAGATCTGGGTGTTTGAAGAGGGAACTGCATCATGCAGGGAGAAAAGAGAAGGAAAAGCTGGTGTTAGGAAGTTTGGGTGTAAGGACAGTGCCCAGATTCCACCTCCCACATCCTGACTGAATGGAGACCGGTTTTGGGGGAGGCGCTGGCCCGGCTCCCTTGCTCTTCTGGAAGAATCTTCGACTGTTTTATTCAAGGCCATGCAAAGGGTCCCTCTGCTGTTTGGTGCTAATTGAACCACATCTCCAAAAAAGACACCAAAAGCATGGTTTGGAGTAGTTTGGGGTTCTGCCGGCGGCTCTGTAAAGGGTGGGGTCTTGGGCCGGGCAGCAGTGTGGGGGTGCATGGCTGGGCCCTCAGCCCCGAGTCCTGCTGGCGGCCAGGTGCTGCTGTGCAGTGCCCACTTGGTACCTCCCGGAAGAGGGGTCCCCGCAGTGGCATCCTGCTGGTTCTCCGTACACACTGTGTGGGCATTGGAGTGAGGGTTAAAGGCCCTGCCTGCTAGCTCACTGCTTCCCTGAAGGGGACATTTGTCCACTTGGTAGCTCCAAGTGTTGTCCAGTTTGGATTCGGACCTCTTGTGTGTGCCCAGTGGTGGGTCCAGCTGTTTCCTGTGGACTGGAGAGGAAGAGCCCTACCTGGGTTGTTCCGCGGATGGAGGCACCGAAGCCTGGGAGTGCTCAGTGTGTGTGTGCACCGACATCACCATCGCCACTGCCCTTGCTGTCCCAGCACCCCTTCTGCCCTATCAGGGTCACCCATGCTGTGCCCACTTCCTGTGGATCGTGAACTCTTCCCTGTCCCTCCCACAGACCTTCCCAGGAGTGTGCTTGCTGGGCAAGTGGACCTGTCCCTGTCACAGACCATGAAGGGACAGCAGTCTCCCGGTTTTCTTCAGACCCACGACCAGGTCTGGTGACCTTGAAGTCAAGCAGGGTCCTGGAACCCCGTGCTGGGCCCCACGTGCGTCCCGATCTCGGCCCAGAGCAGGATAGAGCCGCGCTGGGAGCATTACGATGTCACTGTGGCTTTTACCTCAGTTCTCGGCAGCAGGGCTTGGGAAATAAGATTTTGATCTCAGAAAATATGATTTAAAAACAGAATTGAAAGTGGCTTTTATTTTCTCAATGATATTGCCCCTGACACAGGGCTGGAGCTGAGCGGCTGCCTCAGTCTAGCACAGTGATAGGAGAAACCTCCTCTTGTGCTCCTGGCCGCACCCATGTCACCTTCAGGGACCCCTGGCCAGGGACCTTTCTGCTTCCCCGGCCAGCACCTGCTCTGGCACCAGCTCCAGGTGGAGCCCAGGAAGCCACCATCCTCTTCCAGGGCGACTCTCTGCATCCATGGGACTTGGCTTACACTCTTGGGAGTCCTTGGGGCCGAGGGCTTCTTCCTCCAGGCCACGCCAGGCATGCGCTGGCCACATACATCCCTGGGTCCCCTTCCCGTGAGGTGGGAATCCTTTCCTTTTCCTTCCTGCAGGGACTTCTAAGAGCTGCTGCCTGGCTGCTGCAAGGTGGATCTGGGTCCCTGTCCCTTCCCCTCCTTCCCTGGACCGCACCCTCCATCCTTGGTGCCCAAGGACCTGACCGCATGGCTGGCATCAGAAGCCTCCAGACCCCCAGCCTGGGCGTGGGGCTTGTTTCCTGGTTTCCACTTTGGGGTGGCCGCTGTGCCCCTCAGCAAGGCTTCTGTGACTGGCTGTCCTGGTTTGCCTGGGGCCACCCAAGCCCTCTGTACTCAAAGTCCTGCTGAGGGAAGTGCGGGGTGGGGGTCACTGTAGGGGGAGAAAACACCCCTTGTGCTTTTCCAGGACTCTCTGATCGCACCACTTTGGGTCCACACCGTTTCCTCCCAGGACACTGGCTGACGGGAGTCGCCTTTCCGTGAGGCGCGTGGTCACCCGTGGGCACAGTGCTGGTGTGGGAAAAAGAAATGGCTCTCACCTTGGACTCTTTCTGGAGCATCGGTCTCTTCGAAGAAAGGTGGTGATGTCGTGACGAGAACAGGCTTGGTGGTCGTTATTTGCACCGTCGCTGCAGGCTCATTATGACAATCCTAGGGCGAGGGAAACCGAGGCCCAGAGAAGTGACATCATCGCTAAGGCTCAGTTTGGGCAAGAAGTTGAGCCTGTGTTGAAGCCACATGGTGTCCCCTGTGTGGTTTGCACGCTGACTGACGAGGTGTGTCACAACCAAGGCCAGGCTGGGCGAAACCCATACTTTTGCAACCTCTGGCTTGGCTTGGGTGTCTTGCTGGGTATAAGACAGCAGATCTGATGTTTTCCACTTCCTCCCATATGGCAGAAAGCCGGACTGGCTGGGCGGCCAGTTTCGGCTTGGCCCAATTCAGCTGTGGCCCATGTTGGAAAATGTTAAGTCTGTTTTCCATTTGCCCCTCCCCCATTTTTATTTATATAATCAGAATCAGAGCTGGCCGGAGTTGAGAGAGAGCCTGCAAGTCATCTAGTTCTGGAATGGCAACTACATGGCATGCATGCTGCCACCCTCCTGGCTCCGGTCGTGGTAGACATCGCTAATCAATCCTCACAGTATCAATCTCCTCGGGGAACCCTGAGGCAGTCACTACTAAGCATTGTAGGCATGCAGAGTGAAACTGTTAGGGTTCAGCCTCTTCCTTTTGGAGGTCAGCCTCTCCCACCTTACAGACTGAGGTAGAAGCCCAGGGCCCAGAGTGGTTAAGTGACCCTCAGGGAAGCCTTCGGGGGCCAGGGTGCTTGGCTCTGAGTTGAAAGTCTGTATCTGACCAAAAGCTACTGTCTGTCTCCCTGGAGAGGAGCTCCTCCCACCCCCACCCTGCACTCCACGCGGTGGCTCGAACCCAGGGCCCGAGCTGCGCCTCTCAGCACCAGGCCCGTTTTCTTTCTCACCCTTCCTGGGAGGCTCGGCGGGACCCAGGTTGTAACTACTGTCTTTGAACCTCTCTCTGGAGGGTCCCGCTTATCTTCCCAGTGACGAGCCTTTCCCTTCACCCCTGGTCTCATTTCCGTCCTTGCCTCCGGCCGCTGAGCAGTGGGCCTGTCTGTCTGTCAGTCCCAGCAGATCCTGCTGTTGGGCGTTCTGGACCGCCTGGGACAGGTGCAATGTGCCGAATGCTGTGGATCCTTTCGCTGGCAGAACAGGAAGACAGTGGGCTGGTCAAGGTCGGCACTTCCTGTTTTCTTCAGCGTCTGTAATTTGGGCAGTCTTCGGCTCCCCCAGGTTTAGAAACCCCGGCTCGGGGCTGACACTCCAGAGGCAGGCAGCGGGACTCCGCACAGGTGGACGTGCGAATGCTCGGTCCGGGCCCCACACCCGTGGGGAAAGAAACAGGTCTCTGTGCGCACGCTTTTGTGCCTGCCTGAGCCGTGTTTAGTCTCTTGGTTATAGCGAAATAGCTTTCCTCTTATCCTAGTCTGGAGTTTCAAGGTTGGCCCTTCTTGGCCCCAGAGTGTTTATTTTCAGATTTCTCAGCCTGGTCCGGCAGAGCACATCGCTGGTGAGCGCTGTGGTCACGTTCGTGCCATCCCGCGGGCCTGGCAGGTGCCGCTGGCCGCCCGGCGCACAAATGACTTCCTGACACACGGCCTTGGCGATTTGACGACCTCACCTCTGTCGGGCAGAGGGGCAGAGTGACTACAGCTCCTGATGATCAAGGGCGCGAGGACACTAAGCATGAATAACGACGCACAGAAAATACCCAAGTAGGTCATGGCCGGTTTTACCTTAGAATGCCTGGGATTTGGCTCAGAATTATGGATCCATTGAGTCGTGAAATGTTGGCATTTTTATTGAGTCTGTTACAGAAGCCCCATGGCTGTTGGGCTGCAGTGAGCGAGTGTCCTCTTTGAGCTGGACCACGGACATAGTTCTGACACGCTTACTCCCTCCTGGGTCCCACAACATTATCGTTTATTTTTTGTTTTTTTGGAAACAGGGCCTCGCTATGTAGCCCAGGCTAGCGTTGAGCTTGAGGGGATCCTCCTGCCTCAGCTTCCTGAGTGCTAGGGTTGCAGGTGTGTGCCACCACATCTGGCTTCCCCACGACTTTAACAAGGCCAGGTGAGCTGCTAACATATAAGGGACCAGAATAGTTTCCCCTGTTCTCTTTGCCTCTTCTGAAATTGGCTGGTACCAGTCTGTGACCTCTCCCTGGAGTGTGAAACCCTTAGATGACCAGAGAGAGAGAGGAATCCGTGGACAGTTCTGAAATGGGCAGGCAGTTTTGCCAGGATGGTTTTTTTGCCCCTGGATTTTCACTTTGCTTGTTCTGAAGCCGAAAGAAGTTGCTGGACTTTGCCTTTTGTCTGCTTTGTCACCCGCACGGGCGGCAGTTTGGTGGGGTGATGATCGCGTTTATTCTCGGGTTTGCTTAGAACTCTTGGCGGCCTCGCTGCTTCCTGAGGGTTGTATGGTGTCGTTGATCCAGCCTGCTTCCTGCTGAGCTGGGCAGCGGTGCCAAGGCAAGGCGGGGCGAGATAACAGATTCCACCAGTCGTGGGCACCTACCCCAGACCTGCTGGTCCACAGGGGAGAGGCCGCTGCGAGGGTGGCCGGGCAAAGGCATTCACTTTGGCTTCAGCCGGAAAAACCAAGGGTGGGGAAGAGCGATTGCCACGGACACCGTGCCCACCCCGGTGCAGCTTCTCCTTTGCTGTCTTCGTCTCCTGCTGAGCGCTGCGGGCTGGCCTGGGTCGGGTCAGGAGGGTCTGCCTCTTTCGTTCGTTCCTTCATTTTGGCATTCGAAGTTCTGCTTGTAACTTGTCTCGTGGTAAAACATTCACACTCTGATGCTCGTTTTAGCCCCTCGTGAGCGTCCGGAGCATTGAACGGTCACAGAGTGGTGTAACCATCCCAGCCCTGGTCTCTGTCCAACGCTGCCGCCATCCCTAGCGTCGCGTGTCCTGTCTCCTGCTCCCCCAAGGCAGCTGCGGGCAGCTTCTTGTCTTTCTGAGTGTGTCTGTTCTCGGTGCCCTGGGCATGGGTAGTCACAGTACCTGTCTTTCTGCGTCTGGCTTATGTCTCATCGCGTGATGTTTGCAAGTTCCACCATGTAGTGGCATGTGCGTGAATTTCCTTTCTGAGGCTGAATAATATCCTGTTGTATATATACATTTTATTTTTCCTCAGGTAGGGTTTCGCTATAGAGTTCAGGTTGGCCTTGAACTCACTGTGTAGCCCAGGCTGGACTTGAACTCACAGCGATCCTCCTGCCTCAGGCTCCCAAAGGCCACGATTATAGGAGTGTGCCACCAGCCCGGCCACCATCTTCTTTTAACCCATTCTTTCAACCTATTCTTTGGTCGGTGATCGCTTAGGTTGTTTCCAGGATGCTTGGGGCATCTATGACTAATCTGCTGTGGACGCTGGGGACCAGCTGGTGACCCAGGTCTTTTGGACAGATGCTTAGGAACGGATGTCTTGTGCTTTAAAGACCCCATTCCCCAGGACACAGAGCTCAGGTTTACTGTAGAATAATTAGACAGCTCACATAAGCAGAAGACAAAAAGAAAATCCACCTGGAATCCCAACACCCAGGGGTAGTAATTACCATCTCCGTGGCGCATTCCCTGGCATGGGCTGGTTTTCCATCTGTGCCTGATTCTGCACTGTGTGTGCCGGCTTGGGAATAACATGGGCGATCATTGCTTGGAAATAGGGCAGCCTGGGGCAAGGCACCGGGCAGGGAGGGGATGCCACTCCGTCTCTGTGACCCAGGAAGCATCCTTCATGGTGTGGGACACGTGTGTTCCTTTTCCTGCTCCCTGCCGTCCACAAGCACCTGAGTGTGGTCCGTGCCTGTCAGGGTCGTCCAGCAAAGACAGAACAAGCCGGAGCTCAAGCTGCCCTGTGCCCAGGAGCGGGGGTCCCTCCTAGCTGGACCATCGCCGCTGCCTGCTGCCGGCACGCTAGTGGGAGTGGGCAGGCAGATTTCCCACCCCCGTTGCTGGGAATGCTGGGCAGACCAGGGCCGAGCAAGGCCCTGCACCCCTCAGACCCTTGCCAAGGGCCCCTGACGTCAGGGCCGTGGTGACAGAGCAGGGGTCCCCGTGGCAGCTTCCCTTCTGGAGGGGGAGACGGCCTCACTCAGGAGAGCAAGGTCAGGTCAGATAGTAGTAAAGTATGGTGAAAAAATGCATAATTACTATTATTACTTTTGGTGTTTCTGAGACCGGTTCTCACTGTGTGTTCACTGCTCTTGCCTTCACTGTGCAACCCAGGCTGGCCTTGACCTCTTGCTGATCTTCCCGCCTCAGCCACCCCAGTGCTCGGCCTGCACCGCCATGCCTTCCTCTCCTCTCTTTTACTTTCTCTTTTGTTCTTTTCCATTTCCTTTCTCTCTCCCCTTTCCTTTCCTTCTTTCTCCTTTTTAAAACTTTGGCCCAGGTGCCTGTTGCCAGTGGATCGGAGGCCATTTGATGAGCGGCTCTGGGTTTGAGTCCCAGCTCTGCCACTCCGCCGGGGTGCTCTTGGCCCTTGCTCCAGGACCTGGTTGCCTCTTGTCCCTGTCTGTGGCGTGGAAGGTGATGGACGGTGTGTCCGCTTCCCGGGGTGCTGGCGAGGTGGCCCTGGGGCCGAGGTGTTGCTGGCTGATGAATCTAACAGCCTCACAGTTTGAAGATTCCCGGAGAGGCCCATCCAGTGGGTCGGGGATGCCCGGCTCCCCATAGTCATCCTGGGCTCAGCATAGCCGCGTCTCCTCCTGGGTCCTTTGGCCAAACCCAGTTGCTCAGGTTCTGTCTCCGCCCTGGGGACGGGGACAAAGGGGCCTTTCTTGAAAGAAGCTGTTGTTCCCTGGTGCTGGGAGAACCAAGGCGGCTTCCATGGTGGGGCTGGGCCTGGGCCTGGGAGACCCCACTCTGGCCTGTCCCGTGGGGGCCAATTCTCCTGCGCGGGGGTCGGGGGTCGGACCCGACTCTGTGTGCAGATGTTGCTGTCACTGCGCATGGGGTGCATGGGGCAGGGTGGTCACAGAAGAGCCCCCTGGGGTCACCCTCCCTGCAGCTGCAGGAGAAGGCAGGAGGATTTGAATGCCCCATCTTAAAAAATGCCGCACATACCCTAGTTCCGGCCTGGAGAGAAGGATTTAGGGCTTCCTGGCCACCCCCGTGTGGCTCGTTCTTCTGTTTTTTGTTTTTTATTTTTGACACAAGGTCTCACTGTGTGACTCAGGCTGGCCTCGAACTTGAACTGCCTCGGCCTCCCGACTACAGGGATTATAGACGGATTCCACCCTTTCTCCTCGATGGAGGTCTCCTCTCGTGGATAAGTCTGTGAATGGCCAGCCTGGGCCATCCGGGCCCTCAGGAGATGATGGAGGTGGTCCCACTGGGCAGGGCAGGGAGCGGAGGCCCGGGGCTCATTTGTGTCCCGAGTTCCCACCCTACCGTCCTGTCCATGAGGCCTAGGGCCGTCGCTTCACCCGTGTGTTCCTCTGTGTGCCGAGGACAAAGCTTCTGGAGCAGGTGAACACAGCAGGAAAGGCTCCTCTGAGACTGGCACGGCCCGTGTGCTGCATCCCGTCCTCCAGGCCCCAGGCCCCAGGCGTGCGCTTACGGGCACCCAGTGAGCAGCAGGCCCTGTGCCGAGGACAGCAGGCTCTGCACAAGCAGGGCGGAGCTCTTGGAAAGCCCCGAGCTTCCCGGGAAGAGGCTGCTGATCACAGCGTGGCCTGGGGCTGGGCAGGGAGGCGGGCGGCGTGTGGCTGGACTGGGCATGATGGGGGAGCCCAGGCACCTGTCCTGCGTGCCGGCGGGCAGGACTGCAGGACTTCAGGACTTCGGATGTCACCGCAGAAGTGGGTCACAGTGATGCCCCCCGGACCTGTTCTTGCTCCGCCTGGGATCTGGGCAATGCTTGGGAAGGCCAGGCAGGGGCAGTGACCCTGGAGAAATGGCCTGTCCCTCACCATGGTGTGTCAGAGAAGCCAGAGGGGCAGAGTCGGAGATCTCACCCCCTGCGCTCTGCCGCCCCTTGCCTGCCCCAGCACTCAGGGCTGGGGACCTGGCCTTTTGGAGCTCATTTCTCCTTTACAGTGAACCTATTGGCCCCTCTGTGGTTCCTGAGGGCTGGGGTTGGAGCTGAGTTCGGAGCACTTGCCTGGCTGCATGAGCTCCTTGCTTCAATCCCCAGCCCTGCAAAAAAAAAAAAAAAGAATAAGAGAAAAAGTGTTTGATGAGCAAAAAATTGAAAGGGTTCATTGAGGAAACACCTGCCCACTTCCGCGCCAGGTCCGGCATGGAGAAACTGCACTGGACGGAGAACGCCTCTCCTCTCTCTCGGCTTCTGCAGCTCCCAGGTGACAGGGAGGGGCTGGTTTTCCGGGCCAGGTGACGGGAGCTTTGGAGTCAGACATTCCTGAGTTCAGGCTCTACCAGTTCTCTCTAGAGCTGGGCAGGCCGTGGAGACTGAACGGAGCTGCTGTTTACGTTCTGATTGCCTGGTTACCCCACCTGGAGAATGGGATGCCACTACCCAGGCTGCGGGCCAGGAGCTGCTCTCCTGTCTCAAAAGTTTCTCAGCCGGCTCTGGGCCTGGTGCAGGTGGAGCGGCCTTTTCCAGCTTCCCTTCCATCTCCTGCATCCTTGACTCGTCTGGACTCTGGGTTAGGGTTCTGGAGCCAGCCTGCCTGACGCCTCCCCACTATCTTGTGCAGAAATCTCGCGAGCAAGGAAGGACAAACCACTTCCTCTTCTGCCTTCAGATTGATCAGGCCCACCTTGTGCTAGTTTCAGTTTAAAGAGAATAGTTTTGCTTTGGTTTGTTTTGTTCTGTTCTTTAAGGCATTTCGCTATGGCCTTAAACTCACAATGTAGCCCAGGCTGGCCTAGAACTCATGTGCATCCTCCTGCCTTAGCCTCCTGAGTGCTGGGATTACAGGCCTGTGCCACCGTGCTAGGCTAAGAGAATTTAAATAAGAGAGACAATGAGAAATTTAAAAAGGATTAGATAGGAACATGGACACTTGCCTCTGCCTCCGTCCGTGTCTGTGTTTGAGATGAGGCCGCCCAGTTCCGGGACAGGCCGAGCGCTGGCCCTGGCCCTGGCACTTTCTTGTATGTGCAGGACGTTGGTGGCAGTGGCCACAGTTTCCAGGTGTCTGGCTGGTATTTGTCGCCGTCCTGTGGCTGTGGCTTTCGCACGGAGGCCAGGTCAGCCAGTGTTAGGAGGCTGAACCTGGTGGCAGCCAAGGTGACTGGTGGCCCTTGCCCCTGGGCAAGGCCTTCTCTCCTGAGGCCATGGTGCAGGTGGGGTTGTGGGTGTCGGGTTTGTAAGTCGCTTGGGATCGGTGTCCCTGAGTTGGCTGGACACAGCCCCTGGCCCCTGGATGCCAGCTCTGCTACCACCCTGGGACTCCTGGGAGCAGTGCACAAAGGAGACCTTTCTCGGGGAGGGAGGATTAGTGTGCATTCACACCGTGCACACACAGACCCACACTTTTACTTGCGTGTGGATGTTTGCACATATCTACATGCATTCAATGGAAGCACACATGGGTGCATATAGATATGCGCCTATGTACCTGCATGAACAAAGCACACGTACACACATGCATAGATGCACACATATGTAGGAACGTGCACTTGAAAGTGCACACATACAATGTACATATGCACGGTACCTGTCCTGCAGAGAGCTCAAAGTTCTTTGGCATGAGTACAGGGTGTGCAAAGGTCCTGAGGTAGCAGGGTGTGGGGGGTGCTGGAGGAGAGCAGGGCCCATTGTTCCATCCTCACAACCTGAACTCTCTGCCTCTCCCTGAGGGCCCAGGTCATAGATCACTTTTCCTCCATATCCTTCTGGGTCTCCATCTGTAAGGCGGGCGTGACACAGGGGTCCCCGGCCACACCTGCCTCCCCCTCATCCTGCTCATTCAGCCTCTGCTTCTGGCTCTGTGTGACAGATGGAACTGCTGTGGCGTCCCTGACGTGTCCTCCAGCTTGTTTGTCCTGGGGGCGGGTCCTGTAATTGCATCCCCGGCTGTGAGCGAGTGACACAGAGGCCCGTGTCCGCTGTGCAGCTCTGTAATTTCCACGTCTGGGATGCGGTGCCGGCCGAGCTGTTTTCCCCTGTGACCCGCGAGGGCTTCTGCCCAAGTCAGCCGCCACCGCTTCCCACTGCCTTTCTTGTTGTTTTCTTCTTTTTTTCCGAATAACCCTCCCGGCCGGGAGCTAAAGCCCGCGGCGACTTGGATGTGGTGGTGAGGGTTAGGGTTCCTCTTGATGGGGAGTGTGGGGAGGGCAGTGTTTCCCACGGACAGACGGACTCTTGGGCTGGGACGTGGGGGATGTGGGGTTGTCGATGCCCCACCGCCTCCTGTGACTGGGGAACGGGCGCACAGGAGCGGGGCGTGTAGCGAGTGGGTGGCTGGCAGCCGGCCCCTTGGCCAAGTCCATTCTGCCCATATATTTTGTTTGGCCCACACAGTGTTTTTCTGAAAAAAACAAAAATGAAAAACAAAAAAACAATAACTTCAGTAAGTTGTCTGTGTTTAAAAGTTGGGAGAGTTCCCCTAAGACACATTCAGGTTTCCATTTTCTAACAAACGACAAAGCCAGCGCTTCACTGTCTTGGAGTGCTCCTGCCTCCGCTGCTGGGCCACACGCAGTCCTGGGCCATCCCCAGCTGCCCCTCAGCTGTCCCTCGCCTGTCCCCCCCCCAGGGAGGCCGAGGCAGCCCGCACCCTCTGCTCCTGCCTGTGCCTCCCGGCTGCCTCTGTGGGGTGGACACCTGCTCTCCGTGCCACCAGGCTGGCCAGGCCGCCTCTCGCAGCAGCGCCGCCCGCAGGGGTGAGGATGCTGACTGGGTCTGAGGAGGTCACCCCAGGCGTGGGGATCCAGTGACCCCCCCCGCCCGGTGGCAGGGTGTCTTGGGGCCCCTCCTCCTCCCGCCCCACTTTCTGCCTCCTCCTCTGCCTGCCTGAATCCCTCCCGCCTTCCCCCAACTCCACTGAGGTCCCCAGGGCCACCTCGGGTTCCTGCAGGACTCTGGTGACCTCCAGACCAGGCCGCATGGGAGGAACTGCCCAGGACCCCAGAGGTCACCCAGATCAGGTCACGGGGCCGGGGAGCCCAGCACCCCGAGGCCAGCCTGCATTGGCCACACGTCCATGGCAGAGATGCCAGGCGGCTAGGGTGCCATCACTGCCCTCTGAGGCTTCCTGTCCCCAGCCTCCCTACTGTCCTCGCTACCACCAGCCATGGGTTAGGGAGCGAGGGGCACTGAGGGGGGCGTGGTCCTGGTGGCCAGGCTTGGCAGTGACTCACTTGGAATCTCTGAGATATCACTTCACCTATGGAGGCTTCGGCAGCGTGGCGGTGAAGCCACTGTCCTCAGAGCGCTGTGGTGTCATGCACGGAGCCGCTGTGGTTGGTGTGGCCACCCTTGCCGGGACAGTGTGGGCCGGAATCCTTCTTGCCTCCCATTTGTCTGTCTGTCTGTCTTTCTGTCTGTCTCTCTTACTCTATAAAAAACAAAAACACAAAACAAGCTGGGCACGATGGCGCTTGCCTGTAACCCCAGCACCCTGAGAGGCTGAGTCAAGAGGATCACAAGTTCGAGCCCAGACTGGGCAACTTAGTGATGTAATGAGACCCTGTCTCAGAAAAAGTTAGAATTGACACGCAGCAAACTGTTCTTTTTCCTTTGCACAGGGTGGACTGTGATGGGTCCAGCGCAGTCTAGGGGCATTCACGGTGCCACTCCCGCCCACCTCCCCCAACCTCGTCCTTTACCCCATCATGTCCTCTGCACCCATGGTCTCAGTGCCCGGCCTTCCTGGGCCGCCCCCTTCCGGGTTCTCCGCTGGCCCTGCAGGTGAGATTTGGCCGGGGACTTCGTGGCTGCCCATCGAGGACCTGGGGAGCCAGAGCCGTGGTGCGAGGCAGCTGGGGTCCCTTGTGGTTCCGCCTGTGGCCCGGGGTTGCTGCTTGGCCTCTGCTGCCCTGCGAGATCAATGCCGGAGCAAGCCCAGGGCACCCTCGCCACTGGCAGAAACCAGTCCTCCCGTGGGTCCCCAGGAATCGCGTCCAGCACGAAAGCGCGCCGCCCCCAGCCTGTCTGGGCAGCACCTTTCCCTTGTCGGGTGGCCGGGCCTCACTCGCATTCAGGAGCGAGGCTCGCACAGCTGCCCCTGCATGGCGCCTGTGTTGTGGAAAGCGTGGCGGGGCCAGGATCCCTCTCCGGGGTGGACGTGTCGGGGCCGCGGGGGTCGGGCGGGGAAGCCGCACACTCTTCCCGTTGGCCTCTCGCTTCTTCCTTCGCATTGTGAGATCTGTGCCTGGTCCTTGTGTGTGAGACTTTCTGGCGCTGCAGCCCCTGCTCATTCATTCAGTCGTCTGTCCGTCTGTCCGTTCAGCACACAGTGATCAGACCTGCACGGTGGGTCACCTTTCTGAGCTGTGGGTCGCTGCGGCCCCCTTACTTGACTGAGCCAGACCTTGTTTCTGCACAGTGAAGGCCCCAGCGTGGCTCTGGGTGACGACAGGGACTGGCTGCTCAGCATGGTTGGGAAATTTCTCCAAGGTCTTGAAGCCTGGGCGAGGAGGAAATTGACTGGACTCGAGCTCTGGTAGCTTTGGAGCCCGACTCATCCCCATGACAGCTGGCAGGGGAAGAGGAAGCCCAGGCCACAGCTGATCAGCGTCCAGCAGTGCCGTGTCACCCGTCACAGGCCCGAGGGCAGAGCCCGCCGTGGGGCCTGCTAGAGGCTCCGAGAGGATCCGTGTCCACATCCCGCGGGGTCTGGAGCCACCTGGAGTCTCTGGGGTCCTTGTGATGGCACTGGTGCCCTGGGTGACCAGGGTCATTTCCTGCATCAAGGTCCTGTGCCAAGTCCCTTTCCATGTGTGGCCATGATGCCCAAGGCCGAGGGGGCATCATGTCTGGGGGCTGTGACTGTGCCCCCGGGGAGAGCCTGGCTGGTGCAGGGCCAGGTGCTGGATGGAGGGAGGGTGGCAGTGGCCTTCATTGCCAACTAGACAGGCTGGGGCCGTCAGCCTTTGGACAGTGGAAGGTGACAAAGCTCAGCCGGCTCTGAGCCACAGTCCAACCTGAGCCGTTTCCAGCTGTGGGTTGGTGACAAGGTGGTCACAAGTCTTGGGCCCCAGTGCTCAGCAGGCTCATCTGCGGCAAGGAGGAAGGGGACACTGGACCCTCCACAGACTAAAACCAGAGGCTGCATTCAGCTCAGCCACCCCCTTCTAGACATCTTCCCGAGAAAGCTGAAGACATCACATCACAGTGATTGTGCACACGCGTGTTACGGCAGCATGGTTATGACAGCTTCATTGTGGACCTGGCCTGTAGGGGCCTCAGCAGGAGGACAGATAAGGCAGACGTGGTTTCCCCACAGTGAAGCACCGCTCCACCATGAAGGATAAGCTTGAACCAGTTGCAGGAAAATGGATGCATCTTGAGACCCTGAGGTTAAGTGAAGTGAGTCACACACACAAGCTTAAATGTGGTGTGCTTTCTCTTATATGAGAAACCCAAGTATAAATAAGTTAAAGAGCAAAATAAAACAGGTAATAGAAACGGGGTGATAAATCTTTTGTGAAAAGGAAGGGGACCACGAGGTGGAGGGAGAGGGAGGGGAGGAGAGGGGAAGTGGACGAAGGAAGAATTAAGATGTGCTGTATACACGTGCCAACTCCCCATGATCAATGTAATCGTCACGCGCTGCAAACATTTACCAATAATCGAATGATAAAAGTATTTAAAAAATAAAAAAAGAGAAGGCGCCTTTGCAGCAGAGGCCTGAAGGGGTAAGGGAGCTGTCCTCAGCATGTGCAAAGGCTCTCGGGTAGGAATTTGCCTGTCCTGTCCTAGGAATGCAAAGAGGCCGGAGCCCTGAGGTGCGGTGGGGGGTTGGGGCCACATGGGAACTCACTTCAGTGACGCAGCTCCTAGAGCCCCGCCCCCACACTGGCTGCCACCTCCCCTGTTCCCTGCCTCCCTCTGTGCCCTCTCTGTTGTGTGGGGACAGGTAGCCCTCGATGGGCGTCCTCAACTCGGTTCCACCCTGGCGTGAGCCCTCTCGAGGTTAGCACCTGGTCAGTGCGTACCCGGTGTCTGGTTGGACATGAGATTTAGTGGGAGCCAAAACAGAGGCCAGGCCCCCGCCAGGCCCATGGAGGGCAGTGGGCACCATCCTGTCCTCCCTGATGGACCAAGGCTGCCAGGTGGAAGTCGTCCTTCCCTGCTGGGCCCTGCAGAGGGCTGGGTGGTATCTCCTGCTGGCTGCCGCCCCAAAGGCAGATTCTGGGAGCCCGTGACCAGGTGGCTGCAGCAGAGCTTGACTGGGGGCTGTGGCTGTCATGGCTGCCAGCTCCCAAGGTGCCAAAGGTGTTGAAGGAGAGGAGAGACAAAGGACCTGCTCTCAGAGCCCCCATGGAGAGCAGCGCCCTTCACCCCTGGCCGTGCCCTGGGGAGCTGGACGTGGAGGCTCACTGGGTGGCCCTGCCGTGGCCGTCCCTGCCATTTGCTCGACAGACCCTGTGAGCTCAGGGCACTGAGGGGATGGTTGTGGACCAGTACTCGATGGAAATAAATGTTGGGCAGGGTCAGCGCTCAGGTGGCCGCAGTGGCACTGCCCAGGTGCTGGGGGTTCCAGAGGCCCTGTGGCAGGTGCCATCAGCTGACACAGTGGACGCTCCTCTGTGTCTGGGTTTTCCTGCTCCCATACTTTTGCGGGAGCCCAGGTCTGTCAGATGCGGCAGATGACTTCGAAGTGGGCAGGAAAAGATGCCTGGGTTCTTGTCTCACTCACCCCTCTGAGCTGCTTCTACCTTTCATCATCTTTGAGCTGTTTTGCCAGTCTGACTGCATGGAGCTGGTAACTGCACAAGCTGCAACCGAGCAGGACCTGTCTCACAACAGCAAATAAAGAGAAGGGCTGGAGACGCTGCAGCTCAGTGGGCGGAGCCTCATTCAGTCCTCAGTCCTGGAAGGAAAAGGTTGCTCATTTCCTCTCTCTCTCTCTCTCTCTCTCTCTCTCTCTCTCTGTCTCTCTCTCTCGGGTTCTAGGGACTGAACCCAGGGCCTTCACACTGAGTTACATCCCCAGCTCTTTTATTTATTTATTTATTGTTTTGGAGGCAAGTTCTTCCTCAGTTGCTGGGACTGGGTTTGTTTTCTCAATCCTCCTGCCTCAGCCTACAGAGTGCCAGGATTATAGGCAGGCACCACCACACCTGGCTCAGACGTGGTTTCTGTCCCTGTCTCTCTGGACTCAGTTGGAACCAAGGACCTGTGTTTGGACTTAGCCAGGGAAAATAGTAAGAACCAGCATCCAGCTGGTACTCACAATGGGCCACGCACACTTCTGTGAGGACTTCTGGTGTCGTCAGTAGTGTTGGTCACACTTCGGGTAAACAGGCAGCTATCTGAGTGGGGGGAAGTCGAGGTGTGCGATGATGGTGGGCCTCCACCCAGAGGTCACCACGCCTTGAGCCCTGGCCTCGCAGCCTGGTCCCCGTCAAGTGTCAGGTGCTTGGCATTCGAACCTGGCGCCCTGCCCAGTGGGCGGAGAGGGGCCCCTGGAGGCCGTGGTCAAGGCCGCCATGCTGTGTTTTCTGTGTGGTGTCTGCACATTCGGTGCCTGTTGGTTCAGAGTGAGCCACTGTTCCACACTCATGAGCGAGGGCTCCCGGGGAAGAGTGGGGAGGAGCCTGTTGTGCCCCAGCTCAGCACACTAGACCTCGAAACTCTCCCCAGCCCTGGCTGTGAGGTCAGAGTGAATGGACGTCAGAATCAAGGATAAGGCATAGCTGGATGTGGGGGCACTTGGGAGGCTGAGGCAGGAGGATTGCCTGAATAGCGAGACTGTCTCAGAACAAGAGATAAGTCATAGAGGGGAGGTTAGTCCTATGGTCACTGCAGGGAGATGACATGTTGGTCACCTGGTTTGTCATTACACGTGTGCCCATGCGTGGACTGCCATGTTACACTGCATCCTGTGTCCAGATATTGTGCATTGGAAATTAACCAGATAAAAGCAAACGCAGAGCCAAGCGCACACAGTCTGCCGGCTCTGCATTCTGTTCACCCCCTCAGGGCAGCTCTGGGAGGTGGGGATTGTCACCTACTTGGCGGATGAGGAAGCTGAAGCCACCGTCCATTCTTGGGTTACTTCACTCACTTGTCTCACACGTGTGCCAAGACCGGGGCCCTGCGCACCCTTCGGGTCTTTGCGGAGTTCTGTTAGAGGGGTGTCTGGGGCTACACAGCCAGCCTCCAGTGCTTGTGCAGTGCACTGCCTTGGTACCCGCCCAAGTCGCACTGAGACTCACCAAGCAGATCTCAAAGCACCCCCCTCCTCAGGCAGACAGATTTAGGGTGTCCTCTGCCCAAGGGAGGAAGGCTGGAAGAGGTGGGCCCCTCAGTTAGTCCCCGAGAGACCCGGGCTCCCAGGAACTCATTCTTAGGAGAACTGTACGAGTCTCAGCTCCCTAAGTGAGCACAGATGTGCATGCATGTGGCCGCCGCTGCCAAGGTCCTGGCCGAAGCCAGCTTGGTTTGGAATCCTGGCCCCCGGCGGCCGCCAAGTCTGGAAATGAAGTAAACGAGCAAGTTGCTCTTGGCCGTTCTCCCCTCCTCTCAAGCCGACTTGAGTTAGGCCGGGCTCTGACCTCAGGCGCTGCTCATTCCAGTGTCCAGCGAGCGCAGGGCCTGGACTGGGCGTGGGGCAGGGCTGGGCAGTGCAGCGGTGACGTTCTGAGGCAGTCCTGTCCTCAGGAGCAGACACCGGGCCGCCGCCCCTCCCTGGACGCTTGTGCTCTTCCCCGCCAGGCGTCACCTGGGGCCCCTGGGATCCCAGTTGAAACTCCGTGGCCGGGGGCACCGCGGCCCCTCGCCACCCCAGGCCTCAGACCAAACCACGGCTGGTCGGTGGGTGAATCTCTTTGAAGCCAAGGGTTCGGGAGCCAGCTTGGCGGGAAGGGGCAGCTTCCTGCTGGGCACCGGCAGCTCCTCCCCTGCGAGGGCAGAGGCTGTTTCCTGGCTGTGAGACACGGCGGGGCCGTCCTTGTCTGAGCCTCGTCTGGCGGGCGCTGACCTGGAGAGGGCTCTGCACCGTGGCAGCAGAAGCAGCTTCGGGGTGTCAGCCCCAGCGTTGTCTCGGCGCCCCCTACGCACTGACTGCCCGACAGAACTGTGCAGCGCTGGACACCCCCCTCGCCCTGAGTTGTCCTTGCTGCCTTCGGGGTACACTTCTGGAGTTGTCCTTGGGAGGCCCTGTCTGGGTTTTGTGGGTGTTACTGGGACTCGAACCCTGGGCCTTTGCACTGAGCTACCTCCCCAGCCCTTTTACATTTTGAAACAGGGTCCCGATGAGTTTCCCAGGCTGGGCTGGGACTTGTGATCCTCCTGCTTCAGCCTCCCAGAGGCCATACCACCTCGGGTCCCAGGCCGTGTTTGAGGGTTCTGTTCCTCCTCCTGCATCCCAGTTGTCACCTTGGGCCCCTTACTGAGGTCTCCTCCCAGCTGGAGGCGGGGGATTCGCGGAGCCGGCCGTGTAAAAAGCTTTAAACGGGGTGCAGTGTGGAAAGCGAATGAGATGGTGACGCCGTGGTCCCTGCAGGGGGTCCCAGCCTCTGTCCTGTCCATGAGCCCGGCCGTGGGTGCCCCTTGGGTCCACCCCTCTCCAAAGCAGTGTGGCAGCACCATGGATACAGCAGGAGGGCGATACACCAGCTCCTGTTCTCTGGGGCCCCTGGGCGGCAGGGAGGCTGCTGGCCCCAACTCCCGTCTGCCCCCGTGTGACCCGGCCACGGTGAGAGGGCTCCCTGGCGTGGCCTCCGTGTTTGACCCTTAGTGGGCCGGCATTGGCCTTGCCGCCTTCCTCGTGCAGCCCTTCTATTCACAGTTCATTCTTCTGTCCATTTGTTTCTTCAGTCTGTCTGTTCCACTTTAATCTTGCCTTCGTTCGTGCTGTTCATCCACCATTCATGCCTTTCCCTGTGCCGGGCGCCTCGGCCTTGCAGCCCTCGGGAGAGACCCGGGGGTGCTGTCCCAGCCGGGGGCTCTGAGGGGGTGGTAGGCTGCCTCTAGGGTCTGTGGGGCCTTCTGGAGCATAGGGCCCCTGAGCGGACTTCTCCAGCCTTTTGTGCTGCAGAGGAAAAGAGCCCTGTACCCAGGCCCATGAAGCTACCACTCTCCTGGGACCCAGTCCTGGGCAGCCTTGGCCTGCAGTTCCAGGTTGCAGGGCCTCCCTGTGCTCGGTGGATCTTCAGAGCTCAGCAGCCAATCCGGGACCTGCGGTGGGGGGACACCAGCACCAAAGGTGGGGGCGCAGGGCACAGTGTGCAGTGAGGGGCGGACACAGGGCCTCCCGAGCCGTCCAGCGCCAGGAGCCCAGTGCGCTTCCCGGAAAGCACAAGTTCCCGCCGCACAAGGCCGTTTCTCACATGTTTTTGGCCCCTAGAATTCCTGTGTCTTCAGTGCTGGCCTCTGGGCTCAAGCCCCTTGGTCCCTGGGGGCTGGGGCCTGCAGAGTCCAGGAGCCTTGTGCCCCTTAGGGCCCGAAGAGACAGTGTCACCCGCAGGTCAGTGTGGCCAGAGCTTCCTGCTCCTTTCCCTCAAGTCCCCGCAACTGCACCCTGGGCTCCTGACGCCCTGTGAGCTCCTAGCACATGCGTGTGCGGCCCACAGTGTGCCGGGCCTGTCCTGGAGTGGCAGCCCGCACTGCCCAAGGCTGGCGTTCTGCCCTGAGTCCCGTGCTGCTGGCTGCGCCTGTTGGCTCCCAGAGGAGTTGGAATCCTGGTCTTGTACAGCTCGGTGTCCCCACCTGCAGTGGCTGGAGCTGTGTCCTGTGCCACCCAGGCTTGGGGCCTGGTGTTAACCTCACAGGAACCTCATGGGGACCACACTTGCTTCTGGAGACCCAGCTCTGTCACCACACGGTGATGTGACTTGATTCCTATGCTTTCTTCTTGATAAAAAATGATGGGCCAGGGGTTTGACTCAGTGGTTCCACCACCTGCCTCACAAGCGCAAGGGCCTGAGTTTGATCTCCGGTACCCAAAAAAGAAGGAGCGCCCAGGTGTGGTGACACTTGCCTGCCACTCTAGTACTTGGGAAGCTGAGGCAGGGGGATCTCTGAGGGCAGCTGGGGCTACCTGGCAAGTTTAAGGCAAGCCCTGTGTGAAAAAACTAAACTGAACTAAAATAAAAAATTGGGGCAAGTAAAACTCCCTGGTCTGCCTTCCTTCCAGAGCTTTTGTGAGGATCAAGTGAGATTATAAATGAGAAGGTCCTTTGTCAGCTCCTAAGCTCAGGGAAGGAGGATTCTCATTTTCCCTGGATTAATTGCAAAAGCAGTATCAAAGGAGCATTAAAAAGATTTAAAAGGAAAAACTGCAGCCTGGTGTGATGGTGCATGCCTTAATCCCAGTACTCAGGAGGCTGAGGCAGGAGGATCACCATGAGTTTGAGGTCAGCTTGGCTTCCATGGTGAGTTCAAGACCAGTCTGGACTACATAGTGCAACCTTGTTTCAGAACAAAAAGGGAGCTTCTGTGTCCCACATCCCACCTCAGGCAGCTCCTGCTATTGGTTGGCACAGGCCCATGCTTTCCTGGTTTGCCCCTGCTGTCCTGGGCCGAGATCTTCCTCTCCCATCTTCCCAGTCGTGGTTTTTGGTGGCTATGTGATCGCCTTTGGAGCTGCCCCGAAGTTTAGGGAATTGGGTCCCCCTGGTGAGATCCTGCGGCCACTCCTGCGTGCCGCCCCGAAAGTGCAGTGGGTGAGTGTCTGCCTCTGCGGTGTCTGTGGAGCTTCCCAGGGAGCTGGACCCGTCAGCACCCGGGGTCAGTGGTTTTCACCTTGTCCCTAAATTAACTTCCTGGGTTGGAAACAGTGTCACGGTCGGTGCCGTTCAGCAGCAGCAGCCTTGGGACCCAGTTGTTGGTGTCTTCTGCTCGCGGCAGGGCCTCGGTCCCTCTGCCCCTGTCACCGGCGTCCCTGCCCCCACTCTGTGCAGGCATGGGAGCCAGGGGCACAGGCACGGGGGAGGAGGAGGAAGAGGTGGGGGAGGAAGGCAGGAGAAACAGACAAAGGGGCAAAGATAGAGCAGAAAGGGCAGGCAGGGATGATAAGGAGGCAGGACGCGGACGAGCAAGCGAGGGGAAGGTGTGGCCAGCCCGGCAGGGGGTTCCTGGGAAACCTGGCAGGGCGTCACAAGCCCGTCGGGCCCAGGAGCCCCTGTTCCCCTCTGGGTGGCCCCTGGCTGGCTCAGTCCTCACGGCCGGCCGGAGTGGTGACGCACGTCCCAGGGAAGGGCCCCCGCGGCTATGGCGTCACAAGCCAGGCTGGGCCCCCCAGTGAGGCCCGGGGCCGCCACTTGGCCTCCCCTTCAGGGTGAAGAGACGGGACGTAGGTACCAGGCCCGGTCCTTGGTCTGGATGGGGCATGGGTGACCCAGAGGTGCCCCCTTCACAGTGACCGTGATAGGACCAGCACCACCACGCCCGAAGTGTATGTGCCGTGGCCCTCAGCCAGAAGAACCCACAGGAGATGGAGCCCCGGGTCACAGTCACCTGGCTGGCCCTGGAAGTACGAAGGGACAGACCAGGGCCGACGGTGGCCCTGCACGACCCCGGGCCACACGTCCTAGACCAGTGAGGCCCGGGGCCGCCACTTGGCCTCCCCTTCAGGGTGAAGAGACGGGACGTAGGTACCAGGCCCGGTCCTTGGTCTGGATGGGGCATGGGTGACCCAGAGGTGCCCCCTTCACAGTGACCGTGATAGGACCAGCACCACCACGCCCGAAGTGTATGTGCCGTGGCCCTCAGCCAGAAGAACCCACAGGAGATGGAGCCCCGGGTCACAGTCACCTGGCTGGCCCTGGAAGTACGAAGGGACAGACCAGGGCCGACGGTGGCCCTGCACGACCCCGGGCCACACGTCCTAGTACTCGTGTGGCTCTCATGTAATTCTGGTTTCAGTTCCAGGCCTGGCCTATGGACTGGTCCCTTTTCAGGGAGTCCGAGGAAAGGTGACTTATTTATTAGCTGTTTTTTAATCTCTTCATTTCTGAAGAACAAGCTGTGTATGTGCATGGAAATGTGATTCAGCATGTGATCAACAGGGCACAGCCAGAGCCTGGTTCAAAGGTGGCAGCCTTGTGGTTTGGTCGAGGAATGTTCTGGAAGCTTCACTCCAGACGCCCCCCCCATAATCACGTGGGGAAACAGGCAGGGGCAGGTTGGCGTAGGCTGTGGACCCACCTGTCCTAGCCCATTTGTTTGAGATGAGTCCTTTGTCACTCGTCTCCGTCCTGCCTGGGGCCCAGGAACGCAGAGCCAGGCCAGCCAGCAAGGGTGTGTCTGGGTGTCCTGGGAACAGAGCAGATGTGGGCCGTGGGGTTCTTGGAGCAGCCTTCGTTGACACAGAGGGTGGGAAAGCAGCCACACGGCTAAGCAGGGATAGGGTGACCCTGGGCACAGCCTGTGGTGGCTTTGTCTGGAGCTGCTCAGGGAGGGCCAGGTGGCCCGTGAGGGAAGTGGCCTCGCCTGCCTAGGGAGTAGCATCCCTGGGGTGGCCCTGCTGTCGAGGCCCCGCTGCCTGCGGTGCTGCCTGCGATGCCCAGGCCACAGCAGGAAGTGTGAGCTCAGGTAGGCCAGCTGCAAAGCCTGGGCCCCTGGAAGCCTGCGCTCCAGACCGCGCTGCACTCACTTTCCTCGTGACCAGTAAGAATAAGTGGTGACCACGGCTGTTTACTGAGGGTCTCCGGAGGAAGCCCGTGCCTGAGTGGGGTGTCTCGATCCTTGGGTACAGGTGAGGATTCCGAGGCACAGAGCCACACAGAGCTAGCCATAGAGCCATGTCGCCGGTGCCGGTGATACCGGTCCTGCGAGCAACGCCTCCTCGGGCGCTGTGAGGCTTTGGGCAAGTTGGTGCCCTGCTCTGGGAACCTCGGGCTCCCCTGTTGAGAAGTGAGTCTGACCATGCCCCAAGCCTAGGCTTGGACAGAACGAATTAGTGGCTGTCAGGGTCGCTGCCGTCATCGTCCCTACTATGACCCAGGGTCGGCCATAAGGAAGGAGCAGACCCGGGCAATCAAGCTTCCCGGCCTGAGGAAGGACAGGAGCACCCATGGGGAAGGCCCCGCAGAGCTGGCACCGTGGAGAGCGGGACCAGCAGCAGCGGGTGCGACTGCTCCAAAGGGCTCAGGCGTGCCGGGCACGGACGGGGAGAACAAACCAGCCAGGCCGCTGCTGCTCTGCTTCCCGTTTCCCGTGAGGAGGGAAGTTACGGATTTCCGCCTGGTGTCCATTCTGGGGAAGGACGGGACAGGCTGCTCTGGGTGTGGCCCCCGTGGGTGTGGTCTCTGTTGCTGGGGCCGCCATGCTGTACCCAGGGCAGCTTCCTGGGTGGGGCAGCTGTGTCCCTCGTCCCAGATAGCCACTGCTCCAAGCCCTGGAGGAGTGGCCGGTGCTGCCGGCTGTCCTTTGGAGCCACTGCTGCCTCCTGGAAGCCCACACCATGGTCAGTCCGTCCTTCCTGGACCCTCTCTTGACTACTGGGCTGTGGGCTGTGGTTCCTTTCCGCTTAGTTCCCAGCTAGACAGGAAGCCATTCACTCTCTTCCCCGCATCTCTCCAGCCTGCACATGGCTGAGATGATTGCAGCTGTGAGATTTGTAGAAGACAGAGGTGCTAAACTGGGGCAGGGGAAGAACAAAGGAAGTGGGGTCTGTTCAAGGTCCTGTTCGAGGGCACAGGGACTAACCTTGTGAGGTGGTGGCCGAGGTGTGGTTTGGGAGCATTGTAAGTCAGCGGTAGTCAGCTCAAGAGGGCCTCAGTCTGTCATCTGCAAAACGGGATTGTCATGGGTCCCAGACAGAGTGAGTGCGGGTAGGGTTGGGTCCCAGGACCCCCCAGGTCAGGGAGGGAACCCTGGGGTACACTTGGGGTCCCCAGAACCTGGGACAGGTCATAGTGGAAGCTGACATCCACCTGCTGGGCTTCCTCGAAACGACAGTGGCGTGGGTTTCAGAAGAACGTGCTGTTAGGTGGAATGGGGCAAAGGAGCAAGGGCGATTTCAAGAGCAAGAAGCCAGCACCAGTGGAAGGCAGCACCAGATTGCTGCCCATAGCCTGGCAACTAGGCCCTGGCTGCCAGGGAGCTCAGCATTGGGATGGGCAGGGGTTGCGGAGAAGCCCTGGTGCGTGGCCCTTAAGGTGTAGGTGTTCTGTCAGGTTGGATCAGAGTGGGGCGAGGACACTGGGCCCCCAAATGAGGTAGGCAGAGCCAACGGCGGCCACGAGCATCCCTTGCTCTCAACAGTGCAGGCCCCCATCTGCCCAGCAAATTCAGGCCCGATGGCTGTCCTGTTCGCAGCGGCACTCAGCCCGTGACTGTCCAGGTCTGCTCCAGCTTGGTTAGGTCTGTGTGCTTTACCGGGCCCCTTGGAGCTGCTGAGTTCAGCTCAGAGGTGCTGCTTACGGCAAGGTGGGTGCTCAAGCGCCTGGACCGCCGGTGACTTCCAGAATGAGCTGTGGAAATAAGGGGACTTTCTCCCTGCTCCCTTGGCCCGATCCCTGTGGGGCCCTAGGACAGCCTGCTCCGAGGCCCCAGCAATCCAGTCACCCTACGGGACATCCCAGCCCAGCAGGCGATTTCTCTGGGGTCCTGTTACTCTCAGAGCCCACACATCTTCAGAGCTGGGGTGCAGCTTTCTGAACACCCGTGCAGGTCCAGTGCCCTGGCCCCGGGGTGCTCTCGCGGCTCAGTGCTGTCTCTGCCACTCCCTCTGCTGCTCCTGCACGGCTTACAGGCCGTGACTGCCCTCTCCTGTGCTCCCCTCACGCGAGTCCTTACCTGGTCACTAAGGTTCGGTTTTCTCTTCGTCCTCTGTTCGTTCCCGCATTCGTTCATGCACACCTGTGCTCCTTCGTGCACTCAGACTCACGTGGCTCACCTGTGTGTGGCTGCCCCGGCCGGCCTCACGGAGCTCGCACAGCCAGACCTGCCCCAGATGGTCATCTCTGCACATGGTGAATTCGTCGGGTCACACGGAAGGACACTCACGTGCGCCTGGACCTCCCCCACCTTCCACTCCGGGAGCCTGGCGGGCGCTGCCCTGCTGGGGTAGCGGTGTCTCCACAGGTCTGGGCTCGCCCACTCCACCTTGCCTCTGTGCCTTGCCCCTCCTCGTGACCTCAGTGGCCCTGTCCAGGCTGTGTCCTTCCCTTCGTGTCCCACCCCGCTTTCCTCGGCCAGCTCCTGTTGCAACTGGCCCAGGACCCCAGCCCCCAGCCCAGCCTCCGAGAACCGGGAACACAGCACAGTGATGGGGACAGGCGCGTGGTCTTGCTCCAGGGAGCAGGAGTGACTCCAGGGCGAGAAGCTGACGTGTCCCCCTGCCGGGCACTCACTTCCTGGCAGCCTGTGCCCTCACCTCGTTTCCAGCCCCAGCCCCCGCAAAGGAGGGCCTCCATATGTGTAACTCCCTGCCCGGGCCTGCAGCTGTTGCCTGAGCTTTTGGATTCGAGTCTGGGCTTGCTAGCTGGATAGGACTCTCCTCCTCTGGCCCCGCTGGGAGCCAGGCTGGGCTCCGTGTGTTCTGTGCTCTGCGGACTGTGCTGTCCTCGGGGGAGCCTCCCCTCCCCTTCCCTTTCTCCCCTCCCCTCCCTCTCTCCTCCCCTCTCCCCACCTCCCCTCTTCTTTCCCTCTCTCCCTCCCTTCCGCATGCCAAGGCCGAGTCTGTGCTTCCCTGAAGGCCCCATGAGTTGAATGAACAGAGGAAAAGCCCAAGCGGATGAGAGCTCATGGGTTGTGCAGGTGCCCTCTGCCAGTTGGTTACAACATTTTTACGAGCAAATCTGGTGGTTATCCCTTGGAAAATAAGCAAAGGAAACCACTTCCTGCTGCTTCCAGGAGCTGCTCGCGCCCGGGCTTTCTCAGCCCCACCAGGAACCCGAGGCTCCAGGCACTCTTCCCACTCGGGGAACCCAGAGCCCACGCACAGCCCAGTCACTGCCGGCCGTGTGGCGGGGACGCTCATTCCACGGCCCTTTGGGGTTGGGGGCTGCGTTGCAGTCTGGTCTTCGGAGGAGTTTCTGAGGTGGAGTAATTGGCAAGAGGCAGAAGGGGCACTTAGGGTTGTGACACTGGCAGCAGATCCTTTCCTGTCTTGGGCTCCTGCCTGTGCCCCAGGCTCGGGGCATCCCATCCCCTCCTCGGGGGCGTTTTTAAACGCACACGTGGCACCTGCTTCTGTGCCAGGTCCTGCTGCAAACTTTGCAAGTATTCAATAGCGTGGTCCGTACCATGGCCCTGTGGGCCGCTGCTGCCAGCTCCGTTGTACAGATGGGGAAACTGAGTTCCAGAGAGGTTAAGTCACTCACTGAGCTGGTAAGTGGCAGGGCATCTGGCCCGAGTCTGAGCCTGTGCCCCCCATGGAGCCCCACTGTCTCTCAAGATTACGAATCCTGTCGTGCCTGGGCAGTCCCAGCCCCCACGTGTCATCCTGGTGACGATCGGTCAGCTTCTCCTTGTACACAGATGTCCCCCATTGGAGGAGGGGTCACATGATCAGCCTGTGTGTGGAGCCTTTGGGACAGTCTTGGGGACGCTGTGACTCTGCATCCGCTGGTGGTGACACGGCCTCGCCCGGTAGTGGCTCAGTTCCCCGAGGAAAGGAGACGTCTTCCTTCTAGAACTCGTCACCAGGCGGTCCCTGGACACCTGGCACATGCGGACCTTTGGGCGCCGTGGGGGTGGGGTGGGGGACACCGAAGGCCGGAGACAGAGACAGCAGCTCTGGAAAGTGAAGTCGCACCCAAACCCACCCTTCTGAGAAATGCAAAGCACGACCGTTCGGCATTCCCGTTGCTTTGCTTGGCAGATTATGACTTTGTGGCCATTTAACCAAACACGTTCCCATGGCCTATTGTTTAATTAAAAAAAAAAAAGATGAAAACAGCAACAACAACAAAGACAAGTAAGAAAAAAGCCTCTGGTTATGTGAGTGGCATCTGCAAATCCCACTGCTGAACAGGCTAGGGCAGGGCCGGTCCCCGGGCTCCGGAGACCCTGCTGTCCCCAAGATGCCGGTCATCCGTGTATCTCCAGTACACGTCTGTCACACCTGTCTCGGTGTCCTTTGCTGTGCTCACAGGAGGTCGTGCGATGTGGTTTTCCGGGAAGTCCACGCAGCGCTGGCCTCCTGGCCAATGTTTTACTGAAACCCTGCCTTAGTTTAGCACATGTGCGGTACAGTGGCCTGGGATCCCGGCTCCGGCACATGGCAGCCGATTGGCCCCGGCTTGCCCAGGGCTGTGTCTTTTACCAAAGGAACATCTTGTGTTCCAGGAACCCCTTCCTTCTCAGGAAAACTGGGATGGCGCATCGCTGTCCTCTGCAGTGAATCCAGCCGGGTCACCGTACCTGCTCTGCTGCGTTGCCATGGCTGTGTTGCCTAAGCCACACTGGGCTTTGTTCTCTCGTGCAGAATGGCCTCAGTGCTGCCGTGTCACCGGTCATGAGAAGCCAGTTGTTTACGAGGAGAGGCCAGCATCTTCCCAGGGAAACGAGCCTTGGTTCCATGGTGGTTGTAGGGTGATCTGAAGCCTTTCCTTGCGGCGAAGGCAGTTGGTGCCGTCTCTAGTCTCAGTGGACCACAGCTGGACATCTGGGCTCCTCCGCTGGCCCCGTTAGATGCTGATCTGGTCATCTGGCCTCAGAGGGGCCATGTGGGAGCCACATGTGCCTCTCTGAGTGTCCATCTGACCCATCCACGGCAAAGGAGGAGGTTAAGCAGTGTAATTGTGTATAATTGAGAACACGGCTCACCTTTTTGGACCAAGTGCCTCACCAGCAAGGTGAAAAGGTGAAGTCCTGAGGCTGGTGCATAATTTAAAACACGGTGCCCCTGTCTGGCAGGGGCCATTTGAAAAGATATGGAGAAGGGGGAAAGGTTAAACCGTTTTGAAATGATTATTTTGCAGTTGGAGCAGCGGCAGATTTGGAGCAGAATGTGACATCCACAAGGCTTCCCGAGACTGAACAGGAGGCCCGTGTGACACCCGGGCTGGGGTGGTGGCAGGGTGGGAAGTATTTGCCCTGCTTTGTAGTTGGGGCTCATGGCGGGGCTACGAGGCTCACGCTCTGGCGAGAGGCTTCCGTGGTCAATGCCGGTGCTGTGTGTCCCCCACACTGCTTGGGACCCCAGCTTGGCCACCTGCAAGCTGGCTCTGTCTCATGATTTCTGCCTTTTTTGATTTATTTCCACTTTGGTTTTCTCAAACTTGTAAGTAAAGTCCACTTGGGAAGAGCAGGCCTCATCCCTGTGTTTAAGAGAGGATGCAGAGATGAGAGGTGCTTCGGAGATCAGAGCGGGGAGCCCTGCCTTACACCCCATTCCAGGGGCAGCCGAGTGCTGCGACCTGCTTCGCTGTTAGCTTCAAATATTAGCCACGTGCTGTTAATCTGGAAAATATTAGCCACGTGCTGTTAATCTGGAATCGATGGAGCTCGCACTCGACCTGGATCTCCGTGGATCTCAGACACTGCGAAGGAAGCCGCTGGAAAGCCTCCCTCCATTCCTAGGGCCGGCCAATCCCCTCCCTTCCGGCCTTCTTCCCAAGGAGCCTCAGATACACACAGGCAAATGCGTACAAAGTTCTATTTCCTCTTCTGTGTTTGTTTCAACAAATGACATAGTCCGGTCCACACGGCCCCGTGTTGTTTTATAACTAAACGGTAATCCGGGATTGCTCCCTCCAAGCCAGGCCTCCTCCTGCTTGGGCTGTGGCTCTAGACCCCCCACCACGCGGATCTGTTTGGCTGTTTGCTTGCTGGTGCTGTATTCCCGGCCCTCCGTGATGCCCGGCAGTATCTCTGGGGCAGCATGGCCGAGGTGCTGCCCCTGGAACAGCCGCAGAGATTCGTGGGTCGCACTGGGATGTTGCACGCCTCCCATGTGCCCTGAGCTGAGCACCGGAGGGGGTCTCCTGTGCCCCTGCAGGCCTCGTGTTCAGGGGCCCCTTGCAGCACTTCTCTGCTGTGTGCTTTGACAGCTCTGTCACAGGGCCTGGGAGGTGCCCCGGAGAGCAGGTGGCACGGCCAGGGTGCTCTTCCTTGGCACTTACAGTGAACGTGAGGCACATGACGTGTCTGTCCAGAGGGCATTGGGTGTTTGGAATGTAGGCCCTCCTTCTTGTTTGGTGTGAGGCCCATCCAGTAGGGAACTTCTTTTTGTATTTGTTTGTATGTGTTTGAGACAGTGTCTTGCTGTGTAGCACAGACTGACCTTAAAACTTGCGATCCTCCTGCCTCAGCCTTCTGAGTGCTGGGATTACAGACCTGCACAACTGTGCCTGGCTGGGAGTGAAACCTTAAGTACAATTCTGGTTCCCCTTCCCTTCGCCTCAGGAGCTGCAGCTTTCAGAATGGGAAGGGAAGTGTTTATATACTGCATTTTTTTTGGTACCAGGGATTGAGGGATCGAACTCATGACCTTGAGCTTGCAAGACAGGTGCGGTGCCACTGAGCTAAATTCCCGGCCCTGTGTACTGCTTTTCAAATAGAGGTCTACTCCCTGGGGAGAAAAGCGCCACCAGGTCCCTGTGAAGAGCTCAAGTGCTGGTGACGCCCACACCGGCGGTCCTCCTGTGTGCTCTGACATTAGCTCCGCCCCTCAGGTGAGCACATGGGCTTGAGACAGAGGCTGGCTTCTTCCTGCCCCTGTGATCTCGGGTGCCTCCCTGCACATCTGGGTTTCCAGCTGTGGAAATGGGAATCCTAGAGGTTCCTGAAACAGGGTGGGTGCTCCGTGGGCTGCGGTCTGGCTGCCTTTCTACTCTGCCCTGTCTGCCTGGCCCCTTCCAGGTGACCTGAGTGGGGTGGATGCCCAGACCCTGACTTGGGACCTAGGAATCTGGCCTGGACCACCCAAGGCCATGGCCTGAGCCATGGTCTCCTGGGGCTCATCCACTGCAGCTACATCTGAAGTGGGGCCCCGGCTGCTGACTTCTGGTCCCACTGCCCAGCTGTGTCTCCTGGAGGCTGGAGCATGGCAGTAGGACAGGCAGGATGCGCGGTGGGGTATCTGAGGGCCCCCTGTTGAGACCTACAGCCTCCTCTCTGCACGCACACGTCCCACCCTGGGAGGCGTCACCTGAATCAGATCTGTTGCCAAGTTGAACTGCATTTTCTGATCGAAGTACATTACAGTTCTAGAGGAAGCACGTTTCGAGTTCTGGACACATCTTCCGGTGTCCCTGATGGTGCATTTGGCAGAAGCTCTGCTGACTTCGGCTCTAAGTGCCCTGTCCGGGGAGGGGCGGCCATGTCCTGAGTATCCTGCCATTGTGCTGCTGTCCCTTCTCAAGGTCTGATGGGGACAGGAGACCCGCGCTACTCACGGCCACCTCCCCACAGCTCACCCTGGATGGGCACTGTCCAAGTGGGACCACGGTGGACATTCTCGTTGCTGACATTCTTGTGGCTGCAGATGCTGACGCCAGCAATCGTGATGGCATTGTCACCACTTGACATGACTCTGTGCCCTCAGCTAAGCTCTGTCCACTTGGCTGGGGTGATTTTCTCTTCATCTTAGGAAAGTGTCATGAGGAAGCACTATTATTAGCTCCATTTAGCAGAGGACCGAACTGAGGTTTAGCAACCAAAGGACGAAGTTCCTCAAGTGGCCAGGGACAAAGCCCAGATTAATCCTGGACATGTGACTCTAGAGCTACCCTCACCTCTGTCCTTGCCAGCTACGGTGTTGCATCAGGCTTAGAGTAATTTTCTTTCCTTTAATAAAAGAAAAGCACATTCTGGGCATGGTGGTGCATGCCTGTACCCCCAGTATTTGTGAGGCTGAGGCAGGAGGATCACCAAGAGTTCAGAGCTAGGGATTTAGCTCAGTGGTTCCACCGCCTGCCTCACAAGGGCAAGGGCCCAAGTTCAATCCCAGGCGCACACACACACACACACACACACACACACACACACAATCACCATGAGTTCAAGGCCATCCTGAACTACATATTGAGATGCTATCACAAAAACAAACAAATGAATGCACAAACCTTCATTTTGGAAATCTGAAAACATACTAACAATATAGCGGAGTGAAAGGATTCCCCTTGTCCCCTTTATCTGCATCACCAGCCACAACAGTTAAGTCATTCGTGAACAGTCTTGGGGCACAGCTGTCCCATGTACTCCTTTCCTCCTGCAGTTGAATTCTTTTGATGCATATCTCAGATATTCTAACAATTCAATAGAAATTACTTGAATAGGAATTTGCAAAGAACAAGTTTTTCAAATTAGTTATTTTGAGACAGGGTCTCACTGTATAGTTCAGGCTGGCCTTGAACTCTTGGTGATCTTCCTGCCTCAGCCTCCCAAGTGCTGGGATGACAGGTGTGTGCACCACCACACACACCTGGCTCAATCTTTTTTTTTTTTTTTTTTTTTTTTTTTAAAGAATAAGCATGAATGTAGTATAATCCTCATGCCTAAGAAGCTAACAGTAATTCTCTGCTCTTACCTCTCCTTGGTATTCACCTTGCCCCTCTTGTCTTGCATGAATTTTACTGTGGATTTGTTCAAATAAGAACCGAGACGTGGCCTCAACACTGTGTTTGCTGCATGTGTCTCAGGGTTTTAAAATCTCTTCCTGGATCAGGCCCTCCGTCCTGCAGAATTTTCCACATTTACACTTTTGCTGATCATTCCAGATGTCGTCATCTAGCACTTGTCCCTCTGAGCCTGGTATTTCCTGTGAATTTCTGGTCCCTTCTGACCTGTGCCGTCCAGCGCTGCAGCCAGTAGCCACACGTGGCCACTGAGTGCTGAAACGTGGGTGGTCCTAGTGGAGGTGTGACGTAAGCACGAAACACACCAGGTGTTTAAGACTCAGTGTGATTAAAAGAGTATAAAACATCCCAGGAATAATTTCTCATATTGATTGTATGCTGACGGGATAATGTGTTCCCCATGTTGGGTTAAATAGAATGTATTATTAACATTGATTTCATCTGCTTCTTTTATTTGTTAAAAATGTGGCTGTTAAGGAATTTGAACCAACGTGTGTAGCTCAGGCGCTGCTAATGGAGAGCACTGGTCTAGAGATTCCGTCAACTTGAGCTCAAACATTCGGCCCAGATCCATTCTGGGAGTCACCGTGTGCTTCCTGATTCCCCCCATGCAGTGTCGCCTGTGTCCTGGGTCTTTCTGGGTTTGTCCGATGAGCAGGCAGTGGTGCCTGCAGCCTGATCTACCCACTGACACCTTCCCCATCTGCTCTTTTGCTGATGTTTTAGCAGTCATCAACAATCACCGCACTAATCCATGCTTTCTTCAGGGATGGCAAGGTGGAAACCTTGTAAGCCTGCTTTTCTGCCTTTGTGAGTGGGATTTTTCACTTTCTTTTTTGTTTTTGAGACAGGGTCTCACTATGTAGTGAGGCCTGGCTTCCATGGGATTATTCTAACAAGGGCTTCACTGTGTCAGCTCTGTTGGTTCTGATGTTCAGTACATACCAGAAAAGCAGCAAAAATGGTTCACTTTTTTCTTCCCCTTGATGTAAGTTTTAAAGTGATCTGGTGAGTTTGTAAGATTTGTCTCTTATTTTTCCCTATCAGAATGGTATCATGGATTTGTGTTTGGTGAGCCTGACCCCATGGCAGTTACCATTCTTTTGGATTCTACAGTTGTCCCGTCTTTGGCCAGTGGGGCTGTTGATGTTGGTTCTTTGTCCATTGTGAATCTCAGTGTCCTTTCCTCTGCTTATCCGGTTGTGGGGTTCCTTCTAGGTAGGTTGTTTGTTTCACTTTTTTTTTTTTTTTTTTTTTGCGATACAGGGGATCAAATTCAGGACCTTACACTTGTGAGGCAGGTGTGCACCACTGAGCTAAATCCCCGGCCCTCGTTTATGAAATGAATACATTGTTCCCAATAAGTATGCACATTGAGCAGGAGTATGCACGTGTAGTTGTGACTGCTTAGGCCGGTGTGGTCAGCGTCTCCATCACCAGGCCCTTTCTACTCCTGTGTGGGGGCTGTCTGCGTCTGTGCCTGTGACCCAGGAAGTGCACCCTGCCAGCGGGCTATTCCTGGGAGCCCTGTGCAGGAGGCTGGGCTGGAGGATGCAGGTCTGCTGGCCCGGGCCCCACGCATAGTAGGTGTTCCGGAAGCAGCTGTTGTGGGAATGTGAGCCCTGAAAGCTAATCCGCTACACCACCTGGCCAGTTTGGGCTGCTCTCCACCCGGGAGTCTCCAGGGAGCAGCAAGCACGCATGCACACACACACACACACACACACGCACGCACGCACGCACAGGGCAGGTGCGTCCATCTGTCCGGGCCCCTTCCTGGTCTCGCCGGTTGCCGCCACTGTCCTTCTGGACCGGCTGCCCTGCAGACTCATGGGTTCCAGCCGCGCTCTTCTAGGGCCATAGCTCAGCTGGCTCCAGGGTTAGTAGTGACTTCATGGTGTGAAGTTTTAACATTCCAGTTCTCGGCAGCTCGGGGTTGGCTTTTCGCTCCACTGGCCTACAATCTTTGCAGCAGCGTCTTTGCCCCAACATTTGCTTTGCACCCTGTGGCCCCGGCTGTACATTCTCGTCCCCGCTGCCCACTGTAATCTTGGGGCTAAAGAAAGGCCTTGTGTTCTAGCCCCCAAATGGACCATGGGGATCTGTTATGATCGCTGCTGCTGGTTCAGAACAACAAGCAGCAACAACAAAAAGCTTGTTGCCAGCTTTGTTGATGTTCAGACAGTCCAGTCTTCGTCCCCAAAATAATGTGTTTGTTTATGGAGACCGACTTCATGAATCCACTGTACGAGAGGCTGGAATCCGGTGACACGCTGGTCTATTTGGGGAGTGGATTTGTGTCTGATTCTACTGGAAGAGGGCAGATGTCCGGCCCATGCAGCCAGGATGGGGCAGGCAGGGAGGAGAGTGGCCCAGACGGCTTCCCCTGTGGCAGGTGTGTGACTGCCTCTGGGGGCTCAGGAAGCTTCTGGAAGGGGCTGGTGGAAGAAGTAAGGGACAGCCCAGGCAGACCGAGGGACAAAGCCGACCTGGGCGGGGGTCAGGCATGTGAGTTCTGGGATGACACCAGCTGGGTTCCGAGCCAACTGACCACTCCTTAGTCGTGACCCTGGCCACGTGGCGTGACCTCCCTGAAACTCCGTTTATTCCACCGTGGAGCGGGAATTTACACGGCTGAAATGGGATGGCTCCTGGCACCCCATGGGCACGCCATGCCCCAGCAGGGCACCCAGTGGACACACCACAAGTGCCAGCGTGGCTCCTGGAGCCCTTGTGCGCATCACAAATGGTCCCCCGTGGGCCATCTCACCACAGATGGCCCAGCGCGGTTGCCGCGTCGGTGCTGGAACCAAGTGCCAGGGAGGAGACTATGGATTCACCACTCATAACCTGTGTGTCATGGCCTAGTTTCCAAACTCCTGTGTGCCTCAGTGTCATCTGCAAAGTGTGGAGAATAGTGTTTCCTTCCTGCCAGGGTTGTGACGATTGAGTCATATTTAAAGACATATTGCCATATTTTGAGACATACAAAATCCTTACACTTGTAATTCCAGCACAATGGGAAGCCAAGGCAGGAGGGTTTCATGTTCCAGCCCAGCCTGGGAAGCATAGCAACTTTGTGAGACCCTGTCACAGAACTAAACTTTTTTTTTTTTTGTACCGGGGATCGAACTTGGGTCCTTGTGCTTGGAAGGCAGGTGGCAGCACCACTAAGCTAAATCCCTGGCCCAAAACTAAACATTTTTTAAAAGGGCCAGGGACATAGCCCACTGTGAAGGCCCTGAGTTCCACTGCCAACACCTAAAGGGGGAGGATATAAAGTCTTTAGGTCTGATTCCTGGCTCGTGTATGCCCTGCCGGAGCTGGCCACTTGAGTTCTAGCTGTCACTTACAGTAATCGCTGTCAGATAAGGCAGCTGCGGGCCCAGAATCCTCCAGGAGAACCCAGAAGATGCAGCAGCACACAGCACCCCAGCACACTCGTCCCAGGTCCTTCTTTGCACCAATGCAGGCACTGTTCCATTGCCCCGCAGCTCGGAGAGAGGTCACAGCCTCTCGCTTTCCAGGGTGGGAGCTGAGGCCGGGGGTTACTCACGGCCAGCTGGCTGCTTCTTGGCAGGGCTGTGCCATCCCATAGCCCCTCGCCTTCCCCCCCATGCCAGGCCGGCTTCTGCCAGTGAGGCCAGGAACAGGATTCTGGCCGAGTCAACCTTGGGAGCCAGCGTCCTGAGGACTGGGGTGGGGACTGGGCAGGGAGCTTGGAGGCCTCACAGTGACTACGGCTGAGAGGGGCTCCTTGGCCTTCTGCTTCTCGGCTTTGAACACTTGAGCATCATCACGCTGTGGGGCGTAGGGACCCGTGGTCCCCATCGGGTGGCACCACTGTGCGCAGCCTCGTGAGGGGACACATACCCCATCGTGGCTGGGAGTGCGGGCCCAGGGTAGGGTAAGCAGAGCCCACCGTAGTCTGAGGGCAGCGTGGGCAGACTTGGGAAGCCACAGGGCTGGATGGGCCTGACAGAGCCTCACCTGTGCTGTTTGTCCCTCACGAAATGCTGTTCGGGGTCCCAGAGGGCGTGGCTGTTTACTCTGGGACCCATTCCTGTCGCTGCTCTGGTTTGCTGGCTGTAGCCAGTAGCCCATGTGCCCCTGCCTGGCAGAGATGCCGGGATGTTGGTGCCCACTTGTTGTTTGTCTCTGCAGGTCTCTGCTGGCAGCTGTGCCTCCCCAGGGTCTGTTTTGGACCGGTGATGCCGGCCGGCCCCTGCCTGGCTTCCCTACCATCGCCTCTCCGCTCCTCTGACCTCTGGGTGGTGGTTGCTTCATAGTCTGTTTTGGTTTCTCAGATCTTCTGTCCCCACGCAGTGATTTCCCTGGGTTAAAGTCCCTCTGTTCAGACGCTTGGTTAGAGCCTGGCTGGTACAAACAAAGGTACCATGGCCCTAGCTTCATGCCTTTGCCTGTCAGCTGACTTCAGCCATGCCACGGGTTCTCCTAACCTTTGTCGTTTTCTCTGTGCAGACTTCTGGATTCTGCCTCAATCCCACCCTCGGGCCTTTGTTCCCCTGCCTTGGTTGAGGCCTTGGCCTCAGCCTGTGTGCTCATTCTTGGCTCTCTGGGCACTTTCCACGATAGCAGTAGCGTCTTGTATCTCCTGCAGTGCCCCGTGTCCTCCCAGTAGGTTCTCAGATGCGTGGAGCCTTCTTTTGCTAAGTGAGCCCTGCTTGCATCTCCACGCTTGGAATCCTTCACCCTGCTCCTTACCCTGGGCCCGAGCTACTGGCCAGCTCCACCTGCAGCTTAGATGTCCCCATAGGAGGAAGCCTGCCTGTCTGCCCTTCTGCCCTCCTGCCTGGGTGCAACTCTTCGATGCCAGGCACCTCCTGCATCACTGCTGGGCTTCTGGCCACTTGAGCCAATGGCCTTTGACTGTTCTGCAGCCGTACTCGGGTTCTTCCAGGGCAGGGGCCCGGCTGGCTCATGCACTGCTGTGTCTGGTGCCTGCAGGGGTGTTTAGGCTCTGGACGTCTTGCCTGAAGGAACCCCTTCACCCCGTGCACAGAGACCTGCCCAGGGATGTGTAAGGCGGCAGAGTGAGAAGGGAGGCAGCTGTCCAGTTCATCAGAAAAGATGAGGCAGTGCATTTCAGTGCGTTTCTTCTGTGGACTCGAGGCAGCAGCCATAACACAGAATGAAGGCATCTAAAATGCCCAGCTGTGGAAAGATACCTGAGACTTGTTGGTGGGAGACTTGGTTTACAGAAGCACAAACGAAAGTGTTTGTTTCCTGTGCATAGATGCCTGGAAGAACAACTTCAAGGAGGCATACTCTGCACTGGCCAGAGCAGTTATTGCTGGGGAGGGAGGAGGATTGAACCCAGCTGAAGGGGACTTTGCTGCTTTTCATGCTTCCTGTTTATTATTTGGGTTTTAATGATAGCACTGCATTGCATGTATTTGCTGCCTAACTGCAAAATAAATAACAGGCCTTTAGGGGAAGGACAAGAGTGGCCCTTGAGGCATCCGTGTGTCCTAGAAGTTTCCCCTCGATGTCCTAGGAGTCTCTCCTCAAAACACGAGCGAGGCTGGAACCGCTTTCCCCGGAGGAGCGGCGCCGTGTCTCCCGGCATCCGACGGAAGTGATCCCGTCCTCTGGGAATGCCATTTCTGGAGTTGGCTGTTCCCCGGAGGCTTGGAGGAACAAGCATGGCACAAAGTTGGCAGTGACTTAAGACATCTATTTTCAGTGTTGACCTCCCGCCACAGCACTGGGAGCCTTTCAGAGTTCAAGGATTTTCTAGGAAAATGAGCACCGGTGGACTTGTGGGATTTTGCCACAGGCGAGGCACACGCCAGGGTCCCGTTGCCCTCCTGCGGTGACTGGAGAGAAGGTGGGTTCCGCAGCTTCCAGAGGACGTCACCCTGTAGGAGGCTGGCATCGATAGTGCGCTGTGTCCCGGGCCGGCTTTGATCCGCCCGTGGCTAAGGCCTAGCGGTGACCTCATCCCCACGTTTCCTCCTGGCTCTGCCGATGACGGAAGCTCACTGAGCACAGAAATCTGTCCTCATTTTGCAAGTGTGACCTGCCGTCTGCCAAGGGCCAGTTTCCGTGGCTCCCCAGGCTGGTTGATGCCTGGCTTGGGAAGTGGATGGAGGGGTTGGGATTGTCGGTGACCGCTGTGGCCTTTCCAGGGAAGATGGAAGGGATACAGACAACACCCCAACCTTTCCGGGGTGAGCAGGAGAGGCTGAATCCTGGCTGCACCCAGAAGCCAGTGGCGGGGAGTGAGTATGGTGTCACTCAGGCAGCAGGCACCACTGCGCTTGGCTTACATGGCTGCGCCGTTTTCTCTTGTCTCAAGCAGCTCCGTGCCATCAGTTACTGTCCTGTGTGATGCGGTCGTCAGCCAGGGCTTGGACCACTGAAGTCACTGTCTGCCTGCTTCCTGTGTCCGTTGGTTTAAAAATGTAAAATCCCTGTAATGACAGTCTCACCACGGATGCACCTGCTTCAGTTGGAGAGCAGAGCTTGAGCTGCCCCTCGGGAGTCAGCAGAGGAAGCAGGCTCTCTGGTCTGTGCCCCTGTGCTCTCATGCCCTGGCCAGCTGTGTCCCAGGCAGGTGGGAACCAGCGTGGGTGTGGCAGAAAAATCCAGATAGAGGCGGGTTTGCATCTCAGGTCTCCTACTTCCTGTCTTCGTGACCTTGGGCAGTATTTTAACCCGTCCTAGCCTCAGATTCCTGATCTGTAAGTTGAGGTTGTTGTGGAGCTAAGATGAGGATAAACCACACGACATGGCCAGCTGGGCCGACTGTCAGAGGGTGGTTTTAGGTAGCTTCCCGGAACACACCCATCATCACACGAGGGCTGCAAGGACACCGCAGTGGGTGGTGACGCACCTGCTCTTGTATGGCTCGGTAGGGTGACGGGCACAGCACAGAGGCCGGGGGGCCTCGGGAGGCCTCACCAGGGTGTGGGGGTGATACTTGTGTTTGGGTTGCAGAGTGCCACGTGCGAAATCAATCCTCTCTACGGAGTGGCTGCAGATGTTTATTAAAATGATGCTTATTGTTATAAATAAGTGGGGCCTGAAAGCAGAACTCTTCATGGGATGCAGTGAAGTGGACCAGGGCTTCTCAGGGCCTGCGAGTCGAGAGTGAGGCAGCCCTGCCTGTTGTGCAGGGTATGACCTTGGACGAGTCGTGTAACGTCTCTGAGTATTAGTCCTCTCCCTGAAACGTGGATAGGAAGTGGGATGTTTGATTTGCAAGCAGTGTTGTGAGGATGGAAGCAAGTACTGGCCCGCTGCAGGGGCAGCTGAAGTGAGCACTAGGCTTTGCTGTGGGGAGCCCCCTGCTTCAGGCTTCGTGCCCTCTTTAATTCAACCCTGGTATGTATCAAAAAGTCCCCCCAGGGGTCCTAACTCCAAAGCATTTTGCCCCAGAGATTTTTTGCAGCCCAGGAACAAGGATGTTCTTTAGCAAGGGTTTAATTTTAGCATAAATTAATTTTTGAGGAGCAGGGGGAGGGCTTTTAAACCAAGAAATGAATCACTTTGGAAGGCTTTGCCTGTCACTTCCTGGTCCCTGAGCCTGGGGACCACAGGACCCTTCAGCCCCAACGTCTTGCAGCAGGCTCTGCTGAGCGTCTGCATCATTGCTTACCGCGCGCTGGTACTGCACGGTTGCCATGGTAGCAGCAGGATGTGGTTCCCATGGTGATGGTCGGCAGTGGCAGGAAGACAGCAGAGGTTTCAGTTATCTGGTGGCTCCGAATTCACAGCCCTCCCTAAACAGCAAACACCAGCTGCCCCCCCCCCATTGCCGTGCTCTGTAAAATGGTGACTGCCAAGGTCGACTGCCTCCCCAAAATGTCACTGCTTGTTCTCAGAAGGACAGGGCTGCACTGGAGAACTTTTGCTTCCAGGAGAGGGCTTGCCACAGGGACATTTTGGCTGGGGTGCAGTGCTTGTACCTGGACCTTGAACTGTAGATTGAGTTTCTCCAAAAAGCCCTCTTCGGAGGGGTTTTATCTTCCTCACCCATGATACCGTTTCTTCGCAGGCAGGTGGGGGGCAATGAACTGCAGAGAACAAATGCTCCCCAAGTTCGTGTACACACCTTGAATCGGATAACCCGGGGTCACAGTTGGGGGTCAGTTGGATTTTCTTAGGGTACTTTTCTACCCTTGCTTGCTGGCTGGGATCAGGCAGAGGGGAGAAGTATCCTGACGGTTTCTTTTCCTTTTTGGTGCCAGAAATCACACAGATAGGCTGTCTCCCTGGAAAGGCGGCATCTGTTATAGTCAACTGAGAGGCGTTGGGCCTTTTTCTTTGTTGCCAAGGAAGGGGAGCGGGTGAGCAGGACTTGAGGAGCACTGTGACAATTTCAGAGGTGATCTCAACTTCGGGAGCCCTGTGTGGGTGGGCCTGGGGCTGCTGCCTGATCCCCATACTCTTGTACCCGTAAGACCGACCGCCTAGGGGAAGGGATCCCCAAGTCTGCCTCCGGGTAGCGTGGTGTCGCTCATGCTGATCCGGGGCTCCGGGTGGTGGTGCTGGGCGTCCCTGGGCCCCTGGAGCATGGCTGGTGGGTTGGACCCAGCCCTCAGATCCTCAGCCAGGTGACTGTAACTGGATTGAAACTGGAAGGAGAGCCTGCCAGACACCGTTCTGCTGGTCCCCTGGCTGGAGGACCCAGACCTCGAGGGCCTGTCCTGGAGAGCAGGTTGCTGGGAGTCGCCAGAGGTGGGGGGACTGGGGTCTGGCAGAGCTGGGTGGTGCACCCTGGGGTCTCAGCAGGAGGATGCCATACAGCAAGAGCTCAGTGCTGTGATGGGCTTTCCTTCATGAATTTTAAAATTAAAAAGAACACATATAACTCAGGACATGCAAGCAGAGGGGTTTGTTGCTTGACTACATTCATGATTTCCAGGTTATTTAATAAGCAATGGAAAGCAAAAGCAAAGACTAACATCAGAAAGTCCCACTTCTGCCACCCAGACCTGACCATTCATATTTTGTCCTTTTCGTACTGCCTTTTGAAAGCAAAACAAATAGAATGTTACTGGCAAAGGTGCAGTCGCTCTGGCATTCACGTCTAGGTCCCTGCCCCGCCAGGTCCCCCTTATTATAAATTTGCTGTGGATCTTTCCATGACGTGTGAAATGCTTTTACACACATGTACTTCTAACCTTTATAGAGCATGGCTTCGGGTGTCTTCAGCCCGTGCCCACAGCCCGCTTGGCATACATGTGTTTGGGTCAGTGGTCCTTGTGTCTCTTCTTCCCACTGCCGAGGAGCCACTGTCTGGCACTGTGCTCCATCCTGGCAGCCCTGGATGTCCCCCGTCCCGTAGAGATGGACCTGGAACCCACAGCGTCAAGGTGGGCCTGACTCGGCCCCTGACCTGCCCAAGTCCCCAGCTGTGCGGCCACATTTGCTGCATTGAGGTTGCTGCCAGACCCCAGCCCAGAGGGCACAGTGACCTCACAGGGATTCTGGGTGGGAAAGGAATACAAGGAAGTCATTTCTGTCGTAGCCCACCTCCCTGACAGGCCTTCGGCTCCTCAGAGAAGACTCAGAGGTGGGTGGTGAAAGCAGCCACTCAAGAAAGCACCCCGATTTCCGACTGAGTCAGCGTGGGTCACCCTGAGCCTTTACTCAGACGCCGCCTCCTCATCGGTGCCAGGCTGGAGTGTGGCCCTTGGCTTCAGAAAGTTAGGGCTCCCCCTGCCCCCTGGGAAACTCAAGGCTCCTGGGCCCTGTGTGTGCAGATGCCACTGCATGGGCTGTTCACGACACCTGGGGGAGATTTGTTTCTTTGTCCCTTGCCCTGTGGATCCCTGGGACACTGGCCTGTGACACGCCAGGCCTGGAGGCCAGAAGCAGATGCCTCGTTGTTGCAGGACGTCACCATGGGGTCTCGGAGAGATTGACCCTTCGGTCCCTCAGCAAGCATGTGTGGAGGGCCTCCTTGGAGGGCTCAGGGCTACCTGTTGCCTGAAACAAAGATGGCATCTGTCCTGCTGCAGGTGGAGGAACTGACAGTCGCAGAGGGAGCTGGAGTCTGGGCTCCTTGGCCAGCCTGACCCAGCTGTGTCTTACCCCAACAGCAAGCCCCTGGGAAGGTGCTAGCCACAGTTCAACCCACTTGCCAGAATCACCCGGAAGTCTCAGAGTGAGTGTCTGCACGGACTTGTCACCCTGCCCAGCAGGGCGGCCACGGCCCTTGTTTCACAGAGGCGGAAATTGAGGTCAGAGAGGTGAAGTGACTTGCCCAGGGCAGCGCAGCTTGGAAGAAGTGCAGAAGTCTCCCGCCCTGTCTGTCTGGAGCACAGGCGCTGTGTCCTCGGCCATGCACGGGCTGTTCTCGTCACACACTCTGCGGGAGAGCACGCTTATTTACTTTGAAAATTGTTCTCAGGTTCAGACGCGTACAACATAAGGTTAAGCTTCTCAGCCGCTGTTGGTGCTTGTGGTTCATTGTGTGCCCCACACTGTCCTGCAGCCGCCGCCACCTTCCCGGTCCAGATCACTCATCCTCCAGAGTGGGCCTCTGCCCCTGGTCTCCTCCCCCGGCCCCAGCTCCCGCCATTCTGTCTCTGTGGGTTTGACTGCTGTAGGGGTCCTGTGGGGTGGAATCATAAAGGACTTGTCCTCTGTCGTGGGCTGATTTCACTTATCGTATGTCCTCAGGGCTCATTCGTGCTGCATCATGGGTCCGAATTTCCTTCCTTTGTGAGGCTGATGGTCCACTGCGAGTGCGTGCGTGTGCGCATGTGCGCGCGTGCGTCCCTCTGTCATCTGTCAGTTGGCATTTGAGCTGTTTCCACCTTCTGGCTCTCAGAACAGTGCGGATGTAAACATCGGTTTGCAGTATCTGCCTGAGTCCCTGTTTTCAGTTTGTTTATATTCCTAGGTGCAGGGAGCATTTTCTCCTGAGGAATAAACAAGGGGAATGAAGAGACAGCACCTAACTACTGGGAGTTTTCTACCTCAGGTCCTTGGATAGAGTTTTGTTCATTTGGACGTAGGGGGGTGGGGTGGGGGGAGGAGTCTTCTAGTTACTGAGCTAAAACCGAAATCTAGCATTTCCTTCTCCACTACTCCAAAGCCCTATGATCAGACCTAGAGCTGGATCTTTTTGTTTAGTGGATTAAGAAAGAAGACATCTGTTAGTCTTTTTTTTTTAAGTTTATCCAAGGATCATGTGTTTTATTAGTGCATGTTTGCAGAGCATGATTACGTTCATCGTGGGGCGATGGAGCATGCCCCTCACTTCCCTCCTCCCATCTCCCTCCGTCTCTTGGTCCCTTCCCCTTTGCAAAAGATTTATTGTCCTGTTTCCTATTGTCTGTCTTTTATTTTGCTCTTTATTTATGCAGTTTCTCACATGAGAAAAACCATGTGATATGTAAGCTCTTGTGGGGTCTGATTCATTTCGCTTAACGCCATGGTCTCGGGTGCATCCATTTTCCCACAATGACTAAAGTTTATCCTTCAGTGTGGCAGAAAAGCGCTGACCTCTGTTAGTCTTATCACAGATTCTAAGATAAAGCTGGGTAATCATCTTTTGACGTGATCCATTTGCACTGTGATTTCCTATGGATTCACATTGTACATGTAAGAAAATTGCTATAGGCCAGGGATTTACCTCAGTGGTGCTGCTCCCTGCCTCATAAGCGCAAGGACCCAAGTTCGATCCCCAGTACCAAAAAGAAAAGAAAAGAAATTGCTGTTAAGAAGGGGTGTGGAGGCCCCCAGTCTCCAATGGGTCCAGAGCACACGCAGCATCCCGAGCCCCGCTTGTTCCCAGGGGTGTCCCGGGAGTGTTGCGGTGTGAGGGCAGCTCTGAGACAGTCAGGATCTCTGTCCTTGGAGGGGCCCCAAGCCTCCCCCTACCCTTCTGAAACAAGAGGAGGTGCTGCACGTCATACATAATTAACGGGGACTCTCGGCCGGTGTGATTCTGGAAATGTTGGAGTCTGTTTGGGGAGCCTGTTGGGTGTGAGCCATGTGTGTGGCCAGGCCAGTCTGGGCCTGACGTGGAAGGCGCTGTCTCAGTTTCGCCTGCATCAGAACATCCCGCTCTGCTGCTGGGGAGTGCGGTGACGGGAGCGAGAGGTGCGGCCCGCATGGCCTGGCAGAGCGCAGAGGGGAGAGGGTGAGGGGCTCGAGTGGGCCACACGTGAAGAGCGTGTTTCCTCAGTAGTGCTAACACTGCATGCGGGGTGGAGAAAGACTGAGCAGGTACGGGAAAAACAAGCGCCTCAGGCTTTCATAACTCGTGTCTAGGAATACAATCATATACAGCTTTTCGGGCATCTGTGCGTAGAAGCTTGTTGGCCCTTGCGTGTTGGTCTCTGGCTACATGACATTGAACTTTGGTAGAGAAGGCCACGCTGTTTTCCACAGTGGTCGTATCGGTTTACGTTCCCAGGAGCAGTGTGTGAGATTTTTGGTTGCTTTACACCCTCACCAGTGTTTGTTTTTGTCGGTCTTTTATGTTGTAATTTTAGCCATTTTGGTGGACCTATGACAGTGTTCAGCTTTTCCTTTTGTTGGAAAGTTTTCATAATTAAAGTGTTGGGAAAAATGTCATTCAAGTGACAATTCGTAGGAAAATCGTACGTGGAAGGAATTGGCTGAGATTGGCACTGGCTTGGCATTGGAGTGGAGATAGAACTCTTCTCTCTGCGTGGTGCCAAGGCTGTGCCCTGCCGTGACCCTCTGGTTTCCGGGCTGCCAAGAGCCCCATGCCATACCTGGGTCAGGTTGAAAAGCCAGATGGAGGTGCAGCCTGGGCCCCAAGGGAGCGGGGAGTCTTTGGAGCCCTGTTCAGCACAGGTCACCTTTTGGGCCTACAGGGAGTGGTGAACGTCTTGCCCCTTCCCAGAGAGATGCTTTGGGTCAGCCTGGGGAATTACAGTAGTTCGTTGATGTCTTACTACTTCTGGTCGACTCGAGCACTTCCTGGAGTTCTCCTGGCTACTGGTTAGAGGTCAGAGCTACCTGCTTTCTGGGGCTTCCCTCTTTGACTTAGCACAAATATTCCCAAGCCTTGAGTTTGCTTCTTTTCCATGTTGGCCACTGCTTAAGTGATTTCTCCCAACATGTACGGCAGCCTCAGTTCAGACATTTCTCCTTCCTTCTTTCCTTCTTTTCTTCCTTCCTTTTTCTCAACAAATGTTTATGGAGCAAAATCTTTTTTCTCTCTCCCTCTCTCCTTTTCTTCTGTTTGCCTGCCCACCCATCCACCCATCCAGCCATCTTTGTACTTATCCACCCATGCTCTCATCCATGAATCCATCCATCGCTCATCATCATTACCCATCTATCCGCCTGCACTCACTGAGTACCCACTGAAGTCATCCCTTCGATCAGATGCAGGAGGATGAGCTGAAGTGTTTCCCGCTGAGGTCCGCATTGGAGAAGACAAGCGATTAAACAGCCATTCATCACACACCGTGGCACAGATGATGGGGAGAATTGGGAGCCAGTGAGAGGCCCCCTGGCCAGGTTAGGAGCTCCAGGAAAAGCTCTGTGGGCCCCGTGTCTTGAAACCGGCTTGGGGTGGGTCCCTGAAGCAGAACAGTGAGGAGAGGGGATACGGCATCTGTGATGGGAGATGCAGAGGTGAGCAGCACCTGGGACCCTCAGCGAGCCCCAGTCACCACGCAGGTGGGCAGATGTGGGGGCCCACCCAGGAGAGCGGCTCTGGGCGGTCAGTGGTCTAGGCTGCGGGGCCCTGCTGGCTTTCCGGGAGTGTGGGCTGTGAGCTTTGGGGCACTGGGGTGGTAGGCAGCCATCCATGTGCCCATCCCCAGACACAGAAGGTGCTGCCTGGGAGGGCAGAGGGTTTTGCAGGTGGCCTGCACGGAGGGCCCTCAGAAGGCCTTTGTGCGAGGCTTTGGGTTGAGGGTGGGTGATGTGTCATCCGGAGAGAGAACAGCATCACCGCAGCCGGAAGGCTCAGCCTCCTGCCGGGCAGCTGTACAGTCTTCCCTGCTGGTGGATTGTGGTTAATAGTTAAGGAGGAGAATCAGATTCGAGTTTGTTCTTGCCAGCTTTCCATGTCCCATGAGTTCGAGTCCTGGCTCTCCTGTCCTGGGTGTGATAGGAACGGGGCCCCGCTTGCGGGAGGAGTCCCAGGAAAAGTGCCAGGTCCCTGGGGACCTCCCGGGGCTCATTCCTCCTCCCTGCCGCTGTAGAACAGGAGGTGGGTGTGTGGGGAGTATCACTGCAACCTGTACTTTGCTGAAGTCAAACAGATCTCGCGGGTGGGAGGACCCGTCTTCTGTGGGCTCCGCATGGCCCGTCTGACTCAGTGACTCACCCGCACCCCACGCTGACAGCGCCTTCGAGGCTCCCGGCAGCCTCTCCTGCACCCCGCACCCAGGCGGGAGCCTCCCCACCCCCTCCCACAGCTCCCCTCGCCTGGGCCTGTGTGGCTGCTGGCTCCTGGCTTCTGTGTCACTGGGAAGTGGAAATATCACCGAGTGTCAGAACGCAGCCTCCTCCAGTGCCAGCATGGTGGCAGCGCCCGCTGGCATTTGCATGCTGGGCCCGTGTCCTCTCTTGCACACGCTCTTTCTTACTCCATCAGTTTGTCCCTTCTGCATTGAAGACAGACCTCTGCTGTTCCCAGTGCATGCTGGGAAGGTGAGGCTGGCACGCACACTCTGGCCCTGCTCTGCCCTGCAGTGAAGCCTGGGCATCAGTGCTGGCTAAGATTGGCTTCTTCTTTCGTGGCCTGTGATGGTGGCTGTGTGGGTCAGCTTTTGGTCACTGTAAGAGATACCTGAGGTAAGATTTAAAAAGAAGAAAGGTTTACCGCGGCTCCGTTTTGGAGGTTTGGCCCCTTTGCTCTGTGTCTGTGGTGTGCAATACCGCATGGCCTGTTTACCTCCTGGCTGGCCAGGTGTGAAAGAGGAAAAGGAAGGGTTTGGGGATCCCATGATCTCCTTAGTGGATGTGCTCCCATTGACCTCACCTCTGCCCTCCCACTAGGCCCCACCTCTTTTTTTTTTTTTTGAGACAGGATCTCACTGTGCCATTCAGGCTGGCCTTGAACTCACTGTGTATCCCAGACTGACCTCTAACTAATGGTGATCCTCCTGCCTCAGCCTCCTGAGCTAGGGTTACAGGTATGCACCCCCAAGCCAGGGTTAGGCCCCACCTCTTAACAGTTCCCCTATTCACAATAGTGCCCTGGACCAGAGACCAAGCTTTCAACACACGGGCCTCTGGGCAGTGTTCCAAAACCAGACTGCAGAGGAACCACGGTAGGTTAAACAGTGCCCCCTAAAAAGGAATCCAGGTGCAAGCCTCTGTCCCTGGGGGTGTGGCCTTGTTACTTAGGGATTAGGTCTGGGCCACCTTGAGGCTGAGCTGAGCAGGGGGCTGGGCTGTGGCTGTGAGCTCTGAAAGGCCCAGGATCACCAGCAGCCACCAGCAGCCAGAGGGGCGGACAACCTGCCTCCGGCTCACTATGCCTCCGGACCAGCAGGGAGGAGATGCTGTTGTTCTGGGCCCCCTGCTGTGATGCATTCTGTGGCAGCCTTGAGACAGGATGGCCTCACACGGCCTCGGTCCCCTCCCTGTCCACTGTCCTTCGCCCTTCCTGCCTGGGCAGTGCCATCTTCAGCACCTGCCTCCGGCCCACAGAGTCAAGAGGCAGCTGCTTGATGTCCCCCAATGTGCCGCCCAAACCTGTGCGGAGGCCTCAGGGGGCAAGCCCAGGCCCATGCCTGGCTTTTGCCCAGAGGATGGGTTCACTGAGTCCAGGAACTGCTTTCTTGCCTGCCACTGTCCCCGGTCCCATGAGGGCAAAGCATGAGGCTTTTCCCAGACTGGCTGATTCAAACCATGCCTCTGCCAGAGAGAAAAAAGGCAGGGCGATGGCCTAAGAAACATCCATCTCTGCTGCAAATTACTAGTTGGAGCTGGTTGTTGATTATCTCACCTCTGTTGCCGTTGGCATTTAGAAACGGCTCATAAATTTGCTTACGTGGGCCTGTCCTGCCTGTCCTGTGAGGTGATCACCTGGGTCTCGCCAGGCTGGGTTGGACGGGGGCTTCCGGTGCATACCAGGCCCTAGTCCGGGGCTCAGGTCTGTTTGCTCCGTGTGGTATCCCAGGAAGCTGTTGAGCTCTACTGGATGCACAGAGAAACTGAGGCCAGGGACAGGTGAGGGAGTAGGGGGCCAAGGTCACAGCTCAGGAGTGCGGGAGCAAGTTTCAGGCTGCAGCTTGGCCCTGCGATTCTGCTCTCCACTGCTCCCCTTGGTGCTAACCGCACACCGCTTCGTGATTATCCGACGTCAGACTGAAATAGACGCCCTGCTGGCCACTGGGTTGTGTTGGGTAGGAGTGGCCATGTGCATATATTTAACTGTATTTTAGAAAGTTGGCCATCACATTTTTTGATGTTGTTGTTTGTTTTTTGAGGCAGGATCTCACTCTGTAGTTCAGGCTGGCCTGGCAATCACAGTGATCCTCCTGCCTCAGCCTCCCCCGTGCTGGGATCACAGGTGTGCACCACCACACCCAGCTTGACCAGCACAAATTCTGAAAAAATTTCCTCTGTGCTTTTCAGCCGGCCCAGCAGATAAATCACTGGCTTATTTGAGTGCCTTTGGAATCCTGAGAATAACTCCCAACACCCGCCAGGGCCCTGGGGGGTTGCCCTGATTTGGCTGGTCCAGTAGCTGAGTCAGGAGAGTTTCTGCAGAGCCCGAGGAATCAGATGTGAAATCTGAGGCCCAGTGTCAGGGAGGAGCTGCTGTCCCCTGGCTGCAGCCTGGCTGGCCGCTCAATGATTAACCGGGTGATCTTGGGCACAGGCTGTTGTGGCACTGGAAGTGGGGATCCGGGCCTCCTGGTGGGGTGCTCTGGCTGCTCTGCACCTGCCCGGCCCCTGCCTAGGGGGAGCTTTCCCTAAATCCCAGGGCCCTTTTCTGTCTCCGCGCCTTCCAGACCCCCATTTTGTGTTACCTCACGTTCGCTGGCTTGCTTCCTCTCCTCAGCACTTATCAGAGGCTAACACACTTTGTATTCTCGTTTATTTGGCTTATCGTTTCCTCCTGCTGGAAAGGCCGGTTTCTGTTTGTCGTCCCCCCCCACGGATGCCCGATGGAGCATGTTAGGCGCCTGGTAAATAGTCGGTGAGTTCGTGAATGAATCGCCGTCTGGTTTGACAGTCTGGCTTTGATCGCTGGAGTGAACTTGCGGGCAAAGCTTGTCAGGGCCCCGGTGAGGCTGCCGGTTATTGTGGATGTCATTTTGTGCCTTTGTCTTACATTTTTACCTTTGGACTCCAGGGGGCTGCATGAGAAGGTCCCGGGTGCTGCAGGAACTCTGGGAAGGAGGTGGCCGACTTCCCCTTCCCACTGTCTCTGCAGCCTGCTCTGGGCCACCCCAGAGGTGGCCGCCAGGGACACTGGGAGACCCCAGGAGCTGCCTGCTCTGTACCACATCTGAGGGTGTGTCCCCAGGTCGGCCTGCCCCTGGGCCTGTTCCAGGCAGCCTGTGGCCAGGCCTTCCAGGACATGCCCTCCTGGCCACCGGGCACGGCCGCACACGCCCTGTCACAGCCGCAGCTGGCCTCTGAGCTCCGGGGATCCTGCGGATGTCATCCATAGCCTCCCCTTAGGAGTTGCTCCTTTGAATCTCATTCACTCCCCTTGTTTCATGGGCTTGGTAACTGTTTGGGACTCTTTTATAAGTTGCTTAGATTCTTTGTATGTTTTATTTATAGATGGGGTGGGTGCCCTCCCTTGGTCTGTGTGGTGATTTCACTCAGCAGCCGCCCAGGCTGGCTTTGAACTCCTGGGCCCAAGCACTTCTGCCTCAGCCTCCCCAGGAGCTGGGACTAGAGGCGTATGCCAGACACCGGTTCTCACTCCTCTTTTGAAAGGTGCTTGTCTGGGGGTTTCTTTTTACTATAGAAAAACTGTTCATCCCTTTGAAAATCATATGTGTGCTCACTGTCACCCCACACTTTTGCCTCTTCCATCCTCTTATTTTGTTGGTGTTTATGGATGTGTAGAAGTTTTACACTTTTCTGTAGTCAGACTTGAGTCTTAATTAGTGACTTCTTAAGTGTCTTTGCTAATTGGCTTAGAAAGTTCTTCTAGGGGGCTGGGGATTTGGCTCAGTGGTTCCTCTGCCTGCCTTGCAAGCGCAAAGTCCTGAGTTCGATCCTCTATACCAAAAAAAAAAAAAGTTCTTCCAGATTTTAAGGTCAACCAGCATTCTTCATTTTTTTAAACACACATACACACTGCTGTGAAATTAATCTAGAATTCAGTTTTGGCATAAGGCAGGATTCATAAGGACACAGGGTTCATGCTGCCCTGCCCTCCAAATGTTGTAACTGGTATTTTTCACCTGGGACCCCCTTTCCTCCTGTCACTACCGTGCAGACCCTAGGTTCTCCTGGAAGTGGTCAGGTCTTACATTGATTTCCTGTTAGCAGCGACCCTTGTCCTACTGTTGTTTCTCCATCGCCCTGCTTGCCAGTTACTCAAGATGCAGAGTTGAACACTTTGGCTTTAAAGATGAAAGAAGGAAGGCACAGAGAAGTCAAGTAATTTGCCCAAGATCACACAGCTACATTCCGTCCCTGAATGTCACAGGCACATCCTCTCAGCGCAGACAGCCTTCTCGGAAGCAGGTCGTGTCTCACGTCGCCTCCCTCTGCTTCTTTCACTGTTGCTTCTGCTCAGGGCGTGTCACTGGAATGCTAATTTCTTTTAGCACCTGCAGTCAGTTCTGTCTCTCTTCAAGTGGAGCTAGTCATAGCCACGGAAAGTTCCTGGTAAGAACGAGATCAGACGCGTTTTGTAATACAGCGCCTGGTGCCTGAGAAGCTCACGATCTATTAATAATGATACAATGATTATTATTTTCAGGCAAGGTCTCTCTGTGTAGCCCAGGCTGGCCTTGATCTCACTATGATCCTCCTGCCTCAGCCGCCTGAGTGCTGGGATCGCAGGTGTGCCCCACCATGCTGGCTCCCCCAGTAAATCTCAGATAGCTCCAAATTCAAAATGGATTGACAGGCTATGTGATAAAAAAAATATGTAGGCTTCCACTTTTATTCCTCTGAACTGCCAGGCCTCCCGGATGGTGCTTCCAGCCCAGGTGTTTTGAGGAAATTATCCGTTCCACGGTACCTGGGGTCTGCTCCCGACAGCTGTGTCCCAACAGTGCGGGCTCAGAAGCCAGAGTGCAGAGCAGCACCTGCCCAGGTCTGCAGCGCCATCATCCCCAGCCAGCACGAAGATTAATTTCCCCGGAAAAACCTTGAAATCAGATAAGCATTAATTACCTTAAAATTACACCAGGAGGGGCCCGGCTGCCATGACAGCTAATGAGTGGTTCCTTGCGCCCATTTGGAGAGGCACCAGAGGAGCTTGGGCTCGTTGCCTGCCAGCTGCGGAGGTCAAAGTCTCCGGCTTGTGAGCAGGTGGAGCGTGTGAGTCGTGGGTGGCCAGGAGCCCGGCCCCCCTGGCTCCACTGTGTGCACTGCTAACCCATCTGAGTCCAATATTCCTCTAAGTCCATCTGTTTATTTTTTTTTTAATTTATGGTCCATGACATGTGACACAAAATTTCCCTTAACTTTTCCTCAAGGCAGTGGCTGTGATAGGGTCTCATTGTGCAGCCCAGGATAGCCTCAAGCTCTAGGCAACCCTCCCGCCTCAGCCTCCTGAGTCCTAGGACTGAACCACCACACCCAGCTCACCTTCTTAGTTTCAAGTGTATGGTTCATCCCACCCATTGAACTTTGCAGCTCACCTTGGGTACAGTCCTGGGGAGACCCCAGCCCCTGGCAATGGCACCAACTCCATGACCTTCGGGTACAATGAGTAGGAGCCTTTTCAGCAGTGTTAATGCTGCCCACTTTACATATGAAGGAAGCCGAGGCAGGCTGTCTTTTCAGTGAATGTTATGGAAGTGGAACAGACAACCAGAATCATTCACTGATGGCCCATCAGGCAACGAATTTTCATCAGCTGGGCACACACAGGTAACCAATACCCAGATCAAAGAACAGACCTGCCTGAGGCCCGCCCAAGATAGCACTGGGGAGTTTTTCCTTTGTCCTAGGCCCATTGAACTGCGATCCCTCAGTGGGCATGACATTGTCTGGTGTCTTCTGCCTGGCGTGATGCTGTATGACTTTTAAAAGGAACTTGGTAGCTGGGTGCTGTGGCACCCACCCTTAATCCTAGCAATTTTGGGGGGCTGAGGAGGGAGGATCACAAGTTTAAAGTCCTGTCTGAGCAGCTTAGGGAGACCCCATCTTTTTTCTTTTTAAAAACTGTTACTCTTATCAGTACCTGTTTGTAGTACGTAATGGTCATGTTCATCCTCTTCTCATTAAAGAGAATAAAAGGCTGGAGATAGGAGGAAGCTCGGTGTGAAGGCCCTGGGTTCGATCCCCTGCCCCACCCCAGAGAGGCTGAGTTGCCAGAGGCGTCCCAGCTGGGGGAAGAGTGGAGGGGGTCACTGCTCCCGTGGCTGGGGCTCCTGGATCGAGCGTGTACATGGGAGAACTGAGTCACAGGGAGGTCTGGGAGCCGTTCTATCAGGCAGGGAGGTTCCCTGTGGCGCTGGGAGGCCCTAGGGTGGGGCGGCTGCGTGGGTGGTGTGGAGGACAAGGGTCGCCGAGGCCTGGCCAGGATTCTCAGCAGCAGGTGAGGGGCAGCTGTGGGAATCGGGCTGGCCAGGTGTGCTGCGGGGACAGCAGGAGTAACAGTGTCCTCACGCCCCGTTTGCCCTAAGGGGTGGGCGCCATCGTGGCCCCTGTTAGAGGGGGGCTGAGGCTGAGCTGGGTGTATCTCCCAGACCAGGCGTAGGAGGAGTAGACACCAGGCCCTGCACTCTGGCGGCTCGTGGAACCCAGAGCAAAGACGCTGGAGAGAGAAGCGGCAGCCATGGGCCCAGCCGCACATGAGGCCGCAGCCAGTTCCGCGGGTTGGCGGGGCGTTCTGTTCTCTTTCCGGGGGTGGGGGGCTTGCTTGGGCCAGCCTGGGTCTCCACACTCTGACTTCATGAGTGGAGCGAGGTGGTGTAGAAGAGCTTGAAGTTGATTCGATTACCGTTCTTACAGGATTTTCTCGGTCTGGCCTTGATCCTGTGGAATTCTCTTGGTTTTGGTTAATCTCGGGGTGGCGACCCATCCCCTGCCAGGTAAGCCCAGTCACACTGACGCTGCGTCCGCCCCCGGCCGTGAAGTGGGCTGGCCCAGTTCCAAGGAAACCAAAGCCGCATTAAGGTCAAAAGAGCACGTGACAGCCAAAGCCCGGCTGTTAGAATCTCGGGCAATAATATGATTATCTGATTTTTTTTTTTAAAGAGCCAAGATGATTCCTTCTAAGGTCATTAATTTTATCTGTATCCAGTGGAAATTGTGTTCATTTTAAATTGAAATAAAGGTAGCAGTGTCCCATCTGCTTGTGGAAACCTAATCTATTAAAGCTGATATAATCAGGCTGTTTACAAGTTCATCATTGGCCACATAACAGTGTTTAGATTTATATTCATGCGCACAGGAAACTCAATTAGCAGGGCCGAGGGGAGCACATAGCGATGGGCCTGCAGCCCGGCTCCCTGGGGCTCCATCCGAGCTGGCCGGGATGCCCCTCTGACGCTCGCTGGCCCCGGGACGAAGGCGCGTGCAGCAGGGGTTTCCCAGGCCTGCGCCCTGGGCCCAGAGGAGCTCTGCGTGCTGTTCTCTGGGGCGTGCGATGGTTCCAGCCTTGCGGTCACTGGTGATGGCCCGGGCAGACTCACATACCCCGCTGTCTTCGGGGACCCCCAGCAGGGGTGATCCCTTCCTGGGGCCCTTTTTGGAAGACCAGCCTTCAAACCCCGAGTGTTCAGCCGGGAAGGAGAGCAAGGGGAATTTTTGGCGCTCTCAGGACCGTCATGGCTTCCCCGGCCAAACCTGCTTCTTTCACTCTTCCTGGGAGAGGGGATTTGTCCCCTGCTCTGCTGGGCGGTGGGGTCCCTTCCTCCCTCTCCCCTTCCTTTCTTCCCCTCGCGCTGCCTGCTTCAGCACCACCCCTGTGGCCATCCTCTGAGCTGTCTTGCCAAGCCCCCAACTGGGATGGACGATGATTCTCCCTGTGGGCTGAGTTAAGCACCGACAGTTCCCGCGAAGGATTCTTGGTCCACGGTTGCTTCTTGTCTTTCCACGCGCTGCGCTGACATGAAGCAGGAGCCACTGCGTCCTTGGTGCTCAGTGACTTCGGAAACCAGCAGGGTGTGAGTGGGCTGGATGGGTTCCCCCAGCTCCCTCCGAGTTGTGTTTCTTGGGGAACTTGCCAGCGGCTGAGGGTCGGGACGCCGCCCAGTGACTCCGTGCCTGACTGTCAGGACCCTCCCCACAGGCTCTGGCCTCAAGTCCCTTCAGCCTTGCCCTGTGTGGCTCACCCTGGCTCACAGGTGGTAGCTGCCTTTATTTGAAGCCTCCCAAATGTGTCTTACTTTGCGTGCTGTTGTGACTTTTTAAAAAGCCGCAAACTTACTAAGCTCTGGGCTTGCGATGGGTGCTGAACACCCTGTTAAATGTTGTTGATGAAAAGATCGAAACGGGCCAGGGAGTTAGATCAGTGCTGCTGCCGCCTGCCTGGAAAGTGCAAGGTCCTAAGTTCATTCCCCAGTTCCAGATAAACAAATAAACAAATAAATAAGTAAAATAATAGTTTTTTTAAAAAAGTAAAACAGCCAGGCATGTGGCATATGCCTGTCACCCTAGCACTCAGGAGGCTGAGGCAGGAGGATTGTAGTCATGAGTTCAAAGCTGGCCTGGACTACATAGTGAGTTTGAGGCCAGCTTGGAATAAATAGCAACAACCTGTCTCAAAAAAAAAAAAAAAAAAAAAAAATTTAAAACTAAAAAGTAAAAATTGCATACTTAGTATATAAACAGATACTTGCAACAAATTACATTTCGGGGGGAAAGTCTAAGGTTCCCCTTGGTCTCCCACCCCCATCCTTCCAGGCCCGGGGCCCATGTCCTGACTACCGCAGAGGGTCCTTACCAGGTGCCCGCGGTTGTGTGGGAGTTGATTTAACTGTGAACGGGGCCATCTTGAGTTTTCTCCCTGTGGTTTGCTTGCTCACCCCGTGGACTGTGGACATGCAGGTGTACAGTGCAGCCCCCAAGTCTGCCCCTCCTGGCCTCCACGCCCCCTGGAGCCTTTGCTGAGAGTCTCATGCACACTCCCAGCCCCAAGCCTCGATAATAATGTCATTGCACCGCTCAGTTTACCTGAAGATATAGGAAATACAAGTGAGAAGAGTGGGTATGTGTTTCTTTTTCTTTTTCTTTTCTTTTTTTTATACTGGAGATTGAACCCCCACCATCGTATTGAGCTACAAGGGTTGCCTTTTTGTATTTTTTAGTTTGAGGTAGAGTCTCTCTGAGTTGCCCAGGGCCCTCTGGGAGCACCCATAAGTCTGGCCTGGACGGAGGTGCCAACAGGAGCTGGCTGTGGATGCTCAGAGGCACTAGGGCCTGCTCATTCCTCGGCCTCTCTGAGCCCCAGCTGCACCTCAGGTGCTGCGCCGGGTGCTTGGGGCAGGGAGTCTGATCTTGACAGAACCGAGAAAGCAGTTTCCCAGCCTCCTCCCTCCGCACTGGCTCAGCTCGGCCGTAGGAAATAGCCACCCAGTTTTCCTTTCCTTGATCTGCGCGTGGTGCTCTCCCTGGCTTGCACAACACGGTCTTGCTGTGTGCTCTCCTGGCGGAGAGAGAAATCTGTCTGACCTCGAAGGGGCGCCAGCTGTAACCCCAGTCTCCTGCACTCAGCCCGCCTTGGATCACTGTCCCACTCACTGCAGGTTTGGGGTCAGCCAAGAAGGAGGGGACGTGCACATCTGGTCCCAGGCAGCACCCAGGGGTGGAAGGGCAGGGAGAGGCGCTTCACTTGGGGCGGGTGTGTACGCTCACCAGTGGTGCGCTCATGGGGGCTGTGAACTCTGTCACCTCCACCCCCGGAAAGGTTCAGGGCAGCAGGCTGAGCGAGCTTGGGGTAGAGGTCAGGGTCACAGGGCACAAGGCTGGTCTTGAGTTCGGATTCTGTGAGTCCCTTCCTCCCGCTTGGTCCTCAGTTTCCCCACCTAATGAAGCCACTCTCTTGACCTAGCTTTTCTAGCAGGTCTGACCAGGATGGAGTTTAATTCTCTGAGGCAAAAAGAAGCCCCTCCTTGGTCCTGCAGCCCTTCTTTCCAAGGAAACCACCAAGTTTGACTCGCTGTTTGAGAGGTGAACCCCAGCAGTGTGCTGTGGCCCCCGAAGTCCCCCAGCGTCATTCCATCTGCGTTTCTGCTTTTCTTCGCGAGAGGGGGTTGCCTGGAGTGCACTGCTGCAGGGCAAAGGCTCCCCAGCTTGGGACAGCTGTCTCGGGGAGTTCGGAATGTGTGCACCCCTGGCAGGTGCAGCCTCCACGGTTCATGAACCTCCTCGGGATCTACTCCCCTTTTAAAGTGGTCCCCGAGCTCCCAGGAGGGGAAGGAGAGAGCAGGAACCGTCCCTCCTTCCCAAGGCTGCCTTGTGCACAGTTGGTCTGAGCCCTGGATCCAGGCCCCTGGCCACGGGCATACGTCCTTGTAAACCAAGGGAGAAATGAGCTCTGAAGTGAGATCCAGGCTGTACAGTCATGTAACTGGGAGAGACTGGATTCTTGTTGCAGAGCCTGTGGTGCCATGCGTGGTGGTCACGGCATGCGAGGCCTTTATTCTGAAAGGATGACTTCGAGCCCTTGGCCTCCGGTAGCTTGCGTGTGTGCCTGTGCGTGTCCCTGGGTGGCCTGGAGCTGGCCTGCAGGCTCTGTGCGGCCCCAGAGTCCCCCCTCCCTTGTGTATCTTGGAGCCTGGAGGACCCAGTTTGTGTGCCAGGTCCAGAGCAGGGTGCCGGGCCACCCTGGGGCGTGTGTGTAGGTGTGTCTGTGCACACGTGCAGGTGTGTGATCTGTGCATGTGCATTGGGGTTAGTGTGTGCGCTTGTGTTACATGTGTGTGTGGTCGTGTTTGTGATACACAGGGTGATTAGAGGCAATGTTGCACACTACAAAGTGTTCGCACTTGTTACAGGAAAAGACAGTGCAAGAGTGGGGGGAAGTGTGTTTAAAGCCAGTGGGTATTCTGAGGGCAGCTCGTGGCAATATGTCTTTCACCGCAGTAACATTTTAATTTAAATGCCCGCTGTAGTTTTGGATCCAACAGTGCATGTGTGGGGTGTGTGTGTGACGTGTATGTGTGCACAGCCGCGGGGTGTTGTGCACACGCGCTCCCTCTCCAGGCTGACACCTCTTCACGGTCCGCGGGGCGCAGGCCCACTGCTCACCATCCCCGGCCGACTCTGTCCTCTCCTCCTCGCCTCCTGCCCGTTCCTCCCCAGGCTTCCTGGGCCCCAGCCTCAAGAAGCCGTGGTCTCTTGTGCGCACCTGGACCTTCGATGCTGGCCGCCCAGCCTGGTTCCTTCGGAGATGCAGCCGTCATGGGCTCCTCTGCAGCGCCTCCCTCCCGCTCCACACCACGTACTGCTCTGAAATAGCGAGACAGCCCCCTCTTGTGTGCCCAGCACCTGGCACAGTGTCGGGCTGGGAGCTGGTCAGGATGCTGTCTGCGCTGAAGACAACATTGGTGACACCGGTTGGCGAGCACCCCTCTCGTGCTGCCCCTTTGACAGAGGGAACCAAGCATGCGGTGGTCTCTGATGCTCACCACCAACTAGATGAGTTACCACTTAAATGATGTGCGTTTTTCAGGAGGCCATCCCTCCTAGGCATGGTGTCGTGTGATGGTGGCTTTTGAGCTTGACGCCTGGCTTTCTTGGGACAGGAACACCCTGGTCGGCCTCCCTGTGCCCCGGGACCCTTGCACAGGGTTTCCACGTGTGGTTGTAGGCCTGGATCCCTGCTGAATGAGAGCACACAGGGTCCTGGCCCATCGTGCCTTGGAGAGGATTCCTAAATTAGCTTCAGGCGGCGGCACTGCCTCACTGGAGCTATGTAGCGAATGCCGCTGGAGAATCCAACGTGACCTACATCAGAAGGAAGCGGGACGGGGCGGTGGCGGGAGGATGCGAGCACTGCTTGGTGTGAGTAACGGCGGTGTCAGGGGACATCACAGCCAACAGTTGGGGATGGGAGGCGGTTGACTTATAACACACTCCAGAGTCTTCCTTGTTCTCCGAATTGGGGCTCTTCCTGCAACCCCTGGGGACCCTGCCCCCGGCCCCTGAGCCCCAGGGGAAGGAGGAGCCCAGACCCGACCCCCCCCCCATCTGCAGTCGGGAGTGGACGGATTTGCCCTGCTTTCTCCCAGGGGCTGGCTTGGCAACGTCACTGTGGCGCGAGGCAGAGCCAGGCTCCAGGTGGACTCTGTGGCTGACCAGAGCTGCTGATGCCCTTGTCCTCACAGGGTGAGGCCTGGTGGGAGGGGGAGAGGGTCTGAGTTGCAGGTGCTTCATTCATTCAACAAACAAACGCTGGCGGCGGGTGGGGGTTCTGCGCCGGGAAACAGAGAAAACACTGGGGGTGCAGTGAGGAGGGCAGAGACTGTCGTCCGCCCTGGGCGATGGCTCAGGGGCTGCTCGCTCTCCCTTCATTGACACTGTTCATTCCCCCCGCACCCCCGGCAGGTACCGAGCGCTCCCTGATTGGGCTTTGCTGTGCCCGCGCCATCCGGTATGATAGCCGCTAGCCGTGTGTGCCGGGGAGGTGCGGTGCATGTGAAGCTCGAAGTGTTCTCTGGTGCGCGGGCCACGTTTTCAGTGCTCCGTGGCCCGAGTGGCCGGTGGGTCTTGTTCTGTGCCGTGTACCTCCGGCTCCAGCGCACCAGGCAGAGGCCGCTGTGGCAGGGAAGCTTGCGTGCTGCAGGTTCTGTCTCACAGGGCCAGGCTGGACGTCTTGGCTCAAAGCGGGAAGAGGGGAGGGGGTCTTGGGGATGGTGTGCAGGGTCCAGGCCCGGGGGCCTGTGCATCTGACATGCTCAGGCAAGGTGCTCGGGGGCGGGCCATCCCCGCTGTGTGCCTGCTCCGTGTCTCTGTGTCTGGGACCTGCGAGTGCCCTGGGCCAGCACCCATGAGTGGGGGCGCGTGGGGCCGGGCCGAACTCCAGGCTGTTTCGGTGCTCTGTCACTGACAGCGGAGGCCGTGACTCCCAGAGAGGTGTTCGGGCCTCGCCTGGGCCCCGGTTCAGAGTCACCGTGTCTCACACACTGACCCATTTATTCATGCAGTGACCTGTTTTACAGACGAGACCCAGCCTGGTGTCAGAGCTTGCCCACTGGCACTGGGATTTGAACCCAGGTCTGCTGGGGCCTGTTCTTCTCTAAACTGCTAATTCTTCCACTGCCAGCTTTGATAGAAGAGGCCGAGGCCAGAGCCAGGCACGTAGTAGGTAATCAGGGAAAGGGGCTTTTTAAGATAGTCAGTGGCTGGCTCATTCACTCTGCACACCGGAGCCAGAGTGCCAGGCCACAGCGGGCACAGCCCATGACTGCGGGCTGGGCCGTGACTTGCCCAACCTGAGGTGGCACCTGGTGACCAGCTGTGCTCTGAGGGAGGCTTTGTTCTTTGGAGGCAATGATTACCCTGGCTGCACTGGAGAGTCACCCGGAAGTCAGAACTTTACCCTGGAAAGTGCCAGCCTTGCAGATGCAGGCATTTGCCTCCATCTGTTTCTTCACTGCGCTTTTATTACCCATCGGGTCGGGTGCCAGTGGCGCCGAGGGCCCTTGGGATACCCTCCCGGGGCCCATTCCACTCCCTTTTCCTTGCCAGTGCTGGCCGACGTGTACCCTCCCAGGAGTCTGTCCTGCTGGGGGTCACCCAGGCCTGGGTTTTGTGGGAGTGTGGGGAGGTGGTGAGCAGGAGGCCCGTAGCACCCAGAAGCGGGGGTGAGGCCTTTTGTTTATTTATTCATCTTTGGAAAGCACCTTCGGTGATGCAATGGGGCCCAAAGGGCAGAGGCGGCAGGGATGGGCAGGCAGAGCCCACAGCAGGGCCTGGCCACCCGGAGGGCACAGGGTGCTGGCCAGCTTCCTTGGTGACTGCTTCCGTCCCCTCCCCCTCCCGTGTTGAGAAACCCCGTGTGTGTGCGGCCTGTGTGGGTGAGGAGGTGTGCATGTGTTCGTGTGCCCCTGTGTGCTTACAGGTGCCAGTGGGTAGTGCTGTCCGTGTGTGCTAGTGCCTGTGTGTGTGCGTGTGCTTGCAGATACACACGTGCAGGGTGTAGGCCAGTCTGCTCCCTGCATCAGGACAGAGGCATTGCCCCCCCAGGGCCCTCCCATGCCCCTGGCTCACATGCGCCTTTGCCAGCCGCTTGGAGCTGGTCAGGCGCTCTGCCGGGCCTCAGCATCCTCTGTCCACTCTGTGAAGTGGGAGAACTGGAACAGCCGCAGTGCGGAGCGGCGCCGGGGCTCGGGCAGTGCGTACGCAGGGCTATGGACCCGGCTCAGAGAGGCTGCTGCTGACCGGTGACGCCCAGCTCGGGGGAGGGGCCTTGTCCTGCTGCAGTTGCCAGGAGAGGTCAGGACCCTGGGGGACTGTGGAGCTTCGTAGCACAACTCAGCAGACCTAGAGATGCCAAAGGGTGCAGCTGGGGACTCCAGCCACCTGGCCTTTGCCCACTGGAGGCCACACGCTCATTCTGACGTGAAGCAGTGTGAGTCTGGCAGAGGACAAAGACCAGCTCCCCTCCCCCAGCTCTTCCACATCCATCCGGAGGGCTGTGAGTAACCACGGGCAACCGAAAGCCACGAGCTGGGAGTATTTTCTCTGCTTCACCACTGTTTTCTGATTAGTCACTCCTGGCTAATTAGCAAGTGACAATATCCATTGACTTCCTAAAATTCTGGCCACATACACAGCAGACTGGGCCTGGGCAGGAGGGAAGCACAGAAGCAAGAGGACTTTGGAGGGTCCCGGGACTGGTGTTGGGAGAGCAGAGTCGCCCTTGGCATGTCAGCCTGTGGCACTGAGACACACGTGGACACGTGTGTGGCTTGTGGGCGGCTCGGGAAATGGCTCCCGTTCCTTTTCCTGTAGATTCTCTGGGAGAAGTGATTTCCTTCCCAGCCCCAGTGACTGAAGTGGACTTCCCCATCTGAGGTGGACGGTTCAAGGGGACATTAAGAGACATTGTGGCCAAGGTAGCACCTGCTCTGGGGTGCCCGACGCCTCTGCTGTGGACAGCTGGCCACATAGGTGTGTCGTGGCTGCCGTTCCGTAGTCAGGCCCTGGTGCAGTCAGCTTGGGGGAGGCTCTGCTGTTGTGACAAAGGACTCCCCGATTTGGGGACTGCAGTCTCAGTTTCTCCTCCTTCTTCCTCACCCCCAGCCCCTGAGGCGAGACAAGCGCTCCGGACCGAGTCCCGCTCGAGTCTTCTTCTTGCTTGGTGATCGGGGACCCTGCCCACACGAACAGTGTGCAGGGCCCAGCAAGGATGCCACCATTTCTCTGAGCAACTCTGGGGCTCACCGTGACCAGGACAGGGACAGGGCAGGGATGGAGAGGACGAGGAGGTGAGCGTGAGCAGTTCAGTCCTTCGGCCTTGGAATTAGGACTCCTGTCCTCGCCTCTTGGTTCTCATTGTGCAGAACCAGTGAGGTAGCCCTGGTCCCACCTGGGTGGGACCTGAACCTCAGGCACCTGAAAGGAAAGGGAAGTCAGGACTTGCTCTAACCCTGCCTGCTCCCTGCGGCCGTGTCTTAGTCACCTTTGTGTTGCTGGGACAGAACACCTGATGTGCACAAGGTAGAGTGCACGGTTTCAGGGCTCAGTCCCTGGCAGCTGGCTCCTGTGGAGACATCACGGTGGAGGGCGTGGTAGAGGAGAGCTACTCAGCTCCTGCCGACCTGGAAACAGAGGTGGAGGAGTCCTGAGGAAAGATGCTCCCGAGGCACCCCAGGGGCCAGCTTCCTGCAGCAGGCCCTGCCTCCTCGTACCCTGTTCTGCTGTGAACTCATTGGTTGTTGACCCCTGGCCCACGAGGCCAGCACCCCAACTCCCATCAGGTCAACGATAGTCGGGGTTCACTGTGACAGGTTGATTGCAGGCGCCAGGGTCCCAGAGGCATCCTGCGTGCCGTGGGCTGTAGGTTTCCTTGGCTCCTGTGTCAGAGTTCAAGCATTCGGTCTTCCCTCGTGCCTGTCTCGGCAGAAGGCCCAGCCACCTGCGTGGTCCTCGGGCCACATCGAGTCACGTCTCACCGGAGCTGAGGATGTCTTGGGGGCTGTCCGTCCGCTGCAGGCGGACCCCAGTGCTTGGCTCCTCCTCCTCCTCTTTCTCCCCGCCTTCATCTTTCATTTCCCGCCAGGCTCTGTGCTGGGACCCGGGGTGGTGTCAACAGGGACACAGGTCCTGCCCTCGGGGAGCTGCTGTCCACTATGCTGGGGACACTGACCTTCAACAGAGGTGTGCAGGGCAGTGTGCGTGGGGATAGGAAAGGGGCAGGAAAGAGCCCTCTTCTGAAGCAGTCCGTGGACTGAGGAGTCACAGGGCAGACTGCAGAGTAAGAGTCACGAAGATCGGTGTCTGTCACCCGGGTCCGCGAATGTCTGGCCCATGCTGTCTGCTGGGTGTAGCACTGCCCTCTCTATGGAAGTCTGTCCCCCTTGGGGTCCATCTGACAGTGGTCTTACCTGGCTTCCCCGGCCACCCGCACCCACTGCATTTCCAGAAAGTGGAAAGGTGACGTCCTCTGGGTCCTGGTCCGGGCTCCCTCCAGGGGGGCAGCTGGACGTGGCCACAGGGACGAAAGAAACAGGACCTGGGACCCATTGCACAAGCCATGAAGATGCAGATGACTGGGCCGGACGGCTGGGTGACTGTTTGCACTGGGAAGCACCGGCCCACAGATGCCGCCGCCTCCTTGGGCCAGAAAGGGTGATTGTTCCTGACTCCTTGATGAGGGGTGTGTATTCCAAACAAACCCCGTTGCCTGTGCTGGTGCCAGCCTGGAACAGGGGAGGTGACTGTGGCACCCTGCCGCTCCCCCTGGCCTGGCGGTGGGCGAGGTTGCCCAGGCCAGAGGGAGAGAGACCTCTAAGTACAGCCTAGAGGGAAAAGCTGGGTGCGTGCCCCGGCCTCAGACACATCTTCCCTCCCAGCCCTACGCAGGGCCGGTGGGTTCTCTCTCTCCCGTGTCCTCGCCCCGTGCCAAGAGCTATAGGCAGCATGGCCAAGATTCCTCATAGGGTGGAAAATCAAAGAGCGAGGCATGAGCTTCTAATTAGCAGACACGGACGGATTGCTGGCGGAGGACCACCCTCAGCTCCCAGCGCCAGAGGAGGTGGCCTCCCGCAGCCCCTTTATGGCGCATGCCCACATTCCTCTGCCGTCCAATGCCCTTCCAGGTGCCGGGGCCGGCAAGTGTTTCAGGGGGCTGTGAGCAGAGAGGTAGTTTTCCACACCAGTCAAAGCTGAGCAGAAAGGCCAAGCTACCCGGTGGCAGGCATGACGTGGCCCAGTACTCTCTGTTCAAGGCACTTTGGAGAGCGACAATTATTAAATAATTACTAGTAGTTTGTCTTCCTTGCTAAACTCATTGAGAGCAGAGACCCGAGCCCACAATCGTTGCTTAATAAGTGAGTAGGAAGTGGAGCCTACTGTTCTTGTAAGAATTGAGTTTTATCTCTGAATTAACAGATGCCAGGTGTGTGACTTTTGCATCGGAGAAAATCACCTCCTCCTCAAAAGGCATTTCCACCAGTTACCCTATATCTGAGCTTTCTTAATACGAGGGGAAAGCCGTGGAGCAGGAAGATTCCAAGAATAACATACAAAGTTTGTGCAGTGGTAGATGGCGTATGGTTTGGTAGTTGTTCTCCATTTTCCGTGACTGTCCAGGGCAGACGCTGGGAATCAGTCACCGCTCCTTCCTGTGAAGCCAAGGTATCACTGTGGAATCCTGCACAGCACACCTCCGGGAAGCCACTGTCGTGCACTGAAGAGGTTTGCAGGATTCCACACTGGCGCCCTTCTCCGTTAATCCTCCAAATTCTTGCTCGCTCGTTCAGGACCATGACTTCACATCGTCACTTTCTTTAGTCTCACATCCGCAGTGTACCTTTTTCTTAGTGGCCACTTCCCTGGTCCTGTGGTCTTCGGAAGGCCATTTTTTCTTGTCTGTAGGGTGAAGCGAATCCTAGTGTTGGGCAAGGCTGTGGGGCCTGGCAGAGCTCAGGCAGCCAGCAGCCACAGGAGGGACAGCGGCTCTGCAGGGTGATGTCCCCAGTAGGTGGAAGCCAGGCAGCAGGTGCCCTTTGGCAGCTCCCTGGACCCCAGCCTGCCCCTCTGCCACCCCTGCAGGGGGCAGGTACCCCTCTGCCATGGCACCCCCCTCTGCAGGGCATCTCCCAAGCCGTACCACACCCACAAGGCCTGTCCTCGGATCTGCAACATCCAATGCAAAGCCAGGGCCAAAGAAAGCCGTCATCTCTCCTGTCGCGGAAACCACAGGAAACCTTTCCATGCTGTCAGAGTTATAATAAGCAGGAGGCATCTTCCAGAGTGCAGAGCGTGACTAGGCGTCATGGAAAACAGACACCGCAAGTCCTTTCCCCCAAAGTGGGTACCGTGGCTCTGGGAAGTAGGGTCTTCCAGGCTCACTCAGGTCCTTTTCTTCCTCACACAGGATGGGCCCGGGCTGACTGTCCCCGGAGACCTGGTAGGGAACTGGGGTCCCGGGCAGATCTGAGAGGGACCCTGCCGGGTGTGTGACCTGGCATGCCGGGCGGGGAGCAGCACAGTGGGCAGCGCGGCGGTGGTAGGAAGCTCCAGCTCCTCCTGTTGCTCACAGCGAGTTTGCCTGCAGCCTGGCAGGTGTGTCTCATCCTCACCTCCCCTTCCCCAGAGCGCAAACCCTTTTCTCTTGGTTTTGTCACAGGTTCGGATCACTCCCTTACTTGTGCCTAAAGTCACTGTGTGGGCTCCACTGACACAGTCCCTTGAAGGAGCCCAGCAGCTTCTCCCTTCCTGGGCCCCACGGTTTCCGAGTGGCAGGGTCAGGAGCTGCAGCCAGCGACGGCCATGCTGCCTCTGCAGGAACCCAGCCCTGCGGCCACCGTCACCTCACACGGTGCCAAGCACCCTGTTCTGCGCCCTGCGGGGCAGGAGGCAGGTGACGAGCTGGCCGTGGAAAGGGGCGCCGTTGTGAAGGGGGACGCTTGGGTGCCCCCACCTTGGGGCTGTTGGGGTGACGTATGTGTACAAAAATCCGGTCACACCCTTCGTTTGCTTCCTTCGCATGTGTAACTTGGCGCCGAGTGGCCGGGCCTTCGGCTTTCTCCATTCCGTGTTTTTGAGCCGCCTCCAAAGTGTTCAGCCCGGTGTCGGCTCTGCTTCCTCCCCAGCCACACGCTCGGTCTCCCGCGGAACCTCAGCTTCATCTGCTTTTGACAGTGGCCGCCCTAATGGGTGTGGGGCAGCTGCACGTCATGCTTGTGACTTGTGTTTGTGGAGGAAGAGGAGTGAGTCGGGTGGCGTCTCGGTTCAGAAGGACGCAGGCCTCACGCGGCCAGGAGTGGTCTCAGTGCCGCCGGGAGATACGGACGGTGTGAAACCTGTCACAGCCCAGAAGAAGCCAGGAGATGGCAGCTGTGTGACGAGGTGTCCTCCACGGGAAGAGGACGTGGGTGGAAGCCGTGGACGTCCACATGAAGCCTGCCAGAGAGGGTCCCTGGGGACAGGGGCATTTGGTAATGACTGGAGCCTTCTCCGGAGGACAGTTCTGTACGCACACTGCAGAGGAGAGGCCACGGTGCAGACTGGGCACAAGCTCAGGCGCACGCGGAGCCAGTGTGGTCCCCATTCTGCCGGTCCCCCGTGCTGGGGGCGTGACCTCTTGTGTGACCCCGAGCTGTGTGTTCTGGGCTGCATGGCACAGGGTTTGGGTGCAGATCAGTGCCCTGAGCAGCTGTCTGCTGAGCCGCATGATGCCGGCAGTCTCCAGCCTGGGCCTGGCCAGCACAGCCCGGAATGTGGGCCTTCCCTCGGGCATCCCTGCCTCTCTGTGCCCTGAGGGTGGAGGACAGGTCGGTGTTCTGAGAAGCGGGGTGGCCTGGACTTTTACAGGTCATTTGGATGCCCAGCGTGGTGGCTGCGTGAGTCCGCACAGGAAGCCTGAGTGGCCAGGGTGCTGTCCATCCACCCATGGCCTGCGCATTCAGACTGGGGCCTGGGGCCTGGGAGTCAGCTCGTGCATGATAGTGCTCCCTGAAAACTGGACACGTGCTCATAGGGAGGAGTAAAACACAGCCAGGCCTTGGAGGGTGCAAGGGCAAGCGTGCAGGCGGGGAATGTGCCGGGGCGGTGGCGTCCCCAGTCACGTGCTGCCTCTTCGCCTAGTGGGAGGACGTACGAGCGGCCTCGGACGAGGGGCTGGTGCCGTGGTGCCCGGCCCAGGAGCGGGACATTTCAGGAGGGAGCCCCGGTGGGCAGGAAGGGGGACCTCAGGCGCCACAGCTGGCCTCTGTGGGCAGTTTGTCCCTTCTGGTCCCAGTGGACCCTGGTGGTTGCCCTGGGAACTGGCCTCACTCCCCAGGACCCCCGAGATGTGCTGCGTCCAGGTGGCACCCCAGTTCTAGCACAGCAGGCTGGAGTGGAGCCTATGGGCAGGGACCGACCTGCCTCCCCTGGACCTTGTGCTGAAAACTGGGCCCCCGCATGCTCCATGCAGGCTCCAAACCCCAAGGAAGGACCCGGCTGCGGCCAGGTCTGGAGCAGTCGCTGTGGTCCCCAGGCAGGGTCATGGTAGGGCGTGTGGTGGCCGCTGCCCGTGGGAGAGGGGGCTGCACAGGGTGGAGGCTGTGTATGGCCCAAAGCCAAGTCCTGCGCTGTTTGATCCTCCGGCCCCTGAGCACCCCGCAGTGCCATACGCTCGCTCATCTGCTCGCGCTCAGCTCGGCGTGGAGCCCGGGGGGACCTTCGGGACACGGACACGCCAGCTCCCAGCCATGTCACGAAGGGACGCATGTCACCGAGATGGACATGTCACTTTGTCCTTCCTTTGGGCTTGAGGACCGGTGCCTGTGAGCCCATGGACGTGCAGCACCGGCCGGTGGCCTGGGCGGGAAGTGCAGGGACTGGGCCAGATAGTCGCTTCTTTGAAGCCTGAGACCACTGCCTGCCATCTGTGTGGACAAGCACGGATTCCTTCCCCTGTCCCCGATGGTGCGGGGACAAAGGGTCCTCAGATTGGAGCCGCCCTGGCTGGGGAGGAGGGTGCGCGGTATGGCTGGACGCGCTGGCCTCCAGGTGAAGTTACGTGCTTGGGGTTTGGGTGGACTTAGGCCCCATTCATGAGTCTGTGTTTGCTCAGCCTGCTGGACCCCATACCTGGCCGGCCAGCCTCCTGGGGACAGGTCGGACGGTGCTGTTTGTCCAGGGAGTGGGGGGGGCATTGCCCTCCTGTGCTGTCTGTCTGGTGCCACTCTGGCTTACAGCACCCAGCCAGCCAGGCGGGTGAGGAGGCCATGCAGCTGCAGAGTGTTTCCACAGCCTGGCTGTGTGCTCTGGGCATGTGGCTAGACCTCTCTGATCCTCACAGGCACTGAGCTTTATATTCCCTGCCTGCTAGGTCTTAGTAAGAGTCTAATATATTCATTCCTACACCCAGGACCCAGTAATGCTGCTTTATACCATCAGAAGACACTAACAAGGGTTTTCAGAGTAGCTTTATTAATGTAAGCCCCAAACTGGAAACAACCCCAAAGGCCGTCTTCAGTAGAATAGGTGAGCAGTTTTCAGCATAAGCGTGGTGGAATATTATAGAGCAATGAAAAATGATACCCCCTGTATAAATCTCACAGATCTTATGCTGAGTGAACTAAACGGCACAAGCGGATAGATACATAGTGTGTGGTTCCAGTCATAGGAGTTCAAGGGCCGCAGAACCAGCCTGCAGTGACACAGGTCAGAACACAGGTTACTTCCCTAGGGGGTTGATGGGAAGGGATTTGGTGCTGGGTGGGGGTCACACAGCACACATATTTAGCAGCCTGCATGCCCATCTGCAGTATCCATGACCAGGGGAAGAGGTGGCATGAGTCGGGCGCAACTCCTGCCGCCCAAGAGATGGACCCGTCAGCCCCAGCCACACTGTGTCTGCTCACTGGGTTGTTGGAGCCGTGTGCCAGGCCTGCCAGGGACCGTGGAGGCCAGTGGTGGTGGTGGACACTGTCCCTGCTCTCCTTGGATGTGGCGTTTGTGGGTGGCTCAGCCTGGCACACACCTCTTCCCCCTTGCCTGACTGGCTCCCGGAGGAGTGTGGCAGACACACCCTGGAAGCCCTCGTGCTGCACGGCTCTGGGCGGGGTCACCCCTGCCTGGGCCTGCCTCGGTCTCTGCCTCTGTGCAGGGCTCGTGCAGGCTCCCTCCTTTCCTTGCTTGTCCCCGGCACCGCCTACAGCCCAATCATGAGAGGCCTTTGAGAGCGCATCGCTGTCTGCCCTGGCCATGCCCCTGCCTGCCGCCCCCTGAAGTAGGGGTGTTGGGAGGAGCCACCCCCTCACTCTCTGTGCAAGGGTTGGCTGCGCGTCTCCCTCACGGTGTCCTGGGGCACAGGGCAAGGGCACTGCCTTGGCAGTGAATGAGTCACTCCTGCTCCGTGCCAGGCAGTGGCTCGGGGAGGGGGGACCCACAGAGCAGCGGCCTGGTGGGGAGGCCCGGCCCCTGGCTTGCCAGGGAGGAGGGAGGGGAGCGGAAACTTTTACATTTGCTCCTCACTTTCAAGCGGGTTAGCAGGGGCCGCCCTGGACCTCAGCTCTTTCCGTTGGTGGAGACAGAGCCTGCCAAAGAAGGGCCAGCTGGGTTTGGCTGCTTAACAGAGTGACCCCAGAGCTCGGAGCAGCAAACGGCCCGGCCGTCACCCAGCCCGAAAGGCTGAGGACCTGTGGACGCGGTGTGCGGCATGGCTGGCTGAGGACAGCCTGCGACCTTCCTATGGAGAGAGCAGCGGGGATTCATAAGAACCCAGGAGGGAGGGGCAGAGAGAGGTGCTGCGGGCAGCTGCCCTGTGCACAGCACCTCGGGCTCCCAATAAGCAGAGGCGTGGACGAAATGGGAAATGGAATGCGGTTTTCCAAGTGGAAACCTAGACAGCTGGAGTGCGGCCCTGTGTGTTTTGGAGGGAGGGGACCCGTTCCCCCTGCTGGGTGCATGGTCCCGCCTCCAATCGCAGCACTGCTCCAAGCACCCGCTGTGTGCACAGCAGATCCGTTGCCCCTTTGTGTAGCTGGGGACGGAGGTGCATGGTGGCCGGGTGGCCCCGAGGAGGCCGCGCTGCGGGTCTGATGCTGGAGGCGGAGCCCAGAGCGTGCCACAGCCCCCGGGTGCGTGCTTGCCTTCATTCTGTCCCCTTGGCACCTGGCTCTCAGAGGGAGCTGCCCCACACTTCTGGGGGCCTGTGCTGGGCCTGGGTCTCCTGGGCAGTAGTGGAAGCGACAGTCGCCTGCAGTGCTGTGTGCTGCCCCAGGTCCCAGGAGCCCGGGAGTGCGTGCTGTGTGGTCACTGCGCCCCCATGCTCTTTCCCGCCCTCCTCCAGGGCTGCTCCGACTCTTTCTTCCTCCCTCCCCCTGGGGAGCCTGCAGTGGGGACTCCATGCCGCCACGCCCTGCTGCTAGGTCCCCATGTCCCAGCCCTTGAGGGCTGAGACTTGGGCCTCATGGAGGCAGCCACTGGAGCCCCTTTTGTGGCCGGTGTGGGGTGGCAGAGGCCATGCTTGGTGTCTTGTGGCTGTGGCCACGTGTGTTCCTGCAGCCCACGCTGGTGCTGGTACTTTGGAGGACCTGGTAGTTTAGGTGCCAGTGTTCTGGGGGTCACTGTGGTGCCACTGTGGGGTTCTGAGGTTGAACCGACCTGGCCACTCCTTGGGGGAGCCTGGTTTTGCGTCTCAGTGCCCCCCTACCACAAGTGCTGGCCGCAGGCTCCCGGGGTGATGGGGAAGAGACCAGGGTGGAAGGGCCCTTAGCAGTGGGGGATCAGAGGGCCGGAGGGGAGGGGCGTCCCGGAGGTCGCGGCTCCCTCCCTCCCACTCCAGGTTCCAGCTCACAGGGCCTCCTGAGCCTGCCCTGCCTGGCGCCTTGCAGGGCAACCCGCAGTCCTAGCACCCACCCCACTGCCAGTCCTTTGGCTCTCACTGAGTGAGCACCGGAGGATGTGTGACCTGTGGATCTTCTGTAGTGACCCCAGCGTGATCATGATGTGGTTATCAGACACGTCTCCATTGCAAGCCCGTCTGTAGGGCTGTGTGTCCAGCACTCCTCAAAACTGTCAAAGTAAGGTTGGCTGGTGCTGCAGTACAATCCCGGCACTCAGGAGGCAGAGGCAGGAGGGTCGCTGCAATTTTGAGGCCAGCCTGGGCTACGTAGTGCATTCAAGCCAGCATAAACCGCACAGCAAGACCCTGTCTAAACAAACAAGCAAACAAAGGTGGAAACGGCAAGATCGGGTTCTCTAAAACAGGGCTTTAAGCCTGAGGTGACAGCCCAGAGGAGCCCTGAGCCGGGACAGGACTTGACCTGAGGGAAAGCAGAAGTTGGAGGGCAGCATGGACTTCAGTTGTCCTAATGTACTGATACTGTTCCGTTGGTTGATACAAAGTGTACCCCGCCGCTGGGGATGTGCATAGAGGAAACTGGGTGTGGGATATGGCCTCGGGAACTCCCTGTACTGTCTGCAGTTTTTCTGTACCTCTAAAACTGCTCTAAAAAGTAAGTCAATTAAAGATAAAACGTCCTCTCCCTCTGCAGCGGAGTGGGCCGGGCGTGTCCCACTCTGAGGGTGACTGGCCACGCCCTGCTTCGGCCCATAGGTCCCCAGAACTCCGCCCGCCCTATGGGGGACGTGAACCCCTGGGCCCTTGGTGCCCGCAGCGTCACTGCCCACGTTGGCATTGTGTCCCTGGCCGTCCCCCTTCCCAGTCTCGCGGTGTGCACTCTTCCCATGGTCTAGAGACCCAGAGAGGCCACTCCCAGGTCCCCCCAGAGATCGGGCTCCATCCCCAGCGCTGGCCTCCTGTGTGGCTGTCACACCGTCTTCTAGGAATGGGGTCCGTTCTGGGCAGAGCCGCTGCTCCTAGCACAGCTCTGGCTGATGATGGGAGTGGGAATAGGACGCAAGGACACACGGGCTCTTTCTGCCTTCGCTCTGCAGCCTAGAGCAGCCTGTGGCCCGAGTGCCCACTGTGTCCGCACACCCGGTCCCTTCTTTCAGATGAGGACACTGAAGCCACCTGCTCCGGGCCCCTTGCCCATCACTTGTGGTTGAGCTGGGATCTTGAGCCCTGTTCTGTCTCATCTCAAATCCCAGACTCTTTTCGTGATGGTTGCACTTGCCTGGTGGCCCCAGGCTGGCCCGGTCCCTGGCAGTGGTTGTGACGCTGACCTGATGCTTCTCGTGCAGGGGACAGGCCCTGCACAGTCTCGTCAGTGCTGAGAGTTGGGCTTGGACCTCCTTGGTCTCCACCTCGCAGTGGAGACCCAGTGCTGGTTGCGCTGGCCGCATGTATCCGGAGCTACACGCTGACCCCGCATTGGACGGCACAGGCGCAGGTGTCACAGACCTTGGATGAGGCTGTGCCAGCCCCGGGGTGGGCAGTGCCAGATGTGCCCACTGGACCCCAGGAGTTGCCACGCTGCACTGCTGCTGTCTGGGCACCTGCCCGGGCCTTGAGGCCATCAGGCTGCCACCCACCCTTGCCATCCTCCACACCCCTTCCTGCCACCTCTCGGCCCGTCCTGGGGCTGCCCACACCCGGCACCAGCGCCCTCTGCAGCCCCAGGAGTCCTCATGCCGTCTGGCAGCGGGACGCTGCTCGGCTGCCAGGCTTGGCACCTGGTGCTTTTGGCTGAGCCAGAGCGGGCAGAACCTCAGGGCCTTGCGGAGCCGGGAGCTCAGCACAGCCTTCAATGCCTGCGCTGGGGCCCGTGGGAAGAAGGTTCGCTGAGCGCTGTGATGCTGTGGGAGGCTTTGTTGGTGGACTCACTGGGAAGTGCAGGCCTAGTCTCTTGGGAACACTCAGAGGGCCTCGCTCCTCTGCCCTGCAGGGGCCATGGCTTCTGGGAACAGCGGCCATCCCTGCTCCTGCTCAGCAGCCACCCGATAGAATAAATGAGATTGTTTTGTTTTTTGAGACAGGGCCTCACTGTGTAGTTCAGGATGGCCTTGAGCTCATTACCTAGCCCAGGCCAGTCTCCAATTCCTGGTGATCCTCTTGCCTCAGCCTCACAGGCGTGGGCCAGCACACCTGGCTGGAATACGTGAGATTAACTGAGTACTTACTGTATGCTTCCCTAGGTAGTCTCGTTCAGCCTTTACCCGGACACACAAGGGGCCTGTCAAATCATCCTTGTCTTACAGAGGGGGAAACTGAGGCACAGAGATCCGGCTGATGACCCCAGGTCACACGGGGTTGGGGTGGGAATGTTTTTTAGGAGGTTTTAGGTCTAAGTTGGCTTTGCAGGGTCCCCTCTCACACCCACATTGGCTGGGCCTCACCAGGCGACGTGGGTGCTAATAAAGAAAACATTTTCCAGGTGCAGGCTGGGCTCAGTGGCTGAACAGGGCCTCTGAACAGGGATGACAGGGATGATGGACCTGTGAGGCCAGGCCCCAGTGGGGCTGACTTCATTAGTGCAGAGTAAACAACCAAGGGCCCCAGGGACAGCTCCTTCCTGCTCCTCCCACCCCCGAGGGTCCCCAAGAGACGTGCAGGGAGTAACGTCCATGCAGGCTGACGCGCACTAATAAGCCTAGGTGTCCAGGGTTCAGGTCCCCCCCTGCCCCTTTCTGGGTCTGGCAGGGGTGGGCTGAGTCAGTGCCATCTCTCGGGGTTGAGCATTTTTCTGAAGTAGAGTCTGACTCAGTCTGACCGTTTTGGTCCCTTCACCTATACTTGCATAAGTTGTGGGAAACTTTTCAAAACAAGGGCAAGGCTTCCCTCATGCATCCCAGTGCCTGGTGCATCCTGAGCACTTGAGTGTATTATCTCATCTCTGCAGCACCCCACAGGGAGGGGCCGCCTCTTCTGTGAGCCCTGGGACTGTCTGAGAAAGACCCCTTTTTCTTCCTCAACGAAAGAAAACCTGGAGGCTTTGGCCTCCATCTGAGAGCTGAGGTAGCAAGCTGGCCAGTGAGTTGAGAGGGATTCCTTTCTCTTCCAGAGGAAAGACACTGCCACCCACCGTTCCACCTCAGCCCAAGGAACATCTTAGCCTGGTGTTTCCTAGGGTGTTTTTTTTTTTTCCTGTGACATCAGTAGGTTTGCTAGCAAAAGTAAAAACAACAGCAATAAAGTGGACAGGAAAATAAGTTCTCTGGGGTCACAACAGCAGGCTTCCCGGCTGCAGGACTTCTCAGTGCATTACCGTGCGCTGTCGCCTCCGTTAGAGCAGTGATGGAGAGGTTCCCGGGCCTCGCATCCTCCTCTGCGCGTCTCGGCTCCCTTCTCTGTCCCTTCAGCCCTCAGTTATGAAATCACCGTGAGTTTTTCCGTGTGGAGCCCTCACAGAAGACGCACAAACATCCTCCCTGTCCCTCTCTCCGGGGACTGTGACCTGGAAGCAGCTGGCACCAGCTGCAGGAAGGGCCTCTGACGCCCTGGGGTCACCAGCTTCCTCCTGCCGGCCTCGAGGTGCCCCCAACCCCCGGTGTGCCTTCCTCTCCTCTCCCTCTGCCTCCCCTCCCCTCCTCGCCACCCCGTGGGAATGCACAGTCAGCTCTGGGGAAACAGCTTCCTTCTCCTAAATGTTTTTCTCCTTCGTAAAATCTTGAGTTCAGACCAGGAATTGCAGGTGACCCTGGGATGAGCACCCTGATTGCATTGTGCCTATTTCTGATGATTCATTGATTGATCCAAGCCCTGGGAATTGAAGCCAGGGCTTTCATCCTGGACCACAGCCCTTTTCTTATTCTTGCTAAGTCGCTGAGTTGCCCAGGCTGGGCTTGCAGTTGCCACCCTACTGCCTCAGCCTCCTGGAGTGCTGGGGTTAGAGGTGTCCATCACCATCACGCCCAGCCAGAGTCCTGCTCTCTTAATGAACCAGAACTCCAGTCCTCTTTCCTGTGCCCCCAGCAGCCCTCCAAAGCCATCCGTTTCTTGTGGTAGGAGCCTGGCAGGAGACCGGCAGGCAGGACAGCTCCAGGCCATCTCACTAGGGGAGTGAGACTTGGAGAGGCCATGTGGGGATGAAGGGACTTGGCCCAGGCTCTATGCCACCACCCTGGGTCGCCTGACTGAGGTTTTACCCACTGGGGCTCTGGGCACAGATTTTATTGGCATAAAAAGTTCTGCTGCTAAAAAGAAAGAGAGGTAGTGGGATTCGCCCAGGCTGGGTGTTTGCAGACACTCTTGTGGCCTTTGTGTGTGGCCTCTGTCACATGGCTGCCGTCTCGAGGTTCACCTGTGCTCGGGCACCAGTCCTCCCTATGGCAGCCGGCCTGGGTCTGCTCTCCATTCTGTCCCAGCCTCTCAGCTCTTGGGGGTTCCGCCTCTCGGCTCCTGTGAATGACCTGCCTCGAGCATTCTTGTGCAAATATTTGAGTCCGGTTTTCGGTCCTTTGGGTGTGCACACGCAGGCAGGAGTGGTTGGGCTCCATATCTTAGGAACAGTGCCACGTTTAACCCTCCCAGAGGGGAAACTGAGGTGCAGGGTGATGAAACCACCACCTGCCTCTTCTCAGAGGACTCAGAGCTGGTGTGGAGCCTGGGGACCTGGCCCGAGCCTCCCCCCGGGCGGGGACCTTTCCTGTACGTCAGGACCCCTGTGTGCTTGGCCTCCACCTGGGACCCTCCCTGGAACGTGTGCACCGCCCAGCCTGTTCCTCTCAGGCCTGCAGTCAGAGCCTGACTGGGTCAAGGGACACTTTGAAGAGCCACTTATCAGATGGGGTGGGGTGGGTCTGCCCCGCAGTCGGCCGAGAGTGGCCTTTAGCTGCACCCCAGGCTTCCAGCTGCAGGGCCTCGCTTTGAGTCCCTGCGCACCTCGTTGCCAGTAAACAGAGGAAGCCCTGCCGTTCCAAGGCTGCGCGCGGGCAAGCACGCTAGGCCCAGCCCAGTGCAGCCCAGCCGTCCCCGGGGAGAAGCTTCCTCAGAGTGGCGGCTGGAAGGTGCTGAGGGCCTGGAACTCACTCCCAGAAGGGCCGGGGCGCCCGTGCCGGGCGCTGTCCACGTGCGGGTGTGGCCTGGGTTCCCTAGACCAGGGCACTAGAGGCAGCAGAGCCAGAAGACTGGTGACCAGATGTGCTGTCCTCGGGCAGTTGTGCCCGATGCGCTGAGCTGGGGAAAGGGAAGAAAACCGGGAGAGAATGAGGGCGCCGTACACAGCAGCGGGGATAGGAACGCAGGCCCCGCAGCCGTCCCTGCCCGAGTCCTGCTGGGTAACATGCGGTGGAGGTGCTCCCGATGACATTTAGGAGTGAACGATGCGGCCTCCTGGCCCCTGGAAGGCCTGGAACGAAGGGGCTTTCTTACCTGAAATCGTTACAGTTCCTGAGGCCCTGGTGCTCTCGGTGAGCGCTGGTGAGCGCTGGCCGGTCCTACCCCGGGCCTTGGCCACCTGCGGTGAAAGACAGAATTGTTCCCAGGTTCCCGCTGGCCGTCTCCCCACTGAGGGTGGTGGCGGTGTCTGAGAGGCCCCCGCGGGACCCTGCAGGCCTCGGCCTCCAGGCCTTTCTTGTTCCTGGTGGAACAGCCGTCCAGGCTGCATGGGAATTCTTTGTCTGTCAGTGCCCGGTTCTGGTTTTTCGAAATAAACCGCTGACTGGAGAGGCTGTGGGAGCCCAGGGCCCGTGGGAGCAGATGAAGGACAGTCACTGCTGGTCTCTTTGTCCCTCCTTGCGTTGTCTCTGTGAGTGAGTCGAAGGGAAAGAACAGCGCTTTACCCTGGGCGCGGGGGTAGGATCAGGGGTCAAGAGGTAGGGTAAAGGGTCAAGGGTACAGCATTGAGAGTACTTTTTGTTTTGTTTTGTTTTGGAGACGGGATCTGGCTGAGTTGCTACATTGCCCAGGCGTGGCTCAGACTTTCAGTCCTGCCTCAGCCTCCCAGAGTGCTGGGGTTACAGCCATGTGCCACACGCCCGGCTGGGATAGGGTGCTGAGCACAGCAGGGAGGTTGAATGTGATCCTGGCTGACCTGTAGATGGCGGAGCAGGCCCCAAGGTGTCAGGGACCCCACCGGCAGAGACGGGGTTCAGCTGTGTTGCAAAGCCCCCCGACTAGGACGACGCCCCATGAAGGAAAGGAGCTCTGTCTGTTCTGTTGGAGCTGCGACCCCAGCACTCAGAGTACCCTGGCGGTACCTCCGTGTCACACAGGAAGCGCTCAGTAAATATTTGATGGTTGAATAAACTGTGAGCCCACAGCTCAGGAAACAGACTCTTAATCTGGCTTTCAGATTATTTATTTCAGCCGAGTGTGCGCACGGCAGTGCTTGTCCCCGCGACTGAATCACCCTTGCCCGTCAGAAGGGGCCCTGGGCTTCCTGCAGTGGCCGTGGGGCTGGCCGGGGCGTCGCGGGGCCACGGTGTGTGAGGGGCCTGGCAGTGTGGATACACTGCACACCCCATGAAGGGGACCAGGGTGTCTTAGAAACAGCTCCACTCCACGCTGACACCATCTGTCCCCCGGGAACTGGCCCTTCCGAGTGTCCCGAGCGGCCCCGGTTCCGCCTTCTTGAGTCGAGTCTCCTTGAGGCTTCTTGCTGCCTGTCCAGCGTCCTCCACTCACCGTGGTCCCGGCCACAGCTGTCTGCCTCTGTGGCCGGGCTCTGCCTGTGCTGCGCATTCTGTGCGCTTGGGGTTTACACTGGGAGCCCTCCCGTGTCTGGCCCTCGCCTGGGCACCACATCTCCGCGGTTCCTCCATGAATGACGTTTTGTGCGTCACTACGAGTCCATCCCACTTCGCATGGATGTCCACAGCCGGCCACAGAAGAGGGGGACCGTGCCCCATGATGTGGCACCGGCCGGCCGGTCCTCTGTCCTGGCCCTTGGAGGCTCCTGGTGTCTGCGTGCGGTGCGGGCGGGAGGACTCGCTGATCGTCCTCCCGTGCCCGTGTCTCCTGGCTGCAGCCTGGCTTCCGCTGTGCCCCACGGTGTTGCTCTCTGGGCAGGGCCCCTTGCCCCTCTGGGGTGCGTCGCGCTGGCATCTGCCTGTGCTGCTGTCTTTCCCCAGAAGGGCTTGGGATGTTCCAAGGTGTAAAGGCTTCCTTTGTGGATTTGAGAACTGAGTCACCCAGGCTGAGAGATGGCCCTTGGGGACTGTGGATGAGGGCAGTGATCGAGGTAGCAGCCTTTGTGCAGCACTGTTTTGATAGTATAAAATTCAGAAATGCTGCTTATAAACAAGGTGAAAAATGACACCTTGGCTGTGCTCCCAAGAAAAAACGGACAGAAGCGCAGCGTGTTTCTGCCTTCACCGGAGGCGTGGCCCATGGTTACTGTGACCGTAGCAGCCTGGCCAGGAGGGTGGTGGCAGAGACAGGGACTGTGAGCTGGCTGTGTGGTGAGCAGGGTCCCTCTGCAATGCCTTGCCTCCCTGGATTCTTGTGCATGGGGGACCCGGGACCCTGAGGGCTCCGCCTGTCTTTACTACTCCCCAGCTCCGCCAAGATTGCAGACACTGCAGCCTGATGCTCAGGATCTGTAATTTGGATCCAACAGTTCTGGTTTATTTCCCTCATCCTTTCTCTCTGCCTGATAAACTCCTGTGTATCCTTCCCAACCCCATTCAAGCATCAGATATGCCGAAGGCATCTTGGAAGGCTGCATGCGGGGCTGCCTGGGCGGATACACACGGCATCTTCCTGATCTAGCCGCATCCTGCTGCCCCACACAGCAGTGCAGTCCCTATGGGAGGAGATTCCAGACCAGGTTTTCTCTTGTTCAGTTGCTTGGCTGTGAGTGAGGAGGCATCTGTGAGGGTAAAGGAGACAAGGAGGAAGGAGACTCAAAGAGGAGAGCTCACCGGATTCAAATCCAGGCGTTCCAGAATCCTAGGTACTCATTTAAAGCCTGTTGAGATCCCCGAGCCATCTCCCCAAGTTTGAAAAGTGCCAGGAACGGGCTTCGTAGGGTCACATCTGTGTGGCCGGTTGGGTTTTGTCCCCCACTACTGTGTATCCCATTTGACAGAGTAACACCAGCTGTGCGGTATTGGTTTGTGCTGCGCACAGTGGGGCTGAGGGGCTTTTGCATGGGACTCACCTGGATGGTCAGACCCTCCAGCCCTTGCTGTGTCATCCCTGTAGCAGCTGTTAAAGACCTTTGCTGTCACCTCCACTTGTTACGTGTTGTTCGGTAGAATTTGAATGGTTGGGGGCTCCTTACTGAGACCCTGTCTTGCAGGGAGAACTGGGGGTGTAGCTCAGCAGCGCAGTACTTAGTGTGTGCAAGGCACCCACAGCACTGCAAAAAGAAAAGAAGGAGAAAGTCCTTTGTCTCCCAAGTCACACAGGTCACAACTGTCAAAGGAGCCCCCGGAAGACACTGGCCTCCTTCCCATCTCACCAGGGACAAAGCCAAAGCCCCCAGAGGGGACGAAGCTGTGGGACGTCGCCCCGTCAGTGGCTGTGGGGCCAGGCTGGAGCCAGGCAGTGGGAGTCCATGTTCCAGAACTTTCTGCCTGCCTGCTCCCCGAGTGACTGGCCCAGTCTCTGCTTCTCCTGGCCTTCGGGGCACGGGCTGTCCCCGTCATGTGGAGAGAGCGCCTCTGTAACATTACCAGCGGCGCCCACCTTTCCTAGGACACTGTGTGGCTTGTTCCCTTTCCGTTCTTCGTTCTGGGGGTGCTGGGGGGGAACCCAGGGCCTCACCCACCCCAGCGCACCTGGCGCTCCCTGTGCACACTCCTTTCCTTTGTCACACTCGCCTTTCTCATACCCCGTGTGCTGTACGGTTTCCTTTTCCTGGGGTCCCCCGCTCCCAGGGGAGCTCCGTGTGGCCGGGCAGGGCTGGCTGAGTGGATCTTGCACACCCTGTCCTCCAGGGCCCAGCAGCCGGCTCTGTTCCCACTCCCATTTCTCAGACAAGGGAGGACACGGAGGTCACAAGCTCTGCTGTCTGTAGCCGGGGCCCAGCCTGTGAGGGTAGAGCTGAGGTACAAAGGGCTTTCTGAGCCCCAGGCCTGCGTCCCTCACGTCCCGGGGTGGGGAGGTAACTGCCACACCGTCTAGACCTCCCTGATGGTCACGGCATTTGCTGCTTCTCAGCACACTTCTGTCCACAGCCGCTGCATCGCATGCAGATAACGGCACGGTGTGTGGACACTGTGGCAGGGGCCTCACGGAGGGGAGCAGCTGGTTGGCCCTGGGGGTGCTGCGCCTCTCTGGGCTTCAGTTTCCTCCTCCTTTGGGGACAAAACATTCTTTGTGTTCTTTTCTCCTTCCCTCTTCCTTCCCCATGCGTACTCTTCTGGTATTAGGCCGTGCTGCTAGAAGGCACTGTCCCTGTCCCCAGCCTTTTCTGACCCACCAGGTCAAGGAGAAGAGGGGCATAGCCCACCTGCCCAAGACTCATGGCTTCACTGCTTGTCTTTGTTCTGTGTCGCAAAACAGGGTCCGGTGAGTTGCCCAGGCCGCCCTCTAGTTCATCTTCCTCTTGCCTCAGCCTCCTGAGTGGCCGGGATTTTACAGGCATGTGACACTGTGCCTGGCTTCAGGGCTCACTTCTGAGTTGTGTCCAGCAGCCTCCCTCTCACAGAATGGGTGCCGGTGTCCCTGGGAGAAGGGACCCATGTCGCCTGGCAGCTGGGCCATTCGGTTGAAGGGACTTTCCTCTAAATTTGTTCTCTGGGAATTTCTGCGGAACTTGTCTCTGCTTCTACAGAATTTGGGGTTAGCGCTGAGGCCAGTCCTTAGAAATCCTTAGAAGGGAAATATCTAGAGACCAAGGGCCTCAGCGAGACGGAGTCTGCTGGATGCCACAAATAGCAGGTTCCACCAGTCACCCCTGCACCCACTCAGACATCGCTTGTGCTCTGAGCTGAAGGCACCCTAGAAAGAAGGCAAGGAGAACACATTCCACTTAGGTTTCCCCATTCACGCATTCATGCACATACTTGTACTTCCTCTCCAATGGTTTAGGTCAAACCCAGCCCGCCACTTGACTTTGTCAGTAAAGTTTTATTGGAACACAACCACTGCCATTTGTGTGTTGTATGTGGCTGCTTTCACTCTCCAGTGGTTCTGTGGGGCTGTTAGGACAGGGGCCACGTGCCCCACGAGGCCAGCAGAATTCACGCACAGTGGCAGAAATGTTTTCCAGCTTCTGGTTTAGAGTCCTAGCAGGTTCCGAGCCTGGCTTCATTAATAACTCGCAGAAGGGCTTAGAGAAAGTTGGTTCTCTTCCGCAGGCCTGGGTTTCTTAGCTATGCAGCGGGACCTTAGTGGTGCCCATCTCCTAGGTCATTCTTCGGGGTCCGCAGGAAGTCATCCTCTGCAGGTTACTCTGGACACAAGCTCCGGTGGTGGTTGAGTGCAGGCTGTCCTCAGTGACTCGTGATACGTGCATAGCTGGTGCCAATGCAGAAAGAGTTCAATGTCAAGACTTCCCTGGGCTAGGAGAACCCAGAGCAGGGTTCCCTGTTTCCACACTGTGGTCAGCCATGTCCTCGCCCCAGCTGAGTGACACCATCAGCTAGTGTGCGTTTTTGAAGTGCGTGCTCTAAAAACCTGCAGCCTGAGCAGGCACCCCCATTGCCTGGAACCTCTCAGTGGTGCAGGCCTGTGTGACCCCGGTGTGTGACTTTGAAGGTCAGAGGACAGGAGCATAGAAACGCAGCTGCTGTTTACAACCTGCAGCTGTGAGCTCTAGCGCGGGAGGAGCAGCCCTGCCCTCCTTGTGGCTCGTGGGAGTGTGGTACAGGTCTGCAGGGCCGGGAGGAAGGTCATCGCCTGCCCCCTCTCTCTGGGTCTCTGGGTCCCATCCGCCAGGCCTGGGTCCATCCCTGCTCGGGGCTCCTCATCCTCCCGGAGGCTGCGTCCCAGCAGCCGCACTGCTTTCATAAACACCCCTGGAATTCCCCGAATGTGTGTGCTGCCAGGGCTTAAGGATGGGCGTCTGAGCCCAAGACCCAGGAGTCCCCCAAAGCTGTACAAGGATGTGAAGAGCAGCCCATACCTGCAGGTGGACGGCAGGGTGCCCTGAAGGGAAGAGCAAGGGGCAGACACACAGGCTGCACCCTTGGGACGCTGTGGGGATCCAGAGGTGGCTGTGCAAACTCAGATCTGCTGGGGCAGTTCAGGGACACCCGAGGCCGAGCTGCACGTCTGGGAGGGGTCACAGCCTCATCCTGGGGTGGTGGCGTTGCACCGCAGGTCCTGAGGGCCTGCGTGTGTAAGCATGTCTCTCAGCCCGCGTAGGAGCTGTGCACTTTTGCACCAACACGTTTTTTTCGTGAAGGAGCAGAGAGAGAGAGAGAGAGACAGGGAACTGGGGCCATGAGAAAGTTGGTAGCAGAGTGCTGCCCTTTGGCCTCGGCCCTGCCTGGTTTTCCGTGGAGCCCAGCGCGGCTTGTGCTGCCGGGGTGCTCCTCCCTGCTCCGGAGGGGCCCCTGATGGATGGAGGAACTTGGCAAGCCCAGTTTCCTCCTCCAGGAGCCGCGAACATGCCCCCTCCAGAGAAGCAGCTCCTGTCAGCCGGCGCTGAGAGCCCGAACCCCTGCCTGACCCTGCGTGACACCCTGGCTGAACAGCACCGCAGTAACTGTTAGCAAGCCCTGGGGATTCCTGCGTGCGCTGCCTGCGGCGTGGCCCTGCTTAATGGCAGTCCGCAAACACCCTGGATGGGCTTGGTGTTGCATCGCCTTAGCTGGGGTGTCATTCACATGCCGCGAGGTTCCCGTCCTGAAGTGTGTAGTTCGGTTGTCTTTGCTGCACTCCTGAGGTTGTGCAGCCATCACACTCACTCCAGCGAACCTGACAGCCCATCCCCATTTCCTGCCCCACAGCCGCTCACCTCCCATCTGTCTCTGGAGTGGCCTGTTCTGGGTGCTTCGCGTGAGCAGCGTCGGGCAGTCTGTGGTCGTTTGTATCTGGCCTCCCGAGCTCAGCATTGCAGCTTTACGTTGCAGTGGGGTCAGTGTGTCGTTTGCCATTCCTTTTGATGGCTGGCTAATATTCCATTCTGTGAATAGACCGTGTTTTGTTTATCTAGGCATTTGTTTGTTTGCACATTTAGATTCTTCAGAGTAACGCTGCCGTGAAAATTTGCAAGTCTCTGTGTGACTGCACATTTATAGTTCTCTTCGCTATGACCTGGGGGCAGAGCAGCTGGGTGAGCCTTAGCTCTTATGGACTGCTGGCCTGACTCCACCTTCCCAGTAGTTCGGTTGCTCCAGCCCCGTTCCAGCGCCTGTTACTGTTGTACTGTTTCCATGTATTGATTTTATGAGCCTGCCTTTCACATGGGGGGAAATCAAGGCACAGAGGGATGAAGGCACCCAGCCAACAAGTGGTAGAACCTGGATTCTGCGCTGGAGTCTAAGATTTTTTATAAAAACCCCAGTCTCCTTTTATGGAAGCCGCACACAGTGCTTGTCCCAGGGTGACCAGGAACGCGGGCACTGCCTGCCCTGCTCTGCCAGCGTGGTGCTGACCGTCTGCCCTCCCTGCACAGCCAGGCCACTGCATCCACGTGGGTGCTGGGACCCTCAGGCAGAGCGGTGACTGCTCACCGCTTGTTGTCATCCTGTTCTGCCTGCCGGCCGAGGACACTGCGGCTTCCGATCTGTCCTGTGGCGGGCATGGGGTGGTTTCTGGCTGCGGCTGCACAGCATTCCAGACACCTGTGCCTTCGTGCACAGCCCTCGGGGGCATAGGGCAGGTGTCTGCGCCCCGGGGCACTGCCAGGCTTCCAGGACCCCTTGCCCGGCCCTGTGTGGGCTGCAGCAGTCAGCTCCCACGGCACCCAGGAGCATCGTGGCCGCGCTGTAGGGCCTGCGTGGCAGCATGGCAGCCTCACACCCTGGTTGTGACTCACTGGCCCGCAACAGACACCAGGCTCAGGGTCCCAGGCCTCCATTCTCTCCCCGGCTCTCCCGGGTCGCTGTGCGCTGTGATAGAGTTAAACAGCCCGAGGCCTCCATGTGAGGCAGGGAGATACAGGTCCTGAGGAGACGGAAGGGTCATGCAGACGCAGGGCCTCCGGCCTGGGGCCCTGGCCCCGAGCCATCAGAGGTGCCTGGTGGCAAGGAGAGAAACCGCTTTGTCTTGAAGACCCACTGTCTCCATGCGTCGTCTGTCTCCTCTTGCTAGCTGCGTGATTACAGGGTCGTGACTGACTCTGTCACCGTGTTGTCCCCAGCAGAAGAATCAGGTTGCACACAAGAGGCCTCTGCTTGCTGAATGACTCGGTGGCTTCAGCCCCGAGTTGACCACTCGTGTCCCAGGAGTGTCCTGGAAGATCAGGAATAAATGTTACCTTTTCATTCTGAATCTCAGCTCTGTCATCTGTGGGACTCAGAGCTCGGTGTGAAGGTGAAGTGAATCTGCTAATGAAGGCCTTTTAAAATGGACTCATCTCTGGGAGGCTGAGGCAGGAGTATTTCAAGCTCAAGCCTAGCCTGGGCAGTTTATTGAGACCCTGTCTCAAAATTTAAAAATTAAGAAGGGCTGGGAATGTAGCTCAGTATAAAGGCCCTGGGCTTAATCACCAGTATAGAAAACATCCTGCGCCATATCAGATAAACATAGGGTATTCCCTAAAACACAGCCGACCAATAGGATAGCTCCTTGCCACAGATGTCTGTTTAAACCGATACGAGTGAAAATTATATCAAGTGTACGGTGCAGTTCCTCACTTCCCTCCACCACATTTGAGGTGCCTGGCAGCCCCAGGGGCACTGTGCCTTGGGCTGTGTAGATGTGGGACTTCTCTGTCACCACAGGAAGTAATAGTGGGCAGCAAGAATCCAGTCTTCCTATGTTACAAAGAGCTTCCGTCACTGAGAGGAGATCAAAGGAGACAAAGGGTGGACACGTTTTTGTCACCAGAGCTTTCCTCACTGCGAGCCCATTAACTTTGACTTCACACTCAGCTCTGACAAGCATGGCTGGTCGTGTGGTTTCATGGGTTCCAACAGGAGTGTGGCCCTGGGCCCCAGGAAAAGGCTAAAGCCTCAATTGGGTTTATGGGTACTGGGAGGGGCATAAGAGGCCCAGAGGAGACTTGTCCTGGGCTTGGGGTCCCTACGGTTGCTGTGCTGATGCATGAAGTGCTTGGCTGAAAGCTCCTCACAGCTGCTGGTCACATACAGGCCACCCGGGCACCTGGCCTTTACATGGTGGCCTTGGCAGGCAGGTGTCCCCTTTGTATGCAGAAAGACACGTTCACCTGCTTCCCAGTGCGTACCAGGTGGAAACCCCAGGTGCCCTGCAGGGTTGGAGAGCAAGTGTGGTTCAGCTGGGGACACTGATTCCCGACACGGCTGGTCACCCCTGAAAATGCTCTGAGGCCCACGTGCCGGATGATGGTCCAGGGTAGGTGGATCCGTAGACAGGGCGGGGCACAGGGAGGGACTAACAGGTGTGGGAGTTCCCTTGGGGTGGCAGAAGGACTTTCAGCAGCCTAGTGGGGGGCATAGCTGCACAGCTTCCCGAGGGAGTGCACGGCACATTTGTGCGTGGTGAACTGGTGATGTGGTGTGAGTTTTGTCTCAGCTTCAGCAAGGACCAAAGCTCCCTCCCCCGTCCCAAACCCTGCCATGGGGCACCGCCAAGTGGCGCCAGGGGGAACCCGCCATGCAGCGTGGGTCTCCCTGTGCGGTGACTCACACTGCTGCCACACGCGAAAGGACGCTCGTCCCTGCTCTGGACAACCCAGCCAGCTGCCGGGGCCACTCGCCCCTGTGACAGCCCTGCTGTTTGCAAACCAGCCCAGGCCAGGAAGGATTTTTCGAGCCTCCTCAGCCCCAACCTCCAAAGAGCTCACCCAGGGAATTTCCAGATGGGCTGCCCCTTCTGGGGTCCCGGAGCCCCCCACCCACTACCCCAGCTAGGACATGCGCCTGAGTCAGCCCCGGCTGGGGGATGGGGTGGGTGTCGGCACCATGATTCATACTCGGCTGCAGAGATCCCCATGGAAACAGCAGGCAGGCCTGGGCGAGAGGGAGCCGCTCCCCGGGAAGACTGGGTGGGGGAGGAGGAAGCTGGGCCTGGCTCAGATGAGCGAGCGTAGGGGCTGGGGTACTCTGCTGGGAGGGGCGGGCGGGTCCCCCATCCCTGCCCTCTGACAGGGCGGGGAGTCCCAGGAGGTGGTCTACTTTGGCTGTCAGTTCAGAAGGCCTTTGAGCGGGCCGGGGATTTAATTTAGCTCAGTGGTTCCGTTGCCTGCCTCACAAGCACAAGAACCTGAGTTTGATCCCTGGTGCCCCAAACAAAGAAGGTCCTTGAGGTACCAGGGGACCCTCTCAGGGCCCCTGCAGCCCTTCCCTTCTCCACCTCGGCCCAAGTTGAAGGCCACCTGGATGTCTCGTCCTGGGAGCAGAGGCAGGCAACCTCTGTGGCCTGGCAAGCGCCAGGGTCCGTCCCCCAACCTACCCAGAGCAGAAGGGTGAAAGTGCCACTCCCTTGTCCCCCCACAAGTCAGGACCCCAGCGGGAGGGCACTGGAGCCTTCACACCCTGCACAGGGCGCCCAGTTCGGGTGCCCAGCGTTCCCCGCAAAGCCGCCTGGATCGAGCGTGGCCTCAGGCAGGACCCATTCAAGCTGACGGCCAAGGACGCCGGCCCCTCGGTCCTGGCCAGGGCTGCCAGTTCCCTGTAATATCTCTGTAATGAGGGCAATTTGGCAATAGTGTAAAATATGCTCTTACCCCTTGTCCCAGTAATTCCATTTCTGGGAATGCAGCCTAAGGAAATAATCCTAAATATAGGGTAGGAAAACATGTGTCGCAAGGATGTTCGCTGCGGAGTTGTTTATAGTAGCATGCGACTAAACACGGCGGGCTGGGGGCAGAAAACTTCACAGCCACTGAGGCGCCGGCTCTGGAGACCCCAGGGCCGAGGGAGGGGTGGGGTGTCTGTCAGTGCCGTGTGAAGGAGGCGTCACAGTCACGCCCCGGGAGATCTTTCCCGCCCTTTCCCTGTACCTGTTCGCGGTTCGTAGGGGTCACGCTCCTGGTGGGGATTGGGGTCACGGACAGAATGCGTCTGAGTTCTTTCGTGTCCCCGCTGTCCCCTCCCTCCAGCTCCTGGTCCCCTTCCCTTCTGCAAAATTTCTGCCTCCCCGTTTCCTACCCTCTTATTTCGCTCCTTGTCTCACGCTGCGTCGTAGGATTCGGGCTCTGTCTCAGAGACAGGAAGCTTCGGTGCCAAGGTGCCTGTGCGTGACCTGGAGACAGTTTTTTCCTGAACGATTTAATATTCTATTCATCGCCTTCCAAATTATCATGCGGATCCACGCATTGCCTTTTTTAGTCAGGCTGCAGTTGTAATTTCCATGCAGTCGGAGCCCCGTTTTGCGTGTGGAGCTGGGAGTACTGACAGCGTGTGCGGTTGGTGCCGCCACTACAGGGCCAGCCCGTGGAGCCGCACTGTCTGCTGTCACCTTTGGAGAAACTCGTGACCTGCTCGTCCGTCTCCTAAAAACACCTCTCAGAGCTGGGTTTCTCGTCCCTCAGAGAGGGAATCTGAGTGTTCTCTTAATCTCATTCAGCCTCCTGTCACCTTGTTCAGATCACCAGGGAGTTACAGCTCTCTGTGACTGTGCCTCTGTTGTGTGAAATACCAGGGACACCAGGCTGCAGCCACAGCCAGAGCCCAGCCGCTCTGGGGATGGGGTGTCTGCTTCAGCCCCTTTCCTTGCCCCAAAAGAGTGGCATCGTAGGGGCCCTGGCATCGGGGGTGTTCTTGCTTTGGTTTGGTTTTGTACTAGGGGTTGAACCCAGGGCCTTTGCACTGAGCTGTATCCCCAGCCCTTTTTTATTTTGTATTTTGAGACAGGGTCTCATTGAGTTGCTCAGTCTGGACTTGAACTTGCAATCCTCCTGCCTCAGCCTAACAGAGGAATTGCAGGCAGGCACCACGTTGGACTTCTCTTAATTAACATTTGTCTTTAGAACAGTCTTAGAGGACAGTGACACAGGTAAGACAGGGTCCTGCCTGCGCCTGCTCGGCCCCTGGACAGTCAGCACCATGAGCTGTACTCAGTGGCCCTGCTAACCTGCATCTTTCTACACAATTCTGCACTGGCTTCCCTCGCTGAGTTTCACACACACCACGTCCTCTTTCTGTCCCGATTCCAAATGACCTTTCTGTCCCAGTCCGGCCTGGGCAGGCTCCGGGTGAGCTTGTGCTTCTGCAGCCTGGAGCGGGTGTTCTAGTCCGAACTCTTTACCAGGTCAGACTTGGCCGACGGTGGAGACCCGAGACAGGGTTTGTGTTCATCTCCTTTGTGCTAGCTCGTCTTGTTGGGCCCCTCGGTGATTTCGAGTGCCTGGGAAACGCTTGGCAAGCCCGGCTCCTTGGCTGCTCCATGCTTCTGTTACATGAATTCTGGTCTTACTGCAAGGTACAGGCTCAGAGGGGCGTTCATTCTTCTGCCTCAGGTTCACACTCAGTGGCCCGGCAGGAGGTCTTGGGTCCTGAAAACTCTTGCTTCAGGCCAGATGCTCTTTCAAAGAAAAAAAAAAAATTATTTTGAGACAAAGTCTTGCTAAGTTGCCTAGGCTGGGCTCAAACTTGAAATCTTCCTGCCTCTTCCTTCCAGAGTGCTGGGATTACAGGTGTGCACCACCTCATCTGGCTGGAGAGGGTTTTTGTGTCCCTGGATCGTGGTGGCCCAGCAGTTTTCTGAATGCACAGGGGCTGTATCTCAGCCCCTCTCTGGTATTCATGGGACTCGTCCCAGAGAGAGGGGTGGCTGAGCGCAGGGCTTCCTGAGCACCTGAAGGAAGGATTTCAAATTTAGTTAAAAGTAGCACTCCAGGAGGCCGCTTCCGGGGCACTGTGGGCCGTGACTCTAGGTAATTCACACATGGACGCTTTACTTTAGTGAGGTGCTCGTGTGTTCGTTCATTTGTGACACAGGAAATGACAGTCACCCTGAGAGTCAGGCCCTCGGTGGCCTGTGGGACAGGAGCACAGGGTTCTCCCGGGATCCGGGGTGCAGGACGAGACACTGTGAGGCTGAGTCACCGTGTAGGGGCCCAGAACACAGCAGGCCTCGGACATGGGGCAGGAGGGACCCAGCACTGCCTGGCCTGGTGACTGCAGCTCTTGCTGAGGCCAGCAAAGGCAAGGGCAGCATGAACGTGCCAGCTCCTCCCACAGGACCTGCAGGACCCTCTCCCACCACCACCCTCCGCCCAGGGCACCCAGTGACGCTGTCCAATTGGCTGAAGCTCCTGCCGCACCCCCCCACCCCACAGTTCCCTCGCTTGGGTGCTTTGTTGCCTGTTTCCTCTCTTGCTCCCTGCCACTCCCGACACCCAGCCTGACCCCTGGAGTGTATTAGAAGCTCAGTAAATACCACTGGATGAGTGAATGAAGCTCAGTAGGTCAGTCGCTGGTGACCGATTGGCTCACATCAGGGAAGTTGAGGCAGTGTAAGCCATCAGCCCTGTCCACCATCCCGACACCTCAACGCTGGTGCACAGGTACTGAAGCGGAAAAGCCGGGGGTGGGGGGGTCCTGCATCACCAGAGTGAAACCAGCTCACCAGGCTGGGGACCTTAAATTGCATCTGCCAGTGCAGCTTGGCACAGTGAGTCCCAGAAGGGCGCACACAGGGCAGGTGCTACCTGGCCAGGGCTGGTGCTGGCTCCTTTGGGACAGGAGCAGGCTGGGGTCGAGCGCCAGCAGAGGGCAGTGTGGGGAGCATGGGTTTGGATTTCGTGCCCTGGCCATTGGGAGCCATGGAAGGTTGTGGGGAGGTGAGCCAGGCCATGGCATCTGGAACACAGCTGCTGCTGAGAGTCAGAAGTGTGTCTGGGGAGGCCAGCAGAGCTCCTGCTGCCTCCCAGGTGGGGCACAAGTGGGGCCTTTCTGATGAGGGAACTGCGGGGTTCTGGCCGTGTCCTCTGCAGGGCCCCACCGACCTCAGGGGCACTGATCCCCGGTCCTTGGCCTCAGCTTGTGCCCGGTCTGCCCCATGCTGCACCTTGAGAGCCCCATGCTGCCTCCCTGCCCTGCAGCTCCAGCCGGGGCCTCTGCCAGTGTTTCTGCACCAGTGCCCCAGGCTGTACCACCTGTCATGCGCCCCCCTAACCTGTGCACCTCTCTCCTCTCTCACCGCAGCCCACTGGGTACATGGAAAACTCGGTCTCCTACAGCGCCATCGAGGACGTGCAGCTGCTGTCCTGGGAGAATGCCCCGAAGTACTGTTTACAGCTCACGATCCCCGGGGGCACCGTGCTGCTGCAGGTAGGTGGATACGTGACTCAGCACCTTCTCCTTCTGCCCAAGAGGCAGCATCTCCGGGGAAAGGTTCACTCCCAGGGTGAGAAGGGCACAAACCAGCACAAACCCTGACGCACTCCTGTAATCCCAGCCCTCAGGAGGCTGAGGCAGGAGGATCACTGTGAGTTCGAGGCCAGCCTGGGCTACATAGGTGAGCCCTGTCTCAAAAAAACAAAACAAAACCAAGAAGGTACCACCCAGGGCTCCCTGGAGAAGAGGAGGGAATGTGCACATATTGAGCTCCTGCTTTATGCTTGCACTAGCTAGGTGCCTTTTATGTATCTCCGCAGCTCCTTAAATCTGAGAAGTGATTTCTGTGTTCTGCTGTGTGAAGGTGAAGTACATGAGCAACAGATGCTGTCCTTTGCTTTCCTTCAAATGAGGAAGGTTCTCACTTCCTGTTGATTTTGTCTTTGGGACTGATAAAAGTATGACCTCTTTCCTTGGAAAGAAAAAAAAATACACATTCTGTGTCTTAGTCAGGACTTTCAGTTAGAAGTGACCCAAATGTTATTCTAACTAGTGAGGCAAAAAGAATGTGATGTCATGGCTGTAACAGTATCTGGGAAGTCCGGGAGAGGATTTCAGGCGCAGCTGGATCCAGGGGTCACAATGTCACCACTCTTTGGCATCTCTGCATTTCCTGGCTTGCCTCTGGGAGTGGCTTCATCATGAGATAGAGTCTCTGCTTGTGGGGGGGAAAGGGGGGTTCTTAGCAGCCCTAAGCCCCATTCTTAGGCTTTTTGATCTATACAGAAGTGGGCGCTCCTTTTCCTTGAGCCTGTGCAGCTGAGCCCTTGACCGAAGGCTCCTGCAGGACAATCCTGCCAGGGAGCCCTAACCCCGGGGACCCCATATCGGAAACTCCCGGACACGGCCTTGGCCTTTTGTTAGGAGTTCTCTTGCTAACCCTGTCTCCAGGATGTGCAGCCTGCAGCCTCCTTTAGGGGTGGCCACGAGATCGGCCACGGCTCTGCAGCTGCGTCATCCCGGCTGCCTTTGAGGGGCGCCGCACTCGGTGGCCCAGGGTGGGAAATCCACTGGCCTTGTGTCTCCAGGGTCTTTGCCTTCATCCCTCTCACCCTGCCCTCTGTCCTTCCCCTCCTCCCAGGGAGCCCCTCCCTGCTCCTGAGCACCTCCCTTGCCCACTGGCATCTGCAGTGCTGACCCTGGCGTAGGTGGACAGTGGCCGCCCAATCCTGCACCCCGCTTCAAGCCTCTCCTCTCTCTGCTGGTCCTTGGGGAGGCTGAGTAAACAAACGAGCGACCAGAGCCCGTAGGAGCGATGACTCATTCAGCCCTGGTGCTGGAGCAGGCTCCCTAGGGATGCGGCATCTGAGCAGGGTGTAAAGGGATGAGTAGGAGTGTGGGGGGCATTATGCTCTGGGAAGAAAATGAATGTGGGGAGCAGAGAATTCACTGTGGCTGGGAGAGAGGGGGAGGCAGTATTCAAGGCCCAAGACCTGTCCAGGTCAGCCATGCCATCTTAGCTGAAGGAGGAAGCCTCAGACATATTCAGAGGGCAGTAGGGAGCCACAGACAGTTCTAAAGGGATGGAGGGGGCATCACATGAATCAGTGCAGTTGCAGGACAGAGGAAGTAGATATATGAGGGACAAGGGAGGCAGGAAGGAGAGGCCCTGAGTTCTCCTCTGGGTGCCATCCAGAGGGTCCCTTGCTTCTGAGAAGCAAGGCTGCTGTGTTGCCCAGCCCAGGGTAGAAGGGAAGGCTGTGAGTGCCGTGTTCCAGCCAGCATGACACGAGCTTTGGCCCTGTGGGCGGGCCCTAGAGCCTGAGGCAGGAGAGGGGAGAGCGGCCCCCAGATCAGAGACACAGCCCTGGTGCCTCGGTGGGTGAGCCCTGCCTGCTGCTGCATCTCCCTTGTGGCTAGGGAGGGACTCTGGGTTGGCTCCCGTCTGGTCCTCTCCCTCTGCCCGCCACCCTGGATCCGGTGCCATGGGGCTGCCTCAGTCTGCACACAGCTTGCGAGCCCTCTGGAGTCAGGCGTTTCGGTGGCACCTTCCCCGGGGTGGTGTCCTGGGGCGCCGGGCCACTCTCTCCAGGTCCTCGTGCTGTTGGCAGCAGACAGCGGGATGCTTGGCATGCTAGTGGCCCACGCCCTGGCATGGCCCTGGGCCCAGACCCTCCCGACACTCTCCCGCCTCTCCCTGCTGTCCTCCCCGTGTCCCGTCTCTCCTCCTCCCTCACCTCTTGCCCAGTCCTTCTCTCGCAGCCTCACTGCATCCCCCCCACCTGTCTATCTGTCCTCTCGTCTCCTCCTCTTCCTCCCTTGTGTCTCCCAGGGCCCTCTGTATCCATTTATTTTTCGGTACTGGGGATTGAACCCAGGGTCTGTACACCAAGCTATATTCTCAGCCCTTTTCCTTTTTTTTTTAAATTTTGAGGCAGGATCTCACTAAGTTTTCCGGCCTGGGCTCAAACTTCTGACCCCCGCCTCAGTCTCCCAGAGGGCCAGAATGACAGGCTTGCACCACCACGCCTGGCACCTCCTTTCCTTTGACAGAATTTGCATCGGTGCTTTACAAAGACCCCAAGGAACCAACTTGATGCCTCCAGGAGGGGCAAGCAAACATCTTGGCACATAATGACAATCTGCCGCTGGCCGCCAAGGTACATAGCCTTGCTGGCCCTAGGGGAGCATCTCGCCTTCAAGGGCTTCCTCCCCAAGGTCCTGAGCCCGAGTCCTGGCTCTTTCCAAAGCCCCAGGGCGGCCGGGCACTGTTTATCGCGTGCGCAGGCAGCACAGAGTGGGTCCCATACTTACTGGAAGCTGGAGGCAAAGACCTTTCCGGTCCACATGGCTGTGCTGTTTTCCCCCAGAAGCTGGCCGGGAAGGGTACTTGGGAAGGGTCATCTCAGTGTTCCCCAGCCTGTTTTTCTCACCTCTCCAGATAATGCAACAATGAGAGAGAACTTGGCAACTTACAGGGAGGAAATGAGGCAGAGCTTGCCTGGAACCAGGCCCTTTCCCGTAGGAACGATTTCCAGTGGGAGCAGCCACACTGGCCTGGGTTGGGGTGGGGGGCTCCTTCCTGTGTGCAGGTGGAATCTCCTCTCTGTGAGCCAGGACACCGCTGGGCCTGTCCCCTTGGCCTGGGAATGAGGGCAGCAGGGGCACTGCGCAGAAGTGCACCCTCTCCCCCGGCTGCATTACTTTCCCGGCGTTCAGAAGTCCACCTGGGGACTCGGTGTCACCTGGCAGCCTCTGTACTCTGAGGCTGGAGCTGTGGGAAGGTGCGAGTTCCAGCTCACCCTTGTGGCAAGCTCCCTGGCCCATGCACTGTGCTCGGGGTGGTGGGGGAGTTCTGGCCCACCTTGTGTATAGGGTGGGGCCTCAGGGGCGGGAACAGGTGCCAAGTCCTTTCCTTTGTCAGAGGGCAGTGCCAAGGAAATGGTGCTTCCGGATTCCCAGTCTAAGGCGTGGGGTCCAGAGGAGGCACAAGGCTACAGGCCCCCGAGGTGGGCAGCAGGGAGAGCAGGGTGGGAACAGACGAAGCTGCTCCAGCCCAGGCCTGCTGCACCCTGGCTGTGCAGCTAGCTGTGTGGCCCTAGGCCTCAGGAAGAACCTCTCTGGGCCTCACTTTATGTGTGAACTGGACCTATGATACTTGTCTCCTTGGCTATTGTGAGGGTCAGAGATACTCCATTAAAATATTTAACAATGGGGCCGGGGATTTAGCGCAGCGGTTCGGTGGCCTGCCTTGCAAGCGCAAGGACCCGAGTTCGATCCCCAGTACCAAAAAATAAATAAATAAAATATTTAGCACTGTGTCTGTTAAAGAATAGGTGTTAAAACACTATCCTGGTTATTTCTATAACCTTGGTCAACATAAGTTGGAGGGAGGAAGCTATCGGGCTTTAAGTTTTTTTGAAGTTCACCTGAAATTTTCTTCATTGAACTGAATGGGTAGAACGATGTTCCATCCACCCACCCATCCATGCATCTGTCCATGTGACCCTCCCCTGCCTTATCCATCCACGCATCACACATCCATCTGTCCATCCATGTGCCTGTCCCTGTAGCCAATCACATCTCTCCATCCAGGCATCCATCCATCCATCCATGTGCCTGTCCATGTAGCCAATCACATCTCTCCATCCAGGCATCCATCCACCCTCCCACCATCCATCCATCCATGTGCCTGTCCATGTAGCCAATCACATCTCTCCATCCAGGCATCCATCCACCCTCCCACCATCCATCCATCCATGTGCCAGTCCCTGTAGCCAATCACATCTCTCCATCTGAACATCCATCCATCCTCCCACCATCCATCCATCCATGTGCCTGTCCCTGTAGCCAATCACATCTCTCCATCCAGGCATCCACCCCTGCCATCCATCCATCCATGTTCCTGTCCCTGTAGCCAATCACATCTCTCCATCCAGGCATCCATCCATCCATGTGCCTGTCCATGTAGCCAATCACATCTCTCCATCCGGACATCCATCCATCCTCCCACCATCTATCCATACATGTGCCTGTCCCTGTAGCCAATCACATCTCTCCATCTGGACATCCACCCACCCCCGCACCATCCATCCATCCATGTTCCTGTCCCTGTAGCCAATCACATCTCTCCATCCAGGCATCTGTCCACCCTCCCGCCATCCATCCATCCATGCATGCACCCTTGCATCTGTGTGTGACCCAGCACACATCCTTCCGACCAGTTGATTCATGACTCAGCAGCCGATCAGCCTTTCATTTAACAGACATTTGTCTGAGTTTCCCCGGCACAGTGGTGCCTAAGTCAGACATGGTTCCCAGCCTCACGGAGCCCTCCGCCCTGAGAAAATTCACCAAACTGTTGCTAACAGGACAGTGTGTCATGTTTGGTGAGCATCATCACCTGACTAGGTTGGGAAAGGCGTCTTCATGACCGTCATTCTGGTTGACAGCACCTCAGGTGGGAGCTGAAGGGGTACGTGGGAGTTGGGCGGGCATTGGAGGGAGGGAAGGCAGTGTGCCTTCAGGCTGGGTGGGAGGCAGGCAGAAGGATGAGGTGGCCAGGACTCCCCGCAGTGATGAGCAGCCCCAGTGCTCGAGTTCTCGCTCCTTTGCCATTTGTGTCCCTCGTGGTCCCCTGGCTCAGTCAGCCACACCCGGAGAGCCACTTCCATGTCATTGGCACAGGAAGTCATGTGGGCTCGAGTGCCATAGGCACAGAAGGGAGCTGGAAGCAGGACTCAGATCCCACAGGGGAAGAACGGAGCAGAGGATGATTAGGTTGGAAGGTCCGGGCCCTTCCCCCACGATCACGGTGTACCCCGAAACTGCCCGTGGGGGGTGCGCACACATGCGGCACTACCGGAGGCCAGAAGCCGACTCAGGTGTGCCCGGAGCCCCAGTGTCTGTCTGGGGCGAGCGTGAGCATTTCCGAATCAGCAGGCCATGCATCAAGGAGCATTTTTACCCTGCCCTGTGATTTCTGGCGTAGAGGATAAGTGTGCCTGAGTTGAGGCTGGGAACTTGCTGCCGTGACCTTCCGCGGCTGAAGAGAGTGCCGTGGTTACACGCACAGGTTCAAGAGCCAGGCTGCCATGGGTTTGTAGGCGCCTCTGTGAGAGTTTGGGGTCTCGGCCGCTCCCTCTGTGAAATGAGCTCAGCGACAGAACTGCCTTGCTGCTGCTGGGGGGCGTCGATGAGAGGCAATACCCAACACCCACCGCTTAGAGGAGGAGAGGTTTATTCTGGCTCAGTCTGTAGAGGTTTCAGTCTAGTCGGCTGACTCCAAGGCAGGACGGCGTGGCAGAGGGGCCTGCTGGAGGACAGCTGCTCACGGCATGGCGGACAGGAAGTAGAGGAAGGAAAGAAGCCAGGAAGGCAGCTAAGCCTTCCCGGCCACATGCCCCGTGATCCACTGCTCCCTTCCGGGCCCTGCCTCCTGACAGCAGCTCAGCTGGAAGTCCTCCTAGTCTAAGCACCTCCCCGAAGCCCCGTCTATGAGTGCATGAGGCTCCTGGGGGACATCTTGATCTAAACCATAACTTGGGGCTCTTGAGAGAACTTGGGGTTCACAGGTCTTGGTAGAAGAGGCGCCCCAAAGAGCTCCCCAGCTCTCACCTCTGGGCTTCCAGCCAGCAGACTGGCCCTCCCGTGATCCCCAACAAGTCAGGGTGCAGCAGACACAGCCAGCAGGCGAAGGCCGTCATCCCCAGCCTCGCCGGCCCACAGTGGCAGCCGCATCTCAGAGCGTCCGCACTCACACTTCCGGTTAGGTTCTGCACTCGACACTGAGCGCACGCTGGGAAGCTCGCTCGGGTCACAGGGCAGACACTGTTGCCTGAGCAGGCAGGGGGCTTGCATGTGGTCTGTGGGTCCCCTGTGATGTTCCACTTGGTGACCAGACCTCTCCTGGTTCTTGTCATTGCAGGCTGCCAACAGCTACCTGCGAGACCAGTGGTTCCACTCCCTGCAGTGGAAGGTAAGTCTCAACTTCTTCCCAGACCCTGGTGGGTGGCAAAGCCAACCTGTCACCCAGAGGCCTCAGCTCCGTGGTGCCCTGATGTCAGGCCCCACCTCTGGCCGCATGGAAGCCCTTTCCCACCAGAGAGCCTCGCCCATCTCCAAAGTCCTGGCTTCCTCACGGCATCTGGTGCTCCAGGCTGACTTCCCGGCTCCAGCCCCACCTGGGCTGGTTTGGAGCCGCTGACTCCCAGAGGGAATCAGACATCTGTGGGCACTTTCGAGGCCTGGGCCAGCTGTCCTGAGCAGGATCGCCGAGTTCCACTGCATGGCCTCAGTGTGGACTCTGACATCGGTGTTGGTCATGGCCCTGCCCCCCCACCCCACTCTAATCCAGCAGTGTGGGACAAGCTGTGGCCTGTGTGGCCAGAGTGGCAGTGGCTATAACAGCTGTTACCTCTGTAGACAGAGAACCCGGGCGGCAGGTGGCCTGCTGGGAAGGCAGAGGGACACCTGGGGTTTCTCTCTGCCTCTGCAAGGGCTCTTGCCATAGCTGGGCACGGGACAGAACAAGCCCCAGAAGTCACTCCTGCCCCTCAGGGGATGACGCCTTCCCCTTTCTCCATCAGCCACAGGTCCTCTCTTTGTGCCCATGGTGTAGCTCGGTCTCCACAGGGAACGTGTCCCCAATGCCTGCTCTCCACGGCACAGGGACCAGGGCACCACACGGGCAGCGTGCATCAGACCTGCTGGGCCTGGGAGGTTAGATACCAGTGCAGTGGGGCACTGAAGGAGGCCACGGTCTGTCAGAGATGGTGCCTGTGGAACCTCACCCTCTGGGCTCCGGGATGTTTAAGCTCATTTTGCTTTTCTTGATCCCAGGACAAGGGGACCTTTAGCAATGGTCCATAGGGCTCTGCCTTCAACTGTGACTTCTGGGCACATCTAGAAGGCAGAACCTGTGAAAGCTGTGTCTTACACGGATGTGACAGAGGAGCAAGAAAGGGCTTGCAGGTGGCTTTGGCCAGAAAGATGATTTGAAAGTGCAAGCTTGAAATGTTGAGACCCTGAGGTCTGACGTGGGGTCCACACAGCTTATTAAGCACATCCGGAGCAGTGTTCATGGGAAGTACTTAGGGGTTTTGTGCTTGGTGACGGTGGTATTTGCTTTGTGATTGTTCAGTTTTATCAGCTAATTTTCTTTTTTTAAAAAAAGGATGCACTTCCAGGTGTGGTAGAGTACATCTGTAATCCTAGCACTCAGGTGACAGAGGCAGAAGGATCACAGTAATTTCCAGGCCAGATTGGGCTACACATTGAGTCCAAGGCCAGCCTGAACTACATAGTGAGACCGTCTCAAAAATAAAATGAAAGCATACAGCAGAACCAGGTCAGAGGTGTCAGAACAGGCACACACCTGGCAGAGAGCTGTCCCAGCTGTCCCTGTAGATGGTGAGCTCCGATCTTGTTAGGAGCAGACTGTGTGCGTGGTTTCCCGCCCCTTCCATAATTGCCCCTCCATAATTTAGGCATGCCACCACCAGGTGGCAGTAGGGCCCAGTGAGGGTCCCTAGTCCCTGCTGTGGCCCTTGGGTGCATGGTGGTGAGTTGAATGAGGCCCCGTCCTTCCTTTTCAGGTGGCAGGGAAGCCCTGAGTGGTTTGGAGGTATTGCCACCAACAGAACGGGCCGGGAGACCCAGATGCATGTTCTGGCTCTGTGGCGTAGTTAGGCTGGTCTGAGTGGATTCCCGCCAGTGCTCTTTTAATCCGGACACTGTTCCTGAGTGTCCCCAGTGTGTCAGACCTGGCTAGGTACTTTCTGGTTCATTGTCCTTCAGGGAAGGACCCAAGCTCAGAGAGGTGGAGTGACTTGCCCACAAATGCACAGCAGGTAGAACTGGACGCCAGTCCGCATCCCTGGGGCTGCCCCACCTCCTCCTTGGTTCAGCCCCTGCTCAGAAGCAACCCTCGCCTCTCCTGAGTCAGCCACTGTTCCCTCCATGTGTACAGCCAGCCCTTTTGGGTTTTCTTTTCCTTCCTTTTTCCCCCGCTTAATCTTTAATAGGAAAAACACCAGTAGAACATCAAATCAGAGACAACCAGTGCTCCCCGACTCCGCTTCTGCCCTTATACTCTGGACACCTTTGCCACTTGATGTCCCACGCCAGCTTGCTTTTGCATGCGTGGCAGTGACCCCAGACAGAGTATGACCTGATGTTCCTGTGCAGCGTGGCCCCTCATGACCGAGTCCCCTGTGCCTTGCTCAGGGCTGCAGGCTGGTAGCCTGGACCTGGTCTTTGGGGCTCACAGATTATCAGTTATGATGGCATGGAGAGCCCTGTGGAGCTCAGCCTGGCTCGGCACAGTCTTGCTGTTAATATTGGTCTCAAAGGGAAGGGAGCAGATGGGGAAATCTGTCTGTAAAGCCCCTTAGCAGGGCAGGAAGGAAATAAAAGGCTGATAGGCATCATGGGGTACTGACAGCAGGGTGTCTTGTGTAACAAGACAATATAAAGAAAATGCCCATGTGGTGTTTTGCCCATCTAGGCCCAATGCTCTGTGGTGTTTGTTTGTTTGTTTGTTTTCATTTGCTTTCTTTGATAGAGGGTCTCACTGTGTAGTTCAGGCTGCATTTGAACTCTTTGTGGCTCAGCTTGGGATCCTCCTGTCTCAGCCTCCTGAATGCTGGGATTACAGGTGTGCACCACCCCGCCCAGCTTCCAATGCTGTGTTCTGTGTTCTGATGTGTGAGGCTCAGGATGGAGAGAAGTCATCACCCGCCCCATCTGGGCGTACCTCCGAGCTTTCACACCTCCCCAAGCAGGTTCTGCTGCTGTGCACATCCGCAGAGGTGGCAGAGGGGGCAGAGTGTCTGTCCTTTGCCTGGGGTCCTTGCTGCCCCACCTGTCTTCTTGGCAGCTCTGCTCCCGCCTCCACCAGCACTGGCCAGGGAGCCCGAGGAGGCGTGAGGCCTCAAGGGCTTGGGTGAGGCGTGAGGCCTCAAGGGCTTGGGTGTCTGGGCCCCTGGGATCTCACGCGTGTAAACGCCGTGCTGGGCTCACGAGGCTCCCTTCTGATCTGAGCGCACCTCCTGCTCCTGCCTGGCCTGTGCACGCGAGGGGACAGGCCCCCCATGCACCAGGCCGAGTGCCTGTGCTGCTCAACGTGGACAGCCTCACGGGTCACCCCGGCCAGGCCTCTGCCCTCCTGTGACGGGGAGAGAATTGGAGGTGAGGCGGCTGCTGTCCTAGTGTTGGCTGTGGGGTCTCAGCTTCCCTCTCTGAAAACCAGGCTGGTAAGAGTAGCTTGATAACAGGGTTGCTGTGGTCATCCGAGACCCCGTAGGTTGTGAAGCGGGGAAAGGGGGCCCTTCGTGGCAGGAGCCAGTGCCACCCACACCCTCCCGGGTTCGCGGAGCCCTGTGTGCCCAGCGCTGTGCACAGCCGGGGGAGGACGGACATTGCGGGACAGGTCTGCGAG
>NW_022900944.1:43668868-43672856 GCF_012274545.1 Fukomys damarensis
GCACAGCCGGGGGAGGACGGACATTGCGGGACAGGTCTGCGAGGCTCCGCCGCTTCTGCCCACGGAGCCGCTGCCACGTTTCAGGGGTCATCCTGTGGCCCCGAGGGGCAGCGCTGTCGGGGTCCCGCACAAGGCCGGGGCAGCGCCTCTGGGCCTGCGGGGACAGGAACCCGGCTGAGCCACCATTCTCGGGACAGCAGGACGTGCCCTCAGCACAGCGCCAGCACGGCGGTCACAGTCACGGGACACCTGCCCCTGTGCTGGCGCCTGCTGTGCTGCACTCGCGTCACCTCCTTGAAGCCACCGGAGGATGGGCCTGTTCTTCCTGCTGTTCCATTTTACAGATCGGGAAACTGAGGCTGGGAGGCCTCGCCACTCTCGCGGTAGCACAGCTGGCTTTGAGCAGAGGTCCTGGGACCCTGACCCCGGGAGCGACAGTCCCCCCTTCACTAGCCGTGCACGCATGTGGCACGCACTTTACCCCTCCGGGTCCTGTGGGTGGCACCACGAGGACTGCGGCAGTTAACCTGCCACCTGCAGGTCCCCGCACCCGTCCCGCCTGCCCACAAAGTGGCCCCACAGGTCCCCCGGCCCTGCCCTGGCTTCCGGCCTGGGCGGCTCTGTCTAGGTGTCCCATGTGCCAAGGATGGTCCTTGGGGTTGGGGGAAGACGTTGTCTTTGAGCCCTGCTGACCCCATTTTACCACCAAAGCCTCACAGCTGTCTGCACGCCTGCTGCCCCGCTTCCTGTCTCCTGTCCATCCGTCCGTCCGTCCTTCCTTCCTTCCTTCCTTCCTTCCTTCCCCTGTCCTCCCGCCTTCTTTCCTGCTCTCCCCTCCCCTCCCTTGGCACCGGAGATGGCAGCAGGGCCTCCTGTGTCCTAGGCCGGCGCTCTGCCATCAGGCCGCCTGGCCCTCTCCTGCCTTCTTCCGGCTGGGTCCCTTCCCGCCTTACCTGTCCTCTCGCAGCCATAGAGGCAGGTGTGGCCCTCATAGCCCCATGGCCGGGCCCTGCTGTGCTCCGCCGCACAGGCAGAATCCTCTGGTGGCTGCACACAGCTGAAGAGGGGAAAGGGGGCCACTGCTGTGCTTGGCCCGGGTGTGTCCTGCTTTTCCCAGGGGTGGGTGATGTAGTCATGGCTCCCACACCTCTGCCCTTGCTCCTTCAAATGGCTTTGGGGCAGAATCCAGGACAGTCGTCCCTGGGAAAGGGTGGCTGAGGAGTTTGGGGACTCTTGCCAGTTTGTTCCCACAAGAATGATCTCTGCATCGCGGGCTCCAGCCCTGGCTTTCTCACACTCCGGCCTAGATACCTTTATTCTGGGGGATCCTTTCCCCTAAAAATAAAAGTTTGTAGTAAAGCCAAGCTCATTAGGTTTTGGGGGAATGAAACGGGTTTGTGGCCATAAAGAATTTAGAATAGCACTCGCCATGTAATAAGCATGGTAAATGTTAATTTTTTTCCCTTTACAATGAGCAGGGACCCTGGAAAGCAGTGCTCATGGCAATGCACCCCCAGCGCCCCCTGCAAGCCTGTGGCAGGCATTACTAATCGATCCCTGCATTTCCTTGTGCCAGGACTCTCCACCAAGAGCCCCTGCCCGCTGACCCTGCTGGCTGTGGAGTGAGGGGCCACCATGCTCCTCCCATGCCTGCTGAGTATTGCTGTCTGGCCTGTGGCTCTCTGGGTGTCTCTGCAGAGCTTCCAGACAGAACCCCAAGTCCAGGTGTCTTCTACATGGGACAGCACCCTAGGCTCTGAGAAGGAAGAGGTGGTCAGAGATGGACCCAGCCCCAAGACTGCCCCGTCTGGGTCCCACAGGCAGGCGCGCCGTCCAGATTAATTTCTGGCATTCGATCAGAGGCTTGTGACCTCTTAAGAAGGGATCAGCGGGCAAGACTCCGGGAGCCCTGGGAAGCACCAGCTTTGCCACCCGGCAGGGGGCTTGGCAGGAGGGAGCGGCCGGGCTGCCTCAGAGTGCAGATGCCAGTGGAGCCCAAGGATGGCAACCTGCGGGTGCCCAGGCTCAGGTCCCCAGGAGGCCATGGTCTGCGCTCTTCCAGCCACAGCGTGGGCTTTCAGTGGGTCACCAGGGACCCCGTAACTAACATGGGGCACTCCTGGGGTTGAGACTAACAAGTGGCAGAGGGCTGAGCAGCCCTGGGGAGCAGAGCCTCACTCTCCCAGGCTTTCTTTACAGAAGAAAACAATTATTAGACCCCCCTCGCTGATGCCAGGAGCTGGGCCGCGGGCTCTGCTGGACCCCAGAGCCTGGCCAGCCTGTGCTGAGTGCAGAGAGGTCTGGTGCCAGCTCGCTTGGCTGGAGAGAGGCCAAACTGGATTCGAACCCAGGCCCTGGCCTCCAGACCAGCCTTTCCCTGGAAAGGGCCTGTGGGACTGCTGGCTGCTTCTGCCAGGCACTGGCACTGCCGCGTACCGGAGAGGGTAGGTGTGGGCACCGCTGTCTCTCCTAGCTAGCTCTCTCTCTTCAGAACACACTTGTGTGTCATTTTTAAATCAGCTTTTCATCAAAGAATAACAGGCCCGTGGGAGAGCACACAGTCAAGAGTCTCGCAGTGAATCTGCCTCCGACCAGGTCGGGACAGGGGCGTGGCCAGCAGGTGGCCCTCGCTCTGCACTGCTCGGCCCACCCCCACTCTGACCATTGGCAGCACGGAGTAGCGTGGCATGCATTGGAGCCTTACCCGTACACACCAGCGGGTCTGAACTCAGGGACCCGGCCTCGCAGGCTGCAGACTCGGCAGTCTCACCAGGCTGTCCTGGCAGTGGGGATTCATTCATGCCGCGGCGGGTGGTGTCCCGCTCTGCTCAGCGCCCTCCTCCTGTTCACCATCACAGGTGGCTTGGTCGGTGTGGGGCTGATACACACAGGTCCGCACTCCTCTTGGGTGCACGAGGGACTGGCTGAGTTTCCCGGAGTCAATGCAGCAGTTATACCAGTGATGGCAAAACTCTTAGAGACCTGGGCCCAAACTGCAACCCAAGACCCACCTCCTTGTCACAGAGCGCCAACACTGCAATTAAACCTGAATTCTGAGTTTCAGTTCAGAAAAAACAACTCGTACACTGCTTTCCTGCCATAGGTTCGCCAGCACTGAAGTTATTATATGAGCACTCCTTCAAAAAAAAAAAATCTCCACCATCTATAAACTTCTGTTAACGGTTCTATAGTTAAAACTTAAGCTATAATTTACATGAAACAGAGTGCACACAGTTCGGGTGCTGAGTGTGAAAAGTGTTGCCCCTTGTTGTATTCACCTGAATAACCACTGCCTAAATTTCCAGCACCCCAGAAGCCCCCTCAGTTCCCTTTCCAGCACATCTCCCGCCTTGCCTGTTTACATTGAGACAGATTAAGTGTATGCCCTTACATGGTGATTGTAAAGGCATACAAGAGCGTGCGGTGAGAAGTTAAGTCTCCTCGCCCTTGGGTCCCTGTCCCCAGGGCGGTCGCTTCAGTCTTATGGGGCCTTTCTGAGAGTTGTTTGAGTATTCCCTTTTTAAACACCATGCGGACTTTGTCACCTGCGTCTGGTTCCTTGGCCCCTTTCTTATAGACGGTGGTGATGCCTCTGGCGACACATACGGATCCCCCCGCTTCCTTTGGCCGGTTTGTAGTCTGTGGTCAGCCGTGCCCAGGGAGGACGCGTCCAAGACCCCTCACTGACCCTCGGCTCTGCATGCGGTGTTTCCTGTGTGCCTGGAACGTGGCCACACAGCTCACCCTTCCTTCCCCATTTCGTGGCTGTGCCATTTATTCTTCTAAAGGCCTCTTGCACTTGCCCCTGGGGGCCATTGCAAAGTAAAATCAGGGCCACTTGAAGCCAGGTGTGGTAGTGCACACTTCTATTCCCAGCACTCAGGAGGCTGAGATAGAAGGGCTGTTTAAAATTCAAGGCCTGAGCTGCAAGCACAAGATCCTGAGTTTGATCCCCAGTACCAAAAAAAAAAAAAAAAAAAAAAAAAAT
>NW_022900944.1:43672965-43686820 GCF_012274545.1 Fukomys damarensis
GCCGCAAAAAAAATACGGTTGTTGATCCCAAACACAAAAAAAAAAAAAAAAAAAAAAAAAATTCAAGGCCAGTCCCAGCTGCACAGTGAGTTCAAGTTCATCCTGAACTACATAGCAAGAGCCTGTCTCCAAAAACCTAAAAATAGAAATGGCTACTTGAATGCAAGCACTTCCATGTGGACACAGTGGTTCTGGAAACTGAGTTGCTACTGTTAATGTGTGGGTAGCATATATGGTGTGGACACTTCCTCTAGGCAAGATGTCATGGGCCCCTAAAAGACTCACCACGCTACTAAGAATTGAAGTTTGTGAATGGCCTACTATTGGAATTTTCCATTTAATATTTTCATACTCTAGTTTACTCTGGGTAACTGAACCCTGAGTAATAGCGGACTGCTGAGTTCTATTCAGACAAGATCAACCTAGACAAGAATCCAGATCTTTCAGTAAGATGCTGTCACCCGAATGAGGAAACTGAGTTCTGGAGAGAAGACTGAGGGGAGGGTGTTCGTTGAGCGTCTACAAGCAGTGCAAGGTGCTTTGCTGTCCGTCCTCAACCCAGCCAAGCCATGATCACCCCCATTCCATGTGCCTGGCCACCGCACCTCTCTTTGTGCCTGCTTCTCCCGGGCCAGGGACCGTATGGTGGTCTGCCTGGGCCTCAGGAGCCACCTAGCAGGGTGGCTCCGCTAGTAGCCAAGGAAGAAGTGGTATTTGTGGGTTGTTGGGTTTTTTTCTCAGTAAGCCGGGGGGACCAGAACATGTGTGTGTCATCCAGCGCATGCTTTGATGGAGGCTGATGAGTCACAGAGCCATACAAGGAAATTTTTCACGTAAATGGTTTTCGGGTGAAATGCTTTCAGGCCTTTAAGGCAGAATTTGGTGTTTTTCTCTTTCTCTGTCTGTAGATGAGTTTTCAAAACGTATTCCAGGTGGTGGTCTCAGTAGCAAAGCCTTTGTTCCCCAGGTAGCTACGGTGGTTGTTGTGCTGTGGGCAGCAGGTAGCAGGTAGTGGGGTGGCGGGCTATCCAGCCAGGGCGGGAGGTGGCCTGCTCTGCTCTTCTGCTGTCAGCCTGGAGGTGGACAAAGACCCTCTCTGGGGGCAGAAGGCCAGGACAAGACCCTTTGGAAGTCTGGGATACACGTGACCTGCCGGGTAGGACAGATGTCGGACAGTTTAAAAAGCACTGGAGGAGGTCAGGGGCCATTTGACCCTGGCAGGCTCCTGTGGACCATTCATGGCCTTCGACTTTGAGACTCTGTCGCTCTCTGCAGTGAATTCTCCAGCTAAGAGTGACCTCTGCTTGTCCCAGCATCCTGGCTACTGCGGGCCCAGGGTCTTTGAACCAGCAGCTCAGAGGTTGTCAAAGTGGGGTTCATGGCCGGCGGCCATCAGAGTCATATGGGGGTGTGTTAAAGTGGCAGCCCAGCCCCCCCCCCCACTGTGTCCCAAGTGCACGTCAGGTTTGAGAGCCCCTGCTATAGCTTGGACAGAGGGGAAGCACAGCAAGCATTTATTAAGTGCCTACTGTTTTCCTTTGACTTCATCTCTGTTGTTTTGTGCAGGCTGCGCAGTGTTCTCAGGAGGTGGCTGTTACTTTCTCATACATCCAAGCCAGAATCAAACCCAGGGTCTGGTACCTCTGGTACCCTCAGACCTTCCTGCTGGGTCCTCACTGCCTGAGACCAAGCGCAAGGGAACAAACGTGTCCACAGCTCTGGATTTCTTGGCAGTGTCCCCTCCATCTGTGCAGGTAGCTTAGAATTCAACATGATGGCAACTGGCCGTCAGACTCCCGGGACCTCGTGGGCTCCCCGTGGGACTCCCAGGGCTCCCACGCCATCCCTGCGATGCCCTGGAAAGGACGCCCTGCCCGTGCAGGCTGTGGAGGCAGGAGCGCGCCTGCACCGTACCACGATCTCATCCGCACAGAACTTCGCGACCTGTCCTGAGCGGCGAGTTAGAGACCGCTGCATCTGGACGCCTCGCGGGGCGTTCACACACCAAGGGCCTCTGCGGTAATCGGGTCATGACAGACTCAACCCAGACGAGGCCGCCCCCGCCCAGCAAGGAGCAGAGGCTTCCAAACAAAGCTGCAGAGAGCAGAGGTGCCGGAGATAAAGTTCCCAGTAACATAAACAAGGCCCCTGCCGAGAAGCTACCATGTTGAGGCTGGGCTGCGGGAGATCCTTATTCAGGGGCAGAGGAAGCAGACCCCAGCCCCTCCTGGTTTCAGGCAGCTCAGACACAGTGGCCTGGGGACAGTGTTTCATGTCGGGCTCTTGGCGCGGGTTGCTGTGAATCTCTCTGTGTACTCAGGAAGGGCTGCCTCCGATGAATGATTAGGAAGAGGCCCCACTCTACTGGGTGCAAAGAGCACTTGGATGCAGGGTGGCCACCTGGGGGGCAGGACCCGGGCACTGGGATCCCCGCGCCGAAGCTGTGGCACTGCCAGGAGTGACCCCAAGAGGAGGGACACGCAGGCCGCTGAGGGTTAGGGTTTCCAGTGGGCGTCCCGCCTCCGGGGCGTTAGACCCAGGGATTGTGGGGAACTGGTCTGCAGTGACTCCTGAGGGGTTGCTCAGAGCAAAGGCCAGAAGCGCAGATGTGTGTGGGGTGTGGTGCTGTTTTTATAAGTGAAGTGGGGGCCCCGAACACTTCCTGTGTACTTGCATTTGATCGCACAGGACTGTGAAGGAGGACATGAAAGGACCTAGACCGGAGTCTGCAAGCTGCCTGGCTCCCACCTGTGTGTTCACGTAGGAGAAGGAGGAGCTCAGAGCTCAGCCCCTCTCCCTCTGGCAGAGCCCCGCAGTGTTAGCCTGGGTTTGGGAGGACAACGACCAAGGATGGTGGCGAGCACGCGCAGTGTGGCCCAGATTTACACCCGGGCGTGTGCTGTGTGTGTGTGCAGAAAGGGAATCTGAAATTACATCACAGGATACGGCGCCTGTGCTTGCTTGATTGATTTTTTATCTTATTTATTTGTTTACTTTTTAAAGATCGGTTCTTGCTATGTAGTCTGGCTGACCTTGAACTTGCTATATGGACCAGGCTGGGCTCGAATTTACAATCCTCCTGCCTCAGCCTCCCGGAATGCTGGGATTACAGGCTGCAGCACCACAGCCAGCTGCTCCTGGCTCTTTCCCTCTTCCCCGACCCTGTTCTGGACAACTCTAATCATCAAAGAACCCGTGTTATTGTAAAATCAGATCATCTACCAGGCCACAGACACATCTGGACCACTGCAAAGTGAAACATACTAGAATCGCAGATCCTCCTGGTGGTCCATGATGGGCGCAGAGCTGGGGTCCTGTGTAGCCTGAGGATTCTGTGGGAGGTGCAGTGCTACCACCACAGTCCCCATTTCTGAAATCTCTCTGGGCTCTTTCCTTGGCTGCTCTTTAATTATCTTAATTCTTGCAGTACCGGAGCATTTCAGATGAAGCCAAGCCCCAGCCTGCGTCTTCACGGCCGTTCACGAGTGGCTGGCTGTGTTAAAGGAAGAAGGGTTTATTTGGCTTATGTGCACACACGGGTGTGTGTGTGTGTGTGTTACTGGGAAGTAAGCCCAAGGTGCCCCGGACCACGCTGTGTTTTTAATGCTCATTTGTTTTGTTTTGGTTTGGTTTGGTTTGGTTCTGGGGGTCGAACTTAGGCCCCTGTGCTTGCAAGTCAGGTGGCAGAACCACAGAGCTAAATCCCCAGCCTGCCTGTGTTTTTAAGAAAAGATCTCACTGAGTTGCCCAGGTGGAACTTGAACTTGAGATTCCCCTGCATCAACCTCCTTTGGTGCTGGGACTACGGACACCTAGCTTTTTCCTTCCTGTTTAAGGCTGAGTAACACCCCATCGTGTATGACTCACCTACCCATTCACCCAGATGGACAAGAATTGCTTCCCCTGCCAGGCTCTTGTGGATACCGCTCCTGTGAACATGTGTGCAGGTATCCTCGTGAATATAACGGTGCCCAGAAAAGACCCAAGGCCTGGGTCCCACCTGCCCTCATTACCAGTCTGATGGCTTCGGCCTGGGGTTGGGCTCCGCTATTGTGCCTTGGCTAAGGCCCAAGGTGGTTCCTGAGGACCCTGGGCAGGCTGTCTGGGGTGGACATTGACTGTGCCAGCCCTCGTGGGCTGCCCAAGTTGTCCCCGACATAATGATAGCTGCTGGGGTTGCTGCTGGGAAAGGCAGGCGCTGAGCAGAACCCTCTCTTGTGGTCCTGCCTTGCCAAGTCCCCGACGTTAGCCCCCAGCTGACGTCCCTGCCGAATTCTCCTGGAAGTTCAGCCTGCCACCTCCCAGGTCCCCGGGTGGCTCCTCTGACATCATGGGTGATGCAGGCACCAGGTGTGCAGGCGGCCACTAAGCTCGGTCTTCCAAGCAGTGCAGGGCCAGGGTTTATGCAATCGAGTCGGGGCTGGGGCAGGTGTTAGGGCGATGCCAGCCTTCCTACCCCCGGGGGAGCCTAAGGGCCAGCACCTCCACTGTACTTCGGTTTCACACTCAGCTTCACACACTGCCCTCTCAGGGGCACACTGCCTGGCCTCCCGAGCCTTCTGAAATCCAGGTGGGGGGCTTCCTTACCCGCCTCCATTTCTTGCAATCTTCATGTGCCTAAAACCAGCGCCATGTGGATGATACCAGAGTCTGCCACCACCTGGAGCAGTAGCCAGGCTTCCTTCTCTTTCAGCTCTTGAGGTCAAGTCCTTGGGTTACTGAGTACTCTGAACCAAATCTCAATGAACAAATTCTCTAGGCTGCCACTGTTCTAGATCATGGTGCTCTGGGGTTTTCTTCTCAAAGCAAAGTCTTTCACTTTTGCAATTTTGATGCTGCAAGGGGTGGAGTCCTGCTGTTTCTTGTGATGCCCTGAGGCCATCTTTTCAATTCTCCTGTTCCTTCTCAGCAATCAGGATCTCTTCTGCTCTATCTTTGCAGGCTGCGACTATACTCAAGCTTCCTTTCTGGCCAAACTCAAAACGTTTTTAATCATTCTGCTGGGCTCTTTGCTCTTGGATCTCAATATAAACCTGGCTAAAAACTTCCAACAGTAACCATGCCATTGCCTTGACATTAGACTGCCTTAAAATGTCTTCTGCCAGATTCATTAGTCTACTGCCCTTAATCGCAGTCTCAGGCAGTCTCTGGACACGTGCAAAATGCAGGCAAACTTTCTGCTAAGGAGTAACACACATCATCAGCCAATGAAGTCCTTCTTCCCAGCAGAAACCCCCTCCCCCCATACTGGTCTTTAATGGCTTTCTGGTCTTCTGAGCTCGGAGCTCTCCCACACAGTACAGCCTAAGGTGTTCCAGCTCTACTTTTCCATCTGGCATCTCTGAATCTTTCCAGATTCCTCTCCTTTCCATAGCCAGTTATAAAGGCTTTTCTTGAGCCTCATGGCCAGGTAATGTCACGGCAACGATCCCACTCCCGGTAATAAATTTCGTCTGAGTTACTTTTCTTTCATTGCTGAGACAAAATACCCAACATCCAAAGTTAAAGGGGGAAAGGTTCATTTGGTTTACAGTTCGTAGAGATTTCAGTCTATAATCAATTGGCTCCAAGGTAGGGTGGCCAAGGGTCAACAGCTCATGGTGTGGAAGACAACAGAAAGCAACAAGAGACCTTAACAGTACCTTCCTGCCCTTGTTATCTTATTCAGGCTTCTTAGGGCACATAGCACTCACACTCTTAATCTTAGCGCTCTGGGGCCTAGCATTGCACCATTAATCAATCACACACTCTAGATTCTGCTACCTCCAAAAAAGCATGAGGCTTTGGGAGGACAGCTACGCACAAGCCGTAACAGGGCCCATCCTAATCCAGTGTGACCTCGCCTTAACATTTACAAAGACCCTATTTCCAAATAAGGTCATGGCCAGATTCTAGTGCTTGGGACTTGGACGTGCCTTTTGAAGAGCCACAACTTAACACCAGCTGTATGACCCTGGGCAAAAGAGTGACCTCTCCCCGGCTGCCATGTCCTTAGTTTTGGGGACAGGATAAGCAGGAGTAGCAACAAGGCCTGGGAAGGGTCCAGGCTTAATGCAGATGGCCAGCCATCCCCTCCCTGGTCCTGCATGTCAGACTCTGAAGCCCATTCAGGCCACCAGCCATCTCTGCAAGGGATGAGAACAGAGGATTTGGTGTGGGGCCTGCTGCAGCAAAGCCCTCAGCACCCGTCTGCTGTTCCTTCTAATGATCTGGCTGTGCCGCCTTTTACAAACACCCAGAGCCCCTTCCGCATTCCCCATGTGGCGCCAGTCACTGCACAGAGCACTGCGGAGATGCAGAGACAGCAGAGGCATTTGTCCCTACCCCCAAGGGGCTCGTGGCTCAGTGAGCAAAAGAGCACGTACAATTTTTAATGCGTTCAGGCAGCATCCGTGGGATGATTGGATTTTCCCAGGGTGCAGCAGGCCCGCAGTGCAGGTAGGATGTGGCACCCAGCTGGGAGACTGACACCAAGGCCGGTCATCTCCTCACTAGCCAGACTCACGGTTACCCAGGCAACCAGCCCGAAGCCCAGAGCCCGCAGAGCAGAGTGCCTCCCCACACCCTGCTGTTTCCTTAGCAGTGGTAATGGCTGTAGGGAGGCCACCTCTGGTGGGCACTTAGGGGGCTGAGTGCCAGGGCCGTGTCCCTCTTTCAGGCAAATTGTCCTCCCCAGGAGCTGGTTTCAGGCAAATATCAGCTCCAGCCTGTCTGTAGCTGCCCTGGGCAGCCAAGAGGAAAGCAAGGCTCTGTGGCTGGCAGGAAGTGGCAGCATGGATCAGGCATGGAGAGCATAGAGTTTACCTCACTTTGTAGCACGAGGGCCAGGCACTTGGGGTACAAACCAGGCCTGGGTCCCACTCCTCGCTGTCTGCACTGGCCGCACGACCTCGGCTCTTGGCCTCAGTGTGCTGATCTGAAAAGTGGGGCTGATTAAACCACACACTTCAAAGATGTGTCAGGGTGGCAGCAGTTGGCTTATGGCAGTGCTCGGCACAGGCCTGGCCCTTCAGAAGGGAGAGCAGGTGTGCTCTGGTGTCACTTTCCACGACCCTTCAGCCCTGCTGGGGTTGTCCCCCGCTGGGCGGTAGCCATTAGCACCATAGTTAGCAGTGTTTTGAGGCTGTTCTGTGCCAGGCCTTGCCCTCCAGCCAGGCGGGGCTGGGCCATTTCCTCCAGTCCACACTGTCCACGCAGTGGCCATCCCTTCGCCTGCCTTGAGCACACAGGTGCCTGCAGGGTAACCATTGGCTAATTCGCCTGTCAGTTGGACCAGCAGTTCACACAGTACAGTCACTGTATGGCCGAATCGGGATCCTCTGAGAGACCCACCAAACTCTCCACTGCCCCATGGCAGATCTCATGCCAAGAGGGTACAGTCATGGTACCAGGGTGAGATGGTGGACATCCACGTGTTGGCAAAAATCAGTGACCAGTGTGCATGACAGTGAGTTCACTGTAGACAGCATCAGGAAGGCCCCAAGTACCTGTCAGTGGAGCAGTGCACAATTATGTTGCTGTCCCTCGGTCCCGCTGTGGTCTGTCCCACCTGCAGTGTCACTCACCTGCTGAAAGGAATGAGGTGCCAACACGAAGTGCATTGTGGGTGAGCCTGACAGCCAGGCGCAGGCCAGGGGAAGAGGTCAGGTGCAGAATCCTAAGCCACGTGTCTGTGGATGTCCAGAGTCAGCAACTGCAGAGGCGGGAAGGAGACCGGCAGCTGGCTGGGCTGGGCAGGGGAGGGAAGCAGGGAAGGACTGTCGCTGCATGGGGATAGAATTACCCCTGAGCAGTGGCTGCACAGCCCTGAGAATGTGCTAAATGGCACTGAATTGTATGCTTTGAAATGATCAGTGGCTACTTTTGTGGTGTGTGGGTTTAACCTTGACAGTGCAGGTGTGTGTGTGTGTAACAGCGACACTCACCAGGTCTCTTACAGAACTGGGCCTCAAGCCTGGACCCCAGGCATCCAGGGTGGGCTCTTGCTGGCGAACCCCTCATTTTTCCCAGAGATGGAGGGGCTGTGGCTATCCGGGTTGCAGCAAGGGAAAAGCCCCAGTTGGAGAGAAAAGCAATAGTTAGTATTCAATCTAATCTCGGAAGATGTGTAGATCGGAAAGGCCTGATCTGTAACAAGAGCAAACAAAATATGCATTTGTAGCATTTCTTTAATTTGAGGGTCAGTTTATTGTGAATTTGAGCATCTTCTAGTTATTTAAAACCCCACCAGGGCCCGGGGATGGAGCTCAGTGGCACTGAGCCTGCCTGGCAAGCACAAGGCCCTAAATTCAATCTCTGGTTCTGCAAAAAAAAAAAAAAATAAGTAAAAATGAAAATAAGACCTCACCAGGGCTGGGACTTAGCTCAGTGGTTCTGCTGCCTGCCTCGGAAGCACAGGGTCCTGAGTTTGATCCCTGGTACCAAAAATAAATAAAAATAAATAAGGTCCCACCACTGGAAACTTCCGGGCACCCTGCGCTGGTTGCTCTGCACTGGGCCTCACATAAATTCACTCTGGTTCTGAAAAAAAAAAAAAAAATAAGTAAAAATGAAAATAAGACCTCACCAGGGCTGGGACTTAGCTCAGTGGTTCTGCTGCCTGCCTCGGAAGCACAGGGTCCTGAGTTTGATCCCTGGTACCAAAAATAAATAAAAATAAATAAGGTCCCACCACTGGAAACTTCCGGGCACCCTGCGCTGGTTGCTCTGCACTGGGCCTCGCGTCTCTCTGGACACCCAGAGCCTCCTTCCCAGGAAGCGACAGCTAGGGCCCGAGGGTGACGGCATAACAGGGATGTAGCTGGGTAGCAGGCATCAGAAAAAGGGCTGGGGAGCAGTTGACCCTTGGGGTCTCCGTGCAGAGTCCCCTAAGGGGGCCTGAGAGGTTAAGTGAGGGGGGGTCTGGGGTTGATAGTGAAGGTGTCGGGGTCAGGCGCTTTGGGATTGTGTCTGTCATTGTCGTAGATGAAGTCAAGGTGATAGTCTGTGCTGCTAAAAGGGAAGCCATCCTGCAGAATAAAAGAAGGCCCCCGATGCTGCCCACCCAAATGTCTAGGGCTCCAGAAGCCCAGGGCTCACAGAGGTAGCGATTTACCTACATACACCAGCATGTGTGGCCATGGTGAGCCTCGAATCAGGGAAGCCGGGGCCTCCGCCTGTCAGTCTGTGTGGACCTGCAGGGCTCCGCTGCAGATGCCAGCTTGGCAGAGCTTGGAGAGGTCTCCGGTGGCTCCTGGCAGGGTGGAGGCTTGGAAAGGGGATCCCCAAGGGAGGAAGCAGGCTGGGGACAGTGCTGCCCTCGAATAAGCACAGATGGGCCTCTGGGGCGTAGTGACAGAGGGGACCCCACAAGGCAGGACTGCACTGCCCAGTAGAGCTTTGTGTGATGATGGCCACGTTCTCTCTCTGCACTGTCCGAGACCAGCCACTGCAGCGTGCCAGTGTGACCGCGGCCCTGGGTTTCCCTTGGGCTTCATCCTAATGTTCAGTGTGAGCAGCCACGTGGGGCCAGGAGCTTTCCGACTGGGCAGAGCCAGTGGGCGGCCGGCCGGGCCCATTCGTCTGTGCAGGTCCGCCCCCTCTGCACTCCACCACACCCGCACGGCTTCTCTTCTCCTGCCAGGTGGTGGGGAGCATGCGTGCTCGTGCACGCATGTGTGTGTGTGTGAGTGTGAGTGTGTGAGCCTCAGGACTCAGGCTTCCAGGACATTCAGAGCCACGCCTCTCCTGGCCGGGGCTCACTCCTGGTGACGGCCGTGGCCTGTGGAAAAGCGACAGCTCCTGCTCTCTCAGGCCTGAGAGCCCCAGTGTCTGCACCGCCACTGCCGCGGGAGCGGTTACCAGAGAGATGGCGGGTGTCACCCAGGTAACGTCCCTTCTCTGACACACGCAGAGGGCGAGGCCGGCGGTGGGGTGATTGGCTCTGCCAGATGGAAGCTGAAGGCACTGCCTGCGGGCTCTGTTCGCCGGTGGGGCTGGGGCTCGGGCGCTGGGAGCCCTCCTGAGCCCCATCTGCTCTGGCCGCTCACTCCCCAGACTTGGTAGGTGGGAATCGGTAACGCTGCTGTTTAACCAGGAACTGGGCTGTTTTATAGGTAGTGTTTCAGAGATGCTCACAGAAAGCATTTGATGGCTGTTATTCTTCTCCTGCTTTGCACACGAAGGAACTAAGATGCAAGTAAAAGACTGTGGGTTCCGTGAGCGCCAGGGCCTATCTGATCTGCTTGCCCTGAGTGTCCTGAGTGCTTCCATGGTGCTTGGCACATGGTGGCAGGTGGCTTGAAGTAGTCTTTGTTGGATGATTGGATGGATGGGTGGATGAGTGGACGGATGGGTTTGTGAATGGCTGAGTGTGTGATGGACGGGTGAGTGTACGATGCATGGGTGGGAGGGGGGGGGATGGTTTGATGGGTGGGTGGTAGGTGGATAGACGGGTGGGTGGATGGACGAAGTAGACCTTAGAACTGGGCTGAAGCCTGCTTATTGCCAAACCTGTACTCTTAAACGCAAAGCATCCTGCCTCTGGTTTTGTATGGTGCACACTACCTCCCTAGGGTGGCATTTTTTTTTTTAAAGATAGCTTATGCGAGGTATAGTTTATATGCCATAAAATTCACCCGTTGTAAATAATGCAGTTTACTGATTTAGCAAATGTATAGAGCTGTGCCGCCAGCACCACCATCCAGTTTCAGAACATTTTCACATCCCCAAAGATGCCTATGCATTTATTTGTGCCTCATTGCTGTGCCGCTCCTCCGCGGGCAGGGACCGGTCCGTCTTCGTTCTGTAAAGTTTCCTTTTCTAGACAGTTCTTGTAGAAAGCAGCAGGGACTGTGCTGGCTTCTCTCATGTGGCGCACTGGTTGTGAGTGGGACACACAAGTCCATTGCTTTCTGTTGCTGGAGACCGTGGTGACCTCCCCACCCCACACCAACTGTTGATGCATTCACTCATCGGCAGCGCTGGAGCCGTGTCGTGGACGTGCGCGTGCGTGTCTGCGTGGGCTGTGTTCTTCTGTCTGCCGGGCAGATTTCTACAAACAGAACTGTGGGGCCCTATGATGAGTATATGCCTAACTGTTTTATTGTTGTTGTTTTTTGGTACCGGGGATCGAACTCAGGCCCTTGAGCTCTCAAGGCAGGCAGCGGAAACACTCAGCTTAATCCCCGGCCCTATGCTTAATGTTTTAAGGAACTGTCAAAGTATTTCCTAATGTGGCTCCACGCGCCTCCTTCCACCAGCAGTGCAGAGTCCCAGGGTCTGTTTCCTCGCATCTTTGCCAACACTTGGCGGTGTTTGTTTTTCACCTCTGTCCATTCTAGTGGGTGTGAAATGCGTGGTTTTTCTTTATGGTTTTAACTCCCGCTTCCCTGGTGGCTAATGACAGCCATGGTCTTTTCACTTGTGTTTTCCTGGGCTGGGATTTGACCTTGTGAACCAGCACTTAGCAAACTTTGTCAATAAAGAGCTGGGTAGCAAATATTTGGGGCTCCATGGACCACATTCCATTTCCGTGGCTTAGTCTGTGTTGCTCTTTCCTTCAGTGTGCTCAGAAGGACTGAAGACCATTCCTGGTTTCACTGTTTAAACCCAGGCCAGGTTTGGTCCCCATTTGTAGTTCCACCCCACTTTAATCCAGCATAACACTGGCTACAGGCCCGGCCACCGGAAGTTGCAAGGCCCCTGTCCACACTGGCAAACCATTAGCCACCCACCCACTGGCAGAGGGGGCCCTGTGGGAGCACCGCGCGCCAAGCCCAGGGTTGAGCCCGGGGAGTGAGGATTCCACAGTTGGCTCCGTCCCCGCCCCGCTCATCAGCGCTCCGAGGTGAGACATGCTACTGTGTCACCTGGGAGTGGCTGGGCCTGTGGCCCTGGACAGGCTGCCCTGTGCCCAACCCGTCTGGAGGCTGGCAGCACCACGGCCGCCATTGTCTGCCGCTCCCACAGCTTCTCCTCCTTGGGGCCTCAGCACTGTCTCCTTCTGGCTGCTTGGGTTGGGGAAGTCACCTCCCCTCCTGGGCCATGGAGGGTGCTGATACCCCCCACGTCACCTGGCAGCCACAGAGCTGCACCTGTGGACAGACACCCGGACTCTGCCACCAAACGCTCACCCTTGTCACTCCCGGGGGCTCGGGCTTGCACAGAAAGCTGTGGTGCTCTGGAGGCGCTGTCCGGGGCGCTGGGTCTGGGTCTCCAGGGCAGACAAGCGCAGGTCTCTGGAGCCGTGTGTGCCAGCGTGGCCGGCTCCTCTGTGTCCCCGTGGTGTGTGTGGCAGTGCCCTTGCAGCTCCCTGGCCCACAGACTAGGTGTATTTTGCAGAGTTTAAATGAAGGCTGGTGGGAATGGTGTTCACCAAATATTAAGGATGGCTGTTTCTGAGTGGTGGGACTTCTGAGGCCTTTATTAATTTACCCTTTTCTTTTGTGCTCTAAAGTATGGGTTGAATTTTTATACTGAGCATGCATCATCTTCACACACAAAAAGGAATGAAGTCATTATTCTCTCCAAGTAAATAAATTGCTGCTGACCTGTAGAGCGCTCAGACTTCGCCCAGGCTAAGAGCTGCCCTGGGACGATATGGGTAGGATCCTGGTAGTTTTCTTCTAGGCCAGAGAGAGGATGACATCCCTATGCTGTGAAGATTCAGCAGTTCCTTGGGTACAGAACAGCGGGTGGTTCTTGCGCTGGCCTGTGTCATGCTGTGTCTCACCAGGACCCCGACGTGCACGGAGCTGGGCAGAGCGGCCTCAGCTGCGGTCACTGCGAACTGGCTGAGGCTGCCTGGGCCAGGTGCCTTGTGTCGTTTTTGTAACGGAGCTCAGCAAACACTGTTCGGGGCCCTATCAAAACCATCACACCGCATTTGGCAGACACCAAGCACTCGCCAGTGGAGGGCGCTGCACGTTTCTAATGGTCCTTCTGGGTCCCCACCTGATGCAAACTGTCTGCTCCACGGCCCTGGCAGAACATGGGGGGTGGGGGGCAAAGGTTAGTGAGGTTGGGGGACTTGCATCCTGAGGTGCAGGCTGTGTGGGCCATGCTGGTGGTGATGGGCATGATCAGCCAGAAAGAGGCCCCAGAAAACCTTGGGGTATTAAAAGATGGGGAAAAAGGAAACCTGATGTGGTGTGCGTTGTCCTGAATTACACATTTCACAGCCTTGACATTTTCCTTTGAGAGAGTGAGACCCAGGGTGCACACTGTTCGAGGTGCCTCTTCCACCTGGACCGAGCCTTCGCTAATTCATCCAGGGAGCCGACCCCAGGGTCCATGACCTGTGCCCGTGACACATACAAGGGTGCTGAGAGAGATTTCCATGCCTTGTTGATGGAATAGGGACCTAGGGCCCAGCAGGTGAAGTACTGAAAGGGTCCAAAGTTGACCTCCTTGCCTAGTGTAGTGGTGATGCTCAGGCGTACTCCCAGCCCTCGGGAGGCTGAGGCAGGAGGATCACTAAGAGTTTGAGGCCAGCCTGGGTTACACAGTGAGACCCTGTCTCGAAAAAAACAAAATAAATACATAGACAAGCAAAGTGGGCCTCCTGTTCCACCACAGCACCTCACTTAATGGTCACTTTGCTGTAGAACATGTGCCCCAAATACCTCCTTCATAGCTCTGGGTCCTAAAACTGCTGCGATCCTTAACTCTGAGGTGAAGAGCACGGGGACCCCGGTGGCTCCTGATGCTAACAGTCAGCGTCCTTCTTTGCTCTTCTGTCACGCAGACTGTGGCTCTGAGGCTGTGACCTGTCACCCCGCTGGCTGCTGGTACGGGAACACTAAACTTAGGCATTTCCCCGAGGAGCAGAGCTCTCCATGAAGGCGTTCATCCCAGGAGATGGCGAGGCGGGCGG
>NW_022900944.1:43687100-43693006 GCF_012274545.1 Fukomys damarensis
TGGGTGAGTTCCTGGTCCCGGTCCTGGGCTGCACCAGGGACCCCAATGTGCCAGGGTAGCAGCCGCGCCTCCAGCTTGTCCCGCCCCTTGGGGCAGCTTTGGCAGAAGACGGGACGCAAAAGGGAAATCTCTCCAGTTCCTTCTTAAGTTCGCTGGGGCCGGTGTGGGAAATGGTTCTTCCAGACCCGGTGGAGATGCTTCTTCCTGCACAGGTCTGGGTCCCGGGTGCGGGGCCAGGCTGACAGCTGACAGCTTCTCAGGCCTTTTCACCCCAGCCTCTGTCAGCCCTGTCATCCACACTCTTCAAGTCAGTGTGACACACTCTCTCTCTCTCCCTCTCTCCCTCTCTCCCTCTCTCTCTTCCTCCCAGAAAAAGATTTACAAGTACAAGAAAGTTCTGAGTAACCCAAGCCGCTGGGAAGTGGTCTTGAAAGAGATCCGGACGCTGGTGGACATGGCCCTGAGCTCCCCGCTGCAGGACGACTCCATCAACCAAGCCCCCCTGGAAATCGTCTCCAAACTGCTCTCCGAGGTGAGACCCTGCTGGCTCGGCCCTCTCCCCTGAAGCCCAAGGCCTTCCCCTACCAGGTGGGCAGAGCTCCACTGGGGCTCTGCCTCCCTGTTGCCAAAGGGAGCAGCTGTCCGGAAGCCTGAGAGGGAAGCCCTGGCCGGGAGGGCCAGGGATTGTGGGAAGGTGCAGGAGGAGCTGTCCCCACCCTCGGCCCCCAGGTCCCACTCAGGATCAAGGTGCTGGTGCATGTTCAGCGAAGGCCCACACTGCCCCTTTCGTCCCACCCTGCACTGGCTGGGACAGGTGGCCCATGTCCCCCTTCTGTCTCGATTACCCCATGTAGCCTACATGTGGGCTTTCGGGGTTTTAAGAATCAGGAAATTTTACAGCAAAGTGGGAATGTCCGGGTTCTCTAAAGGCAATCCCAAAGCCTGTCACAGTACACAGCTGGCAGCAGCTGTGCCAGGCACCCTGTGCTGAGTGAGACGTGGGCCTTGGTGGGGGTGGAGCCTGGCCTGGTCGGAGCGGGCAGCGGACGGGTGACAGATTGGGGTCAGTGCACCGGGTCGGGCGGAGAGGCACTTCCCGTCCCTCCATCCGGCTAGGCACGGGACGGAGTGTTCTCCGCAGGCCAGGACTCTGCTCCTTCATTTCCCTGCCTGGCCGTGGAGGTCACTGGACTTGGTGACCCCTGGTTTAAACCAGGCACAGTCGTCAGGGTGACGCCACTGTCCCCATCCCTGTAGAGCATCTCCCTGCCTGGTGCCTGGGTCGTTCCCACATGCAGCCCAGGCAGGAAGCCAGCACAGACGCCCGATGCTGCACGGAGAGGGTCTTTGGCCTGGGAGGAGGTGGGGCGAGAAGCAGAGAGAGCGGGTGGCTGTCACAGGCAAGGATACAGGTTGTGTTCCGGGTGGGCCTTGTGCAAAAGAGGATGGCTGAGCTCTAAAGCAAATCATAGTCACGGCCCCAAATGCCAGGCCCAGTGCCCAGCCTGTGTCAAGGCTTCAGCCTGAGCGAGGAGCACAGCTCACCTCCCCTAAGCTGGGCATATCCTGTCCCTGCTCACGTTGTCCTGGGGAGTGGCCCTGCTGTCTTGGCATCACAGATTAGGTGACAGGTCCGGGGACACTGCCTGACCCGCTCAGCCCGCTCAGGGAGTCCCCCTGCTCAGTGGACGTCCCCCGGGGCTGCCTGGCCCTGTGATGGGGAGACTACATCGCCCAGCCCCCCAGCCGGCTTCAAATGAGGCTCGTGGTCAGAACAGCGGCCTGGGCAACAGGCGCCCTCTGGCCGGCCTCCAACGGGACCCCTTTCCTCCCATCCCAACCGTGTTCCTGGCAGCCACGTGCCTGTGGCCTTGTCCTGCTTCCTGGCTATAAAGCCAGGCTGTCAGAGTCAGCTGCCCAAGTCTGCGGAGGGAGGAGCCATGTAAAGACCCGAGGGTGGAAGAGGCTTCCATATGTCGTGTCACTACTGGCTGCCAAGCCTGGAGTCAGGGTTGTTTGCCCCATCTTGGCAATTGCCGAGACCCCACCCAGGCAAATGGACCAAGCTCCGTACCTTGCTAAGTGGCACTGACATTGTCTGCGCATTCAGTAGGTGACAATCACGCTGACAGCCCGGGGACCTGCCAGGTTCTCCCAAGGACCCTGGCAGGCAGATGCTGCAGTGTCCAGAGGGGGAAACGGCACCTCCAGGAGGTCATTCTTACTCAGAGGCACTCGGTCCTGCGGGACCGGGAGCCACCCGGCTCTGGTACACAGACGCCACATCCACCTGGACGGAGACCTGGGCCTGCTGTGGCACTGGGCTTGTCCCAGGACCTCTGTGCCCAGATTTCAGCTGTAAACCAGGCCCAGGGTGTCAGAGTGGAGGCTCAGAGGCCCTGACAAGTGTCAGGCCTGGCAGCAGAGGTCTCTGAGCAGGGGTCCTGTTCTCACTGTCACAGGAGCTGATTCTGATCCAGATCTTTAAGCATCTCAGCCAGGTGTCTAGAGGGGAAAGCGGAAAAACCCACACTCACGCATGGTTGGAACCCAGGGTCGGGGCTCTGCCTCAGTTCTCTTTCCTAAAGCTGCTTTCGAGGCCTCCTGTGGAGCAGCTTCAGCCTTGCCAGAGTGGCCCAAAGCAGGCCAGGTCTGGAGGGAGCAGGGGTTCGTGGGGCACCCAGCAGCTCCGAGGAGGACCCACCTGCCTCCCCGCAGAGCAGAGTGGCATCCCCGGCTCCCTGGGCGTCACCTGAGTGTGCGGAGAGGCCACTTAGCTCAGGGTCCCCGCCTGCCCTGTGGGGCCACTTGCGAGTGCTTTCCGCTGTCCACAGCAGGAAGTGGCCCCAGTGGGGAGAGACTTCCCTGTGGAGTCGTCAGGGACGGAGGAACTGACATCCTTTGTCGACATAGCCTTCCTAGCAGGGTACACGCCTGCCAGGGAGGCCTGAAACAAGAGTCCACCCCCGGGTGGTCCGGAACTGCAACTCCGGGAGTAGAAACGAAGGCTCTGGAGTCAGACGGACAGGCAGAGGTTCAAGTCCCCAGCCCACCGCTGTGCTCAAGCACCGGGTCGGGGTTGTAGGAGAAGGAGAATCAGCAAGGTGAGCTGGCAGGGCTCTGACCCAGTGCCGAGGCCTCAGAGGAGAGACTGGAGCCGCCCTTCACCCTTCCTGGCCAAAACACTAGTATTTAACAGTCCCCGGCACCCACAGGAGGACAGAACATGTCAGTGAGTGGAGTGCTGCTCTGTGTTCCCCGGCATCCTCCCTGGTCACGGCCAGTCCTGGGGACCTGCAGGGACGCCTGATGCCCAGACCCTGGCTTCGCCCCAGACAGAAGCAAAGCCGAGGCCGCTGAGTGTTTCTGCTCTCCCCGAGTCACAGGCACGGGTGGCAGGAAAAGGCACCCATTGTGTTAACACGGATCTCAGATTGGGTTGGGGAAAAAAAAAAAAAAAACCCTAAGATTTCAGCAGGTTTAATCCATTCAACCTAATTTTGTTTTGTTTTGTTTTTGCAAGTCAACTGCAGGAGTTTGAATTAGCAAAAGCATCTGGAATGCTAGGGTTCCTTAGGAACCTGGTTTAAGAACCACTCAAATGATGCACACATCTGTCTAGAAGACTCCCTGGCAGTGAGACTCACAGAAGGGTGTGAGTTACGAGCCTGCTCTGGCTTCTAAGCAGTGTCTCTTAACAAGGCAGCAGGCTAGGAGTTACAGGCTTCCTGCCTCCTGAAGTGGCAGCGGAGTCTCACTGAGCAAGACCCCTGGACGGCCACAGCAGGTCATCAAGCATGGAAACAGAGCTCAGTTCTCTGGACTTTCAGCTTCCTACCTGCCCTGGAGGTGATCCCATCTAGTAAATTAAGGAAAAAAACTAGCTGGGCACGGTGGTACACATGCATAATCCCAACCCTCTGGGAGGCTGAGGCAGGAAGATCACAAGTTCCAATCCCACCTATACCACTTAGCAAGACTCTATCTCAGAATTTAAAAAAAAAAAAAAAAAAAAAAAAAAGTTTTCGGAGGATTGGGAATGTATCTCAGTGCAAAGACCCTGTGTTTGATCACCAGTACTGTTTAGGAAAAAAAGGAGGAAAGAAAAAAGTGATGGTCCAGTCTGAACTCTGGATCTTTGCAGTGCACCCCACCTTCCTAATCTTGTTTTCCTCCTCTGTCTCCATCCATCCCCAGAACACCAACCTGACCACCCAGGAGCACGAGAACATCATCGTGGTAAGTCCCTTGAGGCCTGGACGGGGTCCTCCCTGTCTCCCAGCCAGGCCCAGATGGCCTGCAGGGTGCTCATCTGTCTGTGGGGCTGGGCTGCCACCAGCCCGAGGCCTCTCCTGCCGAACCCACACCCAGACCCAGGTTTAATCCCCTCCCAGGCGTGAAGTGAGATGGTACTTTCTGGGATTCACGGTGATGTCAGCACCTGGCAGGTAGAACGTCTTTCCCGGGACCTGTAAGCTGTGAAATGTGACTCAGTAGGGAGAAGGACGAAATGAAACAGTACGTCCAGTGTGAAGGTCCATTTGAACTCCGAGGCCTGAGACAGGTGTAGGAAGACAGCAAAACAGAGACATGCAGTACAGGGTAGAGTCATAGACTCGCCTGGGAAAGGAGGCAGAGAAAGCTTCCCAAAGGCAATGACTTTGAAACTGGGTTATGAAGGATCAATAGGAGTTTGCCAGTTGGCAAAACAGGGTAAAAGCATCCTAAAAAGAGGGCACAAAATGTGCAGGGGCACAGAGATAGCAACATTCTGGAAGTTTCAGCACTGCTGGCACATAATGCATAAGAAAGTGGGAGTCTGGGAGAGAAAACTAGAGCTGGAAGTGAGAGGTATAGGGCTCTGTGCAGAGAGAACCTGGAAAGGGGCCCAGGTGGTCCTGCAGCTACAGCCCGTGACAAGAGCAGTGTCCCAGTCCCCTGTCTCTGGGGCTTTTCCCAGGAGCCTCATTGGACCCACGTGCACAGCAGGAAGCGAGCCCCAGTGTGATCGGTGCCTGGCAGGTGCTCCAAGGGGGCTGCTGAATTTCTGGGATGCTCTGGGCCCCTACGGCTGGTGTCAGTTCATGCAGCAGACTTCTGATCCGCGCACCTGCAGATCAGCTGCTCTGCCCCTGATGGGGCATTCGGCAGGGCGGGGCAGCAGGCTGGGGTGACTGCTCCAGGGCTCCTGAGGGACAGCTCAGAATGAAGACCAGATCTGGGGTGTTACGGGCACAGGGCAGAGGCCCGCAGCCTCCTCTGTCCCAAAGGGGATGCCCGAGGGCTTCCTGGTGGAGGGGCCGGGCCGGGTGTGGAGAGCATCCGGGATGGAGATCACCATCAGCTCAGGGGGAGAGGCAGACAGGCTGCAGAGGCAGGAGGAGCTACAGTGTGGGTGCCAGGAAGGGGTACATCCTCCTCCCCAGGGGCCCCCCTGAGCACCGCGGTCTGCAGGGGGCTGGGAAAGCAGACCTGAGGTCTCCCGGCTGCAGTGTCCAGCTGGGGCCGAGCTGAACCCTGCACCGGGCAGGGGCTGAGGACCCAGAAGAGGCAGGCCCAGCCCACAGCCCCCCACACCGCCCCTCATTGGCACCATGGCTGGCAGAGGCTGGGGATCACCGGCTGGCCTGAGCCTGTTGTTCAGACCCAGCTGTGCTCCTGCCAAGCTCCATGTGGTGGTGAAAAGTGTAGGCTTAGCCAAGTGCCGCGGCGTGTGCCCCTAACACCAGCTCTTCAGGAGGCTGAGGCAGGAGGATGGCAAGTTCAAGCCCACCCTCGGCATCTTAGTGACACCATCTCAGATTAAAATAAAAAGGGCCAAGGATGTAGCTCAGTGAGGCACTTGCCCAGTGGCTACAATGCTCTAGATTCAAGTACTGCCAAAAAAAAAAAAAAAAAAAAAAAAG
>NW_022900944.1:43693051-43711754 GCF_012274545.1 Fukomys damarensis
CAGTCGACGAGAGATAAAGAACAAAAAAAAAAAAAAAAAAAAAAAAAGGCCTTGATTTTAAACCTGAGTTCTAGTTCAGAGCCGAGTTCGAATATGACCATGACCTTGAGCGATTAACAGGAGAACTTCTTGTTTTAGTAAAAATGCAGTCATTACTCTGTGCTCATGGGGTTGTTTCCTGGACACCTGAGGTAACATAGTCCACTGATGCTAGGGTACCTGTGTAGAAAGGTGTGCTGTTTACACCTGCGCATGCTCCGGGCACTGTAACTGGTTCACTGTTGGCGCCCAGCAGTGGGTCTCCGTGTTCTGTAGGGAAGCGGGGTTTTCCCCCAGATGCTTTTGATTTGATTGGTTGAGTCCCTGTATGGGGAACCCATGGCCTCATCCTGCATCTGTGTCATGGTTCAAAACAAGCATTCACCCTGTGCCCGGCCCTCCCCGGAGAGTCCCTGTTTCCAGGCAGTGACAGTCACACGGGCTGCGCTGTGGGATTTCTCTTTTTCACAGGAGCGACGAGATGCAAGACGAGTTGCCCTGCACCAGGGCTCCTCTTGGTTTGTTTCCGTGGTTTTTGGAGTCAGAGTCTCGCTGTGTAGCCCAGGCTGGCCCCAAACTTGCATCCTCCTGCCTGTTCACCTGACACTGTGTTGGGGAGACCCTTCCAGGGCTAAAGATAAACCTGGATCTCGGATCGTGGGGCCCTCACCTTCAGCGCTGGTGACTTTCGAGGGCAGACAGTCCTTCAGGAGCTGTTCTGGAGCTGTTGGCTCAGAACCATCTCTGGCCGGCACTCGTGAGTGCCCAGTTGCTCCGTTCTGGGGACAGAGGTCTTGCCTGTGCTGGATTCTGCCCTGGGCAGCTGCACCCTCTTCTTCCTGAGCACCTCTGGGCAGCCATTCCAGTCCTTCCAGCCAGGCCTCAGTCTGGTTGCCTGCCAAATGGGTCTGTCCTTTCCATTCTCAGACAGTGAGGCTGGGAGGGCCGCATGCAGAGCAGAGCGCCAGGGTTTTAGGAAGATTCTGCAGGAAGATGGGCTCATTTGTTAACTGCACATTTGCAGCTGGTCCCCACTGTGACCAGGACAGCACAGTCGTCTTCCGGGCCCTGGTTGTTTCATCTGTATGAAGGGGAACACCCCTGCACGTGACCTCCGAGGCTCAGGGGAAGTGATGGCCCTGAAAATCCCAAGCCCACACCCAATGGCGAAGCTTGGCTGGTCCCTCCGACCCCTCCCAACCCATGCCCCATGGCTCAGACCTGCAGCTAGGTGTAGAAGTGCACACCTGTAATCCCAGCACTCTGGGAGGCTGAGGCAGGAGAATCACAAATTCAGATCCAGGCTGGGCAGACCCCAGTGAGACCTTGTCTGGAGATAAAAAGTTTAAAAGGACTGTGATGCAGCTTGTGCAGAGGCCTTGGGTACAGTCCCCAGTGCCATAAAAACCAATCATTTGGAGGAGGCAGGTGGTGGCAGTAGCTTGGTGTCCAGAGACTGTGAGGACCCAATGCCAGGGGACGGCACCTGCCCAGATCCTTCCTGCAGTGGCTGCTTGCAGAGTTCAGTCTCTGTAGTGGGACTGGTCTCTGGGGTGGTGACTGTGGACAAGGCCAGGGCCACCAGTGTTTGATCCTTCATTGCCAGTCTCTCCACAAACATTCCAGGCTGCGGGGGCCACACGCAGGAGGATGCAGGCCCCGGGATCCCAGTCGCGGTGCAGGTCCTGTTCTGCCCTTTCTGACAGTGCCCTTGGCCCCCAATCTTCATCTCGCTGGCCTCAGTTTCCCCTGAGAAAGGGGCAGGGCTGACAGAGAAGGCTTTCGAGGAAATCGTTCCCGGAGCAGTGCGCGTACTTCCCACCGCAGTTCGAAGGCCTGCCCATCTTGGGACAGCTTGGGGTGTCGCTGTGGGGGGGCCTGGCCGGCAGTCGTCCCCTGCAGTGCATTTCAGGCCACCCCAGAAGGCCCTCGCAGTGGGGGCCGAGGGCCCGGCTCATGCTTCTGGGGGCAGTGAGGGTCCGGAGAGGCGAAGCTCTGGTGGCCACACCGCCAGGAAGTGGCAGAGGCAGGGTTTGCCCTGGGGACCCTGCCGCCAGCCTGCGTGACCGGCCTGTGGTGTCTGCAGGGACGGGCTCCAGGGCGCCCCAGACACTGCACCTGAGCGTGCTCAGGTCCCGCACACAGCAATAGTGTGTGGCGTGATGTCTGCCTCCTGTGGTATCTGTCGGGTCAGGGGCCGTGCGTGGCTCCGTAGGGGACAAGGGCAGCTGCCAGCACGTCGTGGAGCCCATCTCTGGGGTAGGGGGGCTCCGACCAGCTTCTCAGCAGGAGCCTAGGTTAGAAAATGGGCTCTTTGTGCCCCCCGGATGGCAGGAGCTTGTTTTCACTGTGTGTCGCTCTTCTCTGTGGTCACCCTGGGCCCCGCCCTGCCCTGGCCAGCTCTGCCCTGTAGCCCTGCCTCTCTTAGAGACATACTTGCCGGCCCCACTGTGCGCGTCATGCTGACTGGTGTCTGTGCCTTGTCTTTCAGGCAATTGCTCCTTTGCTGGAAAACAACCATCCACCGCCAGATCTCTGTGAATTCTTTTGCAAGGTATGGCGCTGCCGCGCAGGCCTAGTGTCACAGGCTGCGGGTGGGTTTGCCTGGCCCAGGGTCCTGGATGTGGCAGAGGGCCTGGGGCCCCCTATTCTTAGGGCTACATCTACAGGCAGGTGGGAGAGCGAGTGAATCCCAGCTGGGCTGGGAGGAGCCTCTGGCCTGACTTTGGAATAACTTCCTGGCTGTCCCGGGAGGCCGCTTGAGCCGATTTTCTGGGTTCTTGACGTCAGGGCTGGGTTATTCTTAGCCCGGGCTCCTCGAAGCACCAGCTGGCCCACGGTGGGGTCCCGGCTGCAGGGCTTTCCCTGAACTGGGAGAGCTGGCAGCAACCGCCAGGTCAGCCTACAGGAGCTGTGGAGCAGGGCATCTTCTCCCAGGGCCCCAGGGCCCGCCCTGCGCCCCATTCCCAGGGTGTGTGCCCAGCTGCATGAGTACCAGGCATCCCTCACTCACCCAGCAGCTTGAGGACCCGTTTGCATTGCATGTAGTGACCCGATGTCCTTGGAAAGATTCCCGGCCTGGCCATGCCAGTGCCCAGCCCTGTCTTGAGCCTGCTAATTCACTTCCTCATCCTCTCCCCTCCCCAGCTCCCCAGCACAGGAGCGTGGGGTTTCTCTCAGACCTTATGGTCTCCCAGCGTTTGTGCTCCAACCCTGGCACTCTGTCCGAAGTCAGCCTTACCTAGGCTGTGCGGTAGCGTGGTTTGGGAAAGGGTGAAGCAAGAGGAACCCACCTGGCATTTCCTGCCTTCGGGGGTCGAAGGGCCTCCGGTGGACCTTGGACCTCGGGCTGTTTTCCTCTTGGGGTTGCAGCCCTGGAGGGAACTGAAGGGAAACCAAGCTGTCAGCCTCCCTGGAGCTGTCCTCTGGACCTGACAAGCAGCTGGTGCCGATGCCCAAACCCAGAACCCAGGATCTGAGGACGGCTGAGTCCTCCTGATGCCCCTAAAGCCCAGTCTCCCTATCCCGGGCCCCCAGTCCTCTTGCAGGGTCTGCAGTCTCAGCACCTCCAGGGGCTTTGCGGCTAGAAGCGTGTGCAGGCAGTAACTCCAAACAGCGCCATGCTGTAGAGAGCGCCGCTGAGCCCCGAGGCCTGCACGGCGCTGCCTGATTAAGTCACGGCGGAGAGTTCGGAGAATTTCCAGCGTCCCAGACGTGGCTGTTCTCAGACCTGATTTTCCAGGCATACTAAAACTGAATTCTGCAAGTCTGGTGAACAGATAAGAATCGTGTCAGAGTGGACTCCTTGTTTGTGTCATCAGAGACAGGCTCAGACTTCAAGATCAAAATAAAAAGCAGCAAAAGATCTTACGGCATCTGGTTTTCTTACTCCAAAAAAATGAAGGGCGCAGGGAAGAAAACTGTGATGCTTCTTGGTTTTTACTCAGATGAGTTATAACATATCTAAGTAGAAATCTACACACAGGTGTTTTAGCAACTTTAGTCATAATTTCCAGAACTTGAAAGCAACAAGATGTCCTTGAGTAGGTGGATGAATGAGGAAACCAGGGTACTGGACACAGCGCATTTTATTCAGCCTTGAAATGGGCTATCAGGCCATGGAGAGATTGGGAGGAACCTTAAATATGTGACGAAGTGAGAGAAACCAAGCCAACAGCTGCATGCTGTGAACATCCAGCTGTGCGTTTAGCATTCCTAGCCCCAAATCTGAAGTGTTCCCAAATCCAAAATTGTCCAGCTGACAAGATTTCATGAGTGGAAAACTGCATACCTGCCCGCTCACTGTCAGACATGGGCTGCTGCTGGCTGTGGTGGCACACGTCTGTAATGCCAGCACTCTGGCAGGCTGAGGCAGGAGGATCACAAGTTGGGGCCCAACCCAGGGAACTGAGTGACTTAAGAAGATCCTGTTCCGCTGTCTGCCTCACGAGCACAAGGTCCCGAGTTCAGTCCCCTGTACCAAAAATTTAAAACCACACAAAGAAGATCTCCTGTTTCAAAATGAAAAATAAAACACTAAGGATATAGCTCAGTGCAGAGACCCAGAGTTCAACCCCAGTACCACAGAAACAATTCAACAGAAAACTTTTTAAAGAAAACATAGACACGTTAAAAGATGATACGAAACTACCGGCAGGGGGCGATGGGTAAAAGTATATGGAATGTAAATGGGTCTCAAGTTTAGCCTAAGGTTCCCTCCGGAGACACCTTCCTGTGTAGGTGCAAACACCCCAGAAGCCGAAAGCACTCGGGTCCCTTGCAGTTCATGTACAGGACATGTGACCTTGATGTGACATTCTGGCCAAAGTGAGATTACAGAGCGGGCCTGGGATAGGTGGGGTCCAGGCGTAGGGAGGGAGGGTGAAGGCAACACGCAGAGGGCTTTAGGGAGGAGGAGACGTCCTTGTCACTTGTCCAGAGCCGCATCACCTCAGTGCAGCTTCGTCCCTGTACTGAGCAGGGCGGCCGCATGGCCATGGGGTCGGGGTGCACGTGGGACGCCTCTCCACCTTCTTCAGTTGCTCTTAAAATACAAAGTCTGGGGCCGGGGATTTAGCTCAGCGGTTCGGTGGCCTGCCTCGCAAGCGCAAGGACCCGACTTCAATCGCCGGTCCCCAAAACCAAACCAAATACAAAGTCTGGGGCCGGGGATTTAGCTCAGCGGTTCGGTGGCCTGCCTCGCAAGCGCAAGGACCCGACTTCAATCGCCGGTCCCCAAAACCAAACCAAATACAAAGTCTGGGGCCGGGGATTTAGCTCAGCGGTTCGGTGGCCTGCCTCGCAAGCGCAAGGACCCGACTTCAATCGCCGGTCCCCAAAACCAAACCAAATACAAAGTCTGGGGCCGGGGATTTAGCTCAGCGGTTCGGTGGCCTGCCTCGCAAGCGCAAGGACCCGACTTCAATCGCCGGTCCCCAAAACCAAACCAAATACAAAGTCTGGGGCCGGGGATTTAGCTCAGCGGTTCGGTGGCCTGCCTCGCAAGCGCAAGGACCCGACTTCAATCCCCGGTACCCAAAACCAAACCAAATACAAAGTCTGGTTTACAATGAGCTCTGCAGCCGTATCCAGCAAGAGAAGCAGGCTCGCCGCGGGCCTCGCTGACCCGGGCCTGCCAGAAGCAGACAGGATGCTGGCACCCACGCTGACCCAGCCCCTCTCCCCCCAGCACTGCAGGGAGCGGCCCCGGTCCATGGTGGTCATCGAGGTGTTCACGCCCGTGGTGCAGAGAATCCTCAAGCATAACATGGTGAGTGCACGGGCTTGGAGCAGCAGGTTCTGAAGGGGGAGCTGGGGCTTGGAGCAGCCTGCGCCTCCTTGGCTGTATCTTTTCCGTTAAGGCCACGGGACAACTCTTCCCACCGTAGTGAGAATACCGGAAATGCTGGGGCCAGGGGAAGAGACAGGTTTCCAGCAGCATGCTCGTCCTCCATGTCCTTGGGTGGGCTGTGTACAGGGACACAGCACAGGAGGGAGAGGAACAGCTTAGCAGGTGTGGTCGTGCACTTCGGTAGGCTGAGGCAGGAGGATGGCAAGTTTGAGCCTAATCTGGGCAACTTAGCAATTTACTGAGACTCTGTCTCAAAATTTTTAAAAATAATAATTTTTTTTAAAAAGGGCCAAAGATGTAGCTCAATGAAAAGGCCCTGGGTTCAATCCCAGAACTAAGGGGGAAAAAAAAGCCTCCTGGTGAACAAACTTGGTAGACATGACCCCAGCCGGTGCTCAAGGCCGATGCCAGCAGTGCTGTGTTGTGGTCACAGAATGGGCCTCGACACGCACCGTGAGGATGGCGCTGACCCCTGGGGCCCGAGCTTGGCCATGTGGCTGACGTCGCCTGGATACTAGGGGTCAGGGCTGGGAGGGCCGGGGCTGTGGTGGTGCCGTGCTCTGTGTCCTGGGGCCCCAGGGCCCTGTCGTCCTCACCGCCGTGCTCCTGGCCGCCCGCCCGTGTGGTGGCTGCGTCCCCAGCTCCCGCTCTCCCGCAGGACTTCGGGAAGTGCCCACGGCTGAGGCTGTTCACTCAGGAGTACATCCTCGCCTTGAACGAGCTCAACGCTGGCATGGAGGTGGTGAAGAAGTTCATTCAGAGGTGGGTCTGCGGTCCCTGGTCCCCGTGCACCTGTGTGCCATGGAATCACCTGCTCTGTTTCGTCCCCTCCACGCGCTCCACTGGCTCCTCCCACCATGTGGCGTCCGGGCCCAGCTGCTTGCTCGCTCTGTGTCCTTGAGCCAGTCTCTGTCGCTCTCTGAATCTGCTTCCTGGGAGGGAGCTACAGCCAGACGGGATGCTGCAGGAGGGAGCCCTTAGCTCAGTGTGTGCTGCCGGCTGGGACTTCAGAAATGGTGTCAGTCCCGAGTACCGTTGGTCCCTCCCCTGTGCTGTGGTTGCTGAGTGTCGGGGAGGGCGTCCGCGCTGGTGGCCTCGAGGACCAGCATCCAGGGCTCCAGCCTTGGCCGAGAGCCAGCAGATACTCTCGTTCTTACTGGCTTCCCATGTTTGGGGACTGTTTGCTCTGCTTTTTCATTTTTCAGTTTTTGGTCTGTGCCTCGGTTTCTGCGTCTATAAAATGAGATTCCTGGCCCCCACCACATCTGGTTACTTTGAGAATCGGGTGAGGTGCTAAGCACGGTACAGGAGCAGTGCATGGGATCGCTGTCCTTGTTGTTAATTCTTCTTGTTTTCTAAGAAAATCTGAGTCACCTGGTCAGACCAGTTCCGTGGATCCCTGAAAAGAAACCCACCTCCCACCCTGGTTCTTCAGGGCCCCTGGGCTTGTCTTAGGGCCTTTTGTCAGGCCAAGACGTGTCTTAGTAAGGGCAGCTACAGTGAGTTTCCCGGAAGAGTTTCAGGGTCACAGGCCCAGAGCAGCAGGAAACAGTGGCAGAGAAAGCCCGGGAAGGTAAAGACAGTGACTGCCCCGGTCCCTGTGCCGAGATGACCCTAATAAAGTAATGTCGTGGAAAAATCCCTCCAGACCCCCCCCCAGTGTCGTGGCCACTGTGCACTGAGGTCCCCAGGAGCTGAGCACTTGGTCCTTGGTGTCACCACTGATGAGGGCACTCATTCCTCTTGTCGAGGCCCGGGACACTGGGATGGCATCAGGAGGTGCCAAGTGGGCATGGTGGATCTGAGTCTGATTGCAGCCGGGAGCAACACCCAGGAGGGGTGGCCTGAGTGCTGCGGCGCCCACATCCCCTCCACGTGCGGCCTGTCACCCGCCCTCTGCTCTCTTCCAGCATGCATGGTCCCACGGGGCACTGCCCCCACCCCCGGGTCCTGCCCAACTTGGTGGCCGTGTGCCTGGCTGCCATCTACTCCTGCTATGAAGAGTTCATCAACAGGTCAGTCGCTGCCACTGCTGGGAGGGCCTGCGTGGGGACACGCTGCACCCCAGTGTGGGGCCGGGCCAGGCAGGCAGGGTAGCTGCTGCCGGGGACTCTGAGGAGTCAGCACCAGGTCAGCACCAGGGGCTGCGCGGTGCCTGGGCTTTCGGAAGCGGAGTTGTAGCTGAAGGCTTCCCATCAGCTGGGCAGGGAGAGTGCGTGAGTGTGTGTGAGTGTGTGTACATACACCCTGCAGCGTCACGGTGGGAGGACAGGACTTCGTGTGCAGTCCGACATCTGCCGTCACACTGTGGACAGTGCTCTAGAAAGGGGGAAATGAAGGATGCCTGGGCGCCCTGTGCTGCCACTCTGATTTAATTGGGTGGCCCTGGTATTTTTCAATCCTTCCTTTGTTTGTTTGGACTCCCCTGACCAGAATCTAGAACTCCTGCTCTAGCGCGAGGTGAGGAAAGTGTACTCACCAGCTTCTCAGCTGTGGTAACATACCTGGCATTGAAGTTTAAAGGAGGAGACGTTTATTTTGCTCACAGTTTCAGAGGTTCAGTCCCTGGTCCTTGGCTCCTTTCCTTCTGGCTGTGTGGTGAGACAGGACATCGTGGTAGGGACTGTGTGGTACAGCAGAGCTGTAGGCAGGAAGAGGGGATGACATGCTGGCGGACACCCTCTGCCGTCCAGCTGTGTGCCTCAGATCCTACCCTATTGCATGGTGCTGTCCATATCCAGGGCAGGTCTTCTCCAGTTTGCTGTCCCACACAACGCCTCACAGACACACCCAGAATGCGCCTCAGTGTTTTCCTGGGCATTTCCCAAGCCAGTCAAGTTGACACTCAAAAATAACCTTTGCCAAAGAGTTCTCAAGGGAGGGGACGGTTAAACTGACACCACCTGCTGTTAGCAAGATGAGGGGCCGAGAGAGGGATGTCCAAGCAGAGGGAACAGTGCCTGTGAAGGCCCAGCAGCGAGAAATGGAGTTGCCAGTGCTCACGGTGTTTTTCCAAGTGAGGGCCTTGAACGCCTGCCTCAGAATCACCTGAACTTCTGCTTTAGAATGCAGGTTTCTCGGACAGGGCCCTGGCACTCTGCATCCTTAAACTCTCCAGCTGGTTCTGCTGCACAGTGAAGGCAGTGGGACGGCGGGAATTAGCCTGCCTTGAGCAGAGAGAGAAAAGAGGCGAGACGTAGCTGGGGTGATCATCTGAGTTCGGGGCTGTGCTGCTTCCGTGCAGGATTTCTGTCCTGAACGGTGCAAGGTCGCGGCGGGTGTGGAGTAGGGAGGGATGGCTTTCAGTTCCTGATACCTCAGGCTGCTGCTGGGTAGAGGATGGGCAGGTGGGCTGAGCGTGACCATGGGGCCCCTCAGGCGGCACCTGCAGCCTCAGGTGTCTGTCAGGGTGGAGGCAAGGGAGAAAGACGCAGGCCCCACCGGCTCGCTCGCAGGTTGGCTCTGACTCCCAGCCCAGCACAGCCAAGCCCCTTTGGGGGCCCAGACCGCTAGCTCCTCCAGGAGTCACCACAGCTAACCCAGTGCTGCCAGGATGTTTCAGCTCAGATCCTCCATGCCCATTGGTCAGTTCCTCCAAGACAGAGCTGCGCTGTCCTCCAGGCCTCGCAGAGCTCCCGGTGGGCACACAATGTACTCTCCGGCAGAAGCACAGGCAGCTTGACCCAGGTTAGCACGGCTCTCTGGAAAATCACCAACCTCAGCCAAACAGCCTTGAAAATCCACTCCTAAATCCCAGCTAAGGCAAACAGCGGGAAGTGGAGTGTTGAGCATTCAGAGAACAAATTAAGTTCGAACCAAAGGATAGATTCGGGTCGCCCTGCCCCCTAAGGACCACACACAGTTTTCTTTCAACCACAAAATGCTTGGGCCTTAGCCAATACCGGCCCCAGTCTTAGCCCGTATTTATTAAACACCCGCCATGGGCTCCACTTAGCCCTGGCTCATGGCAGGGACAAGATAAATTCAGACTGCTGTGCACAGACCCGGAGCTGCTGTGTGCAAGGCCCAGGCCAGCATGGAGCCTGGGGCACGCACATGTGGCCCTGGAGGGACGGTCACAGACCAGCAGGTGCTTCTCATCGTCACAGGGAGCCGTGAGAGGATCTCAGCCTGACCACACATGGGAGGAAAGCTGCCAGGTTGCACCCGAGACCCCAGCTCAGTAGACTTGGGGTGCAGACAGGTGGAGAGCCATGCATTAGTGCAGAGCAGGGAAGGTGTCCTGGGTGGAAGAAGAAGCTGTAGGAGGAAGGGACCTGCACAGGACTCTGGGGAGCTCTCCGGTAGACCGGGTTTCAGATCCCACGCCCCAGACGTGTGAATGAGCCACAGGACTCGGGGGGAGCTGTCACTTGGCCCCAGGGAGCGTCTCCTCCCCTGGATGTCCAAGGTAGTGGCTTAGAGAGTAAGCTTGGAAACACTGCTGTCTCTCCTGCCCAACAAGGTGCGCCTCCCCGAAGCCCACTGGCAGAGAGTGGGGACTTGAACCAGGGCAAGGCTCTGACGAGTCCTGCAGGAAGGAGGCCCCATGTCACAATTTTCCAAACAAACGTGACTCTAGCGATGTCCCAGAGCGCTTTCCCCAGTTAGCACCTAGTGACACCTGGGCAAGTGGGCAAGCGTCATGGAGAGCTGTTATGGAGATGCTGTCGGGGGCAGGGTGTCCCCAGGGGTGGGCTGCTGACCCAGGGCCCAGGCTGGAGTCTCAGGTTTGGGGCCATCAGGTGGGCTCCCAGGTGAGAGGGGATGTGAGCTGTGTCGCCCAGCTGGACAGATGGCAGAGCCTGGCCCCGGGGGACACTTATGGAAGCAGGGGACAGCGCAGCTGGGGGAAGCAAGCAGAGGCAGATTGTCTGTGGGGCACAAGGGTGCGTGGGAGGCCAGGGGAGGTGCCAGGAGGTGGTGAACGCTGAGTGCAGGCTGGTGGCCGGGCAGAGATGAACCTGCCTCTTCCGTCCTGCAGATGTGTCCTCAGCGGACACCCTGGGCCTGGGCTTCCCGTGTGTGCTCTTCCTCCTGTGGGCTGCTGGGTGGGCGCTCTGGGAAGGAGAGCAGGAATCATGGTGGAGAGAGAGCCTGTCATCACGGGGACAGGCGAGGGGCCGCCGGGCACCCTGGTCCCTCTGATGAAGCCTTGGCTGGGGTTTAAGGCCCGTGCTGTGCCCTGTCACACACTCCGTCTCCTCTTCCCCCAGCCGCGACAACTCCCCGAGCCTGAAGGAGATCCGGAACGGCTGCCAACAGCCGTGCGACCGGAAGCCCACCTTACCTCTGCGCCTTCTGCACCCCAGCCCGGACCTGGTGTCTCAGGAAGCCACGCTGTCCGACGCGCGGCTCAAGTCGGTGGTGGTGGCCTCCAGCGAGATCCATGTGGAGGTGGAGCGCACCAGCACTGCCAAGCCGGCGCTGACGGCCAGCACGGGCAACGACAGCGAGCCCAACCTCATCGACTGCCTCATGGTCAGCCCTGCCTGCAGCACCATGAGCATCGAGCTGGGCCCCCAGGCTGACCGCACGCTTGGCTGCTACGTGGAGATCCTGAAGCTGCTGTGAGTGCCTGCGTCATGGGCGGCCTGGGCGTGGGGAGCTCAGGGCAGGAGGACCAGAGCGGTGGCCTGATCACCCAGCACAGGGTGGGCGGGTGGAGACCCCGTCACCTACGCTCCCAGCAGCGTGTGCTATTGGGAGGGCGGTGTTGGAAGTGAGGTCCGCAGGCGCCGGGCGAGGGCGCCAGCCTTTCAGTAGGCTCATGGATAGAAGCAGCTTGCACCTGAGCCCCCAGGAGCAGTGGCCACAGGAGTCACGCCCTGTGAAACCACCGGCCGCATTCTTGCTCCTGATCTGTGAGACAGGTGCCATTGGCAGAGGGCAGGGGTGGGGACCGGGACTGTCGGAGACTTGCCATGCGCCTCAGTGAGCGAAGAGAAAAATGGTTTAATGTAGAGCCGAGGCAGTGACTCAAGGCATGTGGGGGCCACGGAAGCACCCGGCCTCGCCACCTCTGTCCATAGGGAGGGCAGTGCTGTTCCCAGGGGTGCAGCCAGCCCTGCAGCTGGTGAGGGGAGGGGGGAGTGTGTGAGAGGTACAGTCCCAGTTCATTGCTTTTCAGTTCCCCAGAAAGGCCCTGCTGTCATTAGAAATCAGCACCTTTGAAAGTTACCCAGACAGCCGGGTGTGATAGCCCATGCCTTTAATCCTAGTCCTCGGGAGGCTGAGGCAGGAGGATTGCCTCAAGCTAAAGGCCCGCGAGGGCTATGTTGTAACTTCAAGGCCAGCCTGAACTACACGGTAAGGCCATGTCTCAACAAAAACATGAGAAAGTTACCCAAGAAACTGAAAGTTCCCCAGAGACCTTTGAAAAGGGAAAAGATGGAGAATTCAGGTCAAGGCTGCCGCTGAAACAGCCCATGTGGGCTGGGCTGGTGGAAGGAACGTGGGCTGGGGACCAAGCGGGCAGGTGCTCGTGCAGGGCACCTGAGTGCACTTCACACACGCACGTGGTCTTACCTAAGTGTTCTGCACACTTACACTAGGCTGGGTTCCTTGCTGACTGCTCCCTGCCCTTGACCCACGGAATCTGGGGGCCACAAGCGCTCTGCAGGGTGGCATGGGCCACAGCAGCAGGACGGGGAGGACGCTGTGTCCTGTTCTTCCTGATCTGCTTCTTTTCCCACAGGGCAGATTTTACCAGAGGCCTTTGGTGAGCTGCAGCTCAGTTGGAAAAAGCCCCTGTCTCTTGGGGCATCTAGGGAACGCAGTCAATTTGGGGGAGTCCTCATAACTGGGAGGCTGAGTGGGACCTGCAGTGTGGGTGCCCTCACCCTGCAGTGCAGGAAAGCGGGGTTCAGGGGTCTGGAAACTGAGTCCTAGGAGACTGGGTGGGAGCAGGGGTCTGAACGACATCCTGGGTCCGGGACAACAGCCGTGAACTTTGATTGCCCCGGGGCCTGGTGGATCAAGGTTCCCCTGGAACCCCAAGGTCCAGGGACCCACTGCACTGGCTTGAACACCTGGCCCAGAAGGCACCCGGCTCAGCACAAACTCCATCCCCTCTGCTCTGCCGTTCTCGGAGTCTCAGGTTCCCCGGCTGTACAGGAGGGTTCCCCTACTGTCTTCCCGTCTGCATGTTCTAGATGTCAGGGCTGCTTTGAGAGTTAAGTAAAGCACTGGCCACAGCGCCTGGCACCCAGCAGTTGGAGGAGCCGGTGGGTAGATGGATGGACTGACTAACAGATGGGTGGCTGGGTCTGTTCAGAAGCTTTAAGGGCCGGTTTCCAGGGCACACGGAACGGCAGAAACGCAGGCTCCCAGGAGCTCTGCAGCCCATGGGCCCTGACGGTGCCTTCACACGGGCAGCAAGCGTGGCAGGTGGAGGTGCCCAGGAGCCAGGGCCTGGACCCTGAGCTCTCAGCACCTGGAGGCCCATTGGGACCGGGGCGTCCTCCCGGTGCCTGGGAGGAGGGGTGCGGCTGGCAGGAGCCTCTTGTTCCCTGATGGCTCAGGTTAGACCCCAGCTGGGTGGGCTGTAGGGGGAGACCCTGGTTTGGCACCTGGAAAGCCGCATTCAGGTCCCCTGTTTCACTCTGTGAGCTTCAGCAGGTGTTCTCCCCTCTGCACCTCCATCTCTCTCGGGGTACCTGATCCTGCTGGACCCCCTCTCCCTGGCCCCCAGGAACCTGGCCCTTCCTTCCTTCCCAGTGCACACTGCGGCCTCCCTGCCCAGAGTGGGACAGGCTGAGCCAGAGGGGACACCGCTTCTAGGACAGCCAGGCAGCTCCTGAATTCAATGGCCGCCAGGGCCTGAGCTAAGCTGGCAGCGAGAGACCTGTCCCACCCACAAGGGGCCGCCCTGAAGCCCTGTCCTACTTCTGAGGGCTTCACCTCCTCCGAGTCCCACTCTGACTATGGGTGATTCCAAGTCCCTTGCAAGTTCTGTATTTAATGACACTTCTACACAAATCAAATTATATTTTTTTAAGTTAAAAAAGAAATAAACTAGTGTGTGACCCGGGGAAGCAGCCACAGCTGTGGCCCTCTGGGCGAGGCCTGGGGCCCCTGTTGGGTAGAGGAGATACTGCCCAGGGCCAGCTGCACCCCCCGCCCCTAGGAGGCAGGAGCGTGGCACAGGTGTGTGTCCTGGTCACACTCAGGGTTCTGGACACTGTAAGTCCACAACAGGTGGGCGGAAGGAGGAGGGCGATGTTCCCGTGGGAAAGGCCAGCTGGCTGTGAAAGCGGTGACCCCAGAAAGGAGCTGAGGATTCAGCACATGCCAGCCTGCATCCGGGCCACTAGCGTCAGAACCCTGGTGACAGGGCATGGGCCTCAGTCCACCGTCCGGCACCTGGCCTGGAACCCACTCTGTGCCCATCCGTGAGCAGACCCAGGCGAGACCCCCAAGCCCAGTCAGTGTGGCTGGTCTCTCTGTTGCCACTTACCTCGGCCTCGGGGATTTTCTCATAATTCTCTCCCCGCTTCCAGCCTCAGCCTTTCCTGGAAGCTTCCGGGGCAGGCCTGGGCCCTGGCCACTGCCGCGTTCTCCTGGCTGGCTGGGAGGAAGGCCAGGAAGAGCCCTGCCCTGGGTTATCTGGACCATGCAGCTTCGGGGCCTGGGAACAACAACAGCGGGGTTGAGCCAGTCCAGATTGTAATCACCAGGGCATCCTGGGATGCTAGGGCCCAGAGGCAGGTTTGGGGGACCTGGGCAGAGACCCTCCTGGCAGCCTCCTGCCTGGGCCCGAGGCAGCAGCTTGGTCAACACCGCACCTTGGCCCCCGCCGTCCCTGGGTGGCACTGTGGCAGTGTCTGCTCCACAGCATCGCTGCCAATCAGCCTCTCACACCAGCTGCCCGGCACCCCGGCCCCCACCGGGGGTTCCCATGGTGTCTCTGAGCCGACGCCTCGGGGTGACACAGGTCCCCACTCTCCTGGGCCGTGGCCCTGGTGACCACCTGGTCCGGACGCCTGGCCTCTCCCAGCTGTGCGGCCTCTGCCGGCCGTGGACATCACAGGCAGGAGGCCTGTGGGAGGGTGGGAGGGGTAAAGCCGGCGAGGTCAGTGGTCCCACCGAATCCCTTCCGGTTAGTACTGTGTGGAGTCGGGGCCTGTACACGGCACATCTCAGTGCTGTTTTCATCCCTCTTTCCCTCTCCCTCTGTCTCTTGGTCCCCTTCTCTTTTGCAAAACATGTATCTCTATTTCCCATGATCTCTTGTTTTGCTCTTTAATTTTATTTTGGTTCCTCATAGAAGAAAAACAGTGTGATATTTAAACGTGTGTGTCTGATTTGTTTCACTAAGTATTATGGTCTCAGGGTGCATCCCTTTTCCTACAGATGACTCAGCTCTATCCTTTTTATCGGCAGCGTAGTACTCCGTTGCATGTAAATAGCACATTTATCCACATGTGTTGGTGGGTACACAGGCCATTTCCAAGGCTTAGCTATTATGAATTGTGCCGTTATAAATATGAGTATGCGTGGATCTCTGTATCATGTCTAACTTTTTCGGGAAGATACCTGGGAGGGGAATAGCTGAGTTAGGTGGAATTTCTCCGTTTCGTCTTTTGCGGCGTCTCCACACTGTTTTCCATAGTGGCTGCCCTACTTCACACACTCCCGTCCATGGTTGTAGAAGGGCTCCTTTTCCCGGCAGCCTCTCCAGTGTTTGTGCTCATTTAATTCCCCGTGCTAGCCATCCTTCTGAAGTAAGATGGATCCGGTGTTGTTTTACTTTACGTTTCTCTGAGGGCCAGTGGTGTCGACCGTTTCTTCGTGTGTTTATTGGCCGTTTGTACTTCTTCCTCCAAGCAGTGTGTGTTCGTTTCACCTGCCCCCTTTTTAAAATTGGGCCTGTAGTTTTGAGTCGTTCGTTTTAGTTCTTCACGTGCTCTAGACATTTGTCCTCTCTGAGGGTCTGCTGTCTCATCACCCGGCTGGCTGTCTCCTTTGCTGTGCAGAAGCCTCTTCATCTGACCCGGTCCCATGGCTGGGAGCCCCCTCTCCTCACCCAAGCTGCTGTTTGGTTTTGCTCCAAAGTCTCTGAAGCCAGGGGGAGCCAAGAGTCTGAGCCAGAGAAGCCTGCATTGCACTTAGTCTCTTCAGCCAGAGCTGTGTGAGCTTGAGCAGCCGCTTAACCTCTCTGATCCTCGAGGCTCCTCACCACCTGCACAGGACTGATGCCGTTTACATCATCGTGCTCGTGTGCAGAGCAAATGAGCTGAGGCCTAAAGCGCCTGCGTTGCGTCATGCCGCCCCTGTAGGAAGTGCTGACGACAGCGGGGCTTCTGCTGGTCCTCATGACTACCGCTACTCTGATTGCTGTTGGCACCAAGAGTAGAGAGAGAACAGCAGGACTAACAGTAGCTACCAAGTCAGGAGCATTGACCCAGACCTCACATAAGCAGCTATGGCTTTTATCTCCCATGCTTCTGTCTGCAGCACCAGGCGTGGTGGTGCACGCTTGTTATCCTAGCGCTTGAACTCACTAGGTAGCCCCAGCTGGCCTCTAACTGGAGGAGACCCTCCTGTCTCTGCCTCCCGAGTGCTGGGATTATAGGTGTGTGCTACCACTTCCGTTTAAATTTCCCCTTTTCCTGAGGATGTTGGCTGGTCCGACTGGACCAGGAGCCACCATGCTGCTGTCGTTCTGACCTCTGCAGAGGCTCACATCTGGAGGTTCCCAGCGCCAGCTGCTCAGTGTGTGGACCTGAGAGCAGGGGCCCTGTTCAGCCCCTGACGTCCTCGGGGTTTCACATCGGGAATGAAAAGGGACGGTGAAGCCCGTCGGGGCGAGGCCGGGCGATCCGAGAGGACGAGACCTGGGCTGAGCAGACCGCTGTCCCTGGGCCTGGATGGACCCTCTCTGTCGCCCTTGGGCGCCAGACCCTCGTTCCTCAGCTTCCTGGAACCCATGGGTGCGGCCACTGGCCACAGCTCGCCGTCACTGTCCTTTCTCGTCCCAGGTCAGACTACGATGACTGGAGACCGTCTCTGGCCAGCCTGCTCCAACCCATCCCGTTCCCCAAAGAGTAAGTCTGCACCGGCCCCCCTGTGAGGTCAGCCTGGGAGGGGCTTCACTTCGAGGGGCTACGGAGTCCCAGCGCAGAGGGAGGCTGGGGACCCACAGCCAGAAGATGCAGGGGCAGTTACCTCTGAGACCCAGCTGCCTCTGAAAACTGGGGGCACCGGAGGAGCGGCTTTAGGCCTCCCCAGGTCCTCTGGGAGGGTCCTCGGGAAGACTCCCTGAGCTCAGAACACAGCAGGGTGCAATCAAGGTAGCAGTTTTTGTTGCTGTTTTGAGACAGGATCTTGTATCTAGTTTGGGCTAGTCTTAACTAAGGAGCCCAGGCTGGCCCTCAAATCACAGTGATGCTCCTGCCTCAGCCTCCCGAATGCTGGGATCACAGGCGTGTGCCACCAAGCCCTGCTCTAAAGTAACAGTTTTTATGACAAATCAAGTGGGAATACAGCCCTGTAGTTGCCACTCCTCTCTCCCCAAAAGGGGGACAGTAAAAATCAAAGGCACGCATGACACGCAGCGCTGGACCCCTTGATTAGCTCACGATCCACCATGAGTCGGGCCAGAAATAGACCCCTTCTCAGCGGCGAGCTGAGGCGGCACACACATCTCCAGGGCTCTGTTGTGATGGCTGTGAAGCAGCAGCCTCGGGACGCGGCTTTCGCTCTCTCCTCTCCGGAGCCCATTAACGAGCTGTGTTTATGAGCTGCAGCCCCTCTGAGGGGACATTACACTGCGTAATGGCCCCATTTGCTGCCCTGCCAGTCCCCGCGGACCCCGCAGGACTACAGACCGGAGAAATCTGACTCCCGGGAGCCGCTGTGGTCTCTGGAGGGCTGTGGCGTCACTGGCGGCACCCGCTGTCCCCGGGGCCCGGGACGCTTCACAGTGGCCCACAATGCAGTGCGCGGTAGAACTCCCCGATCGCCTGCCCATGCGCAGTGGTAATTAGCACGGCCGCGGCTTAATTGCGGAACACTTGACAAACACACCTGGGTCCCTGGAGCCCCCCCCCCCGAACACCCCCCGCCCTCGCGTCACTGCTGTTGACAGGTGAGGGCCTGACCGTGGCTTTGGGGGCTCAGCCTATTCCTCCGCACCCTCCCCAGAGGAGGCCTCTGTTTGGAGCTTCAGGCAGGCACAGAACTTCAGGTCACATGGGGTCTGCGCCTCCCCTCCCAGAGGCCGCTCCCCGCGCCCGCTAACTGTTCCTCCCTCTGTTTCTGGTGCAGGGCTCTCGCACACGAGAAGTTCACCAAGTGAGTCCCCGGCCCGGGCCTCCTCGCCTCGTGGCACCCACGGCCCCCGTCCCGGGGTCACCCCTCCTCAGCCCGCCTCCTCGCCTGTCCTCCACCTGCCACACATGTGGCCCAGGGCCAGGCGCTGATCGCACCAGGCGTTTCCTAGGAAACGCGGGTGCACTTTGACCCATGGGTCCCACCTGCCCCGCCCCACACCCAGCCCCTTATCCACCCCAGCCTGTGGGTGATTCTGTCCACCTCGCCTCCTCCAGGGAGCTGAAGTACGTGATTCAGAGGTTTGCAGAAGACCCTCGGCAAGAGGTGAGCTTGTGTTTGTTTCTGAGTTGTGTGTGGTATGGAACCCAGGCCTCTCCCCCGCTGTACCCCTGGCCCCGTGAGCCGTTTTTTTTTTTTTTTTTTTTTTTTTTTTTTTTTGAGTTTATTGGTACATTTAGGGATACAGTACAGTTACATTCATTGTTGGGATCATGTACCTTTACATGGCAAGTCTTGATTCTCATTTTTTTCCCCTTA